>NC_092333.1:602023333-602342916 GCF_046630445.1 Rutidosis leptorrhynchoides
AAAGTGATATTTTATGGCCAACCAAGATGGCCATTAAAAGTGACGTCCATTAATTACTTGAGGTAATTATGTATCTTTATCATTATGATCATATGATAAATAAATACAATATTTAGAGTGATGAGTTAATAGAGGATAAGATGTATGATAGTGGGAATATGAATGATGTTAAAATAAGTTGGTGGATGGAAGGTCCCATTGAAGAAAATGTTGATCACCACTAACCTCAAACATAAACCGACATATTTTTCTTTCCAGCTAATTGTTGCGTATTTTATTATTCCAAACAATTAGATGGCAGTTGCTATTAAACTTTAATTGATTGATGGGACAAACGAAACCCAAAGTACACGCACACATCCCATTTTATTGTTACTGAATGTTTATGGAATACAAAAGTGTTGCACCTTGGGCCGTATTAATCTATTCTGATTTTCTAATTAGGCTAGTGAATAGTTGTGCTTAGGAAACTGATTTTGGGCCGAAAAAAATTTAGGCCAGACGAGATATATAATGATATGTTATACGATGACATTGGTTATGGTGATACAGTATGATGATAGATGGATTGATAAATGGAACGATGATGAAGATGTTGATGATTATGTAAGTGGTTGTAATGATAGATAATGATTTGATGATTTAGGATTATGAATACGATTTATGATTCTGATTACGAATATGATGATGATAATATGATATAAAGAATGATTACGGTTTGGTTATGATCATGATGACTAGATTGTGATTTTATGTTAGATAAAAGGTGATGATAATGTTAGGATAAATGGTAATGTTAAAGACATGAAACAGTGGGTTAAATTATTAAACGCGAGAGTTATTTCAAGAATGTAACAAGCAGTCCATTGGTTTGATGGGTGGTTGCTAAGCGAGAGACCGAGGGTTTGAGTCAGGCTCTAGCATTTTTTTTAAGAAAAAAGAAGAAGATGAAGTCAGATAGATATAATGGATATATAGATATAGGCTGGGTTTAAATCAGAAAAACATGAACAGATCTATGGTTAGGGGCTTGTATGAGTTAACCAGAGGTCTAGATTTCGAGCCTGAGCTGAGGCAGTTTATTTCTTTTTTGAGCTTTTCTTGTGAGGTTCGTGAATCCGAGGCCAACCCTGCATTGTCCAGTTCAGTCGAATGAATATTTTTACTATAAAATATCGTATCGTGAGTTTCATTTGCTCCCTTTTACTCTTTACATTTTTGGGACTGAGAATACATGCACTGTTTTTACAACTGCTTATTTAAATGCCTTTGAAATATATTTTTGAACTGTGAATACATGAAAAGTGCAGCGCATATGATTAAAAACGCATATAATGAAAAGCGCAGTGCATATGATTAAAAGCGCATATGATGAAAAGCGCAGTGCATATGATTAAAAGCGCATATGATGAAAAGCGCATATGATGAAAAGCGCAGCGCATATGATGAAAAGCGCATATGATGAAAAGTGCATATGATGAAAAGCGCAGCACATATGATTAAAAAACGCATATGGTGAAAAGGATATATATGGACCAATTCATCTATTATGTGGACCATTTTGATATTTCATGGTATGAACATCAATTAAGGTATCTTATCCTCGCACAAAAGAATGCGAAATAAAAGTTCAAAAATAATGCATATGCAAGAACTTGTAAATCAATTACCTGATGCATTTACAGATATAAAAAAGAGTGACTAAATCATATATACCAGCAGTAAATGCTCCAACTCGAACTGAAATTCCAAAAGCTGACAATAATGTCACTGTTGAGTCTTTGCCACGCATCAAACGTGGAAGATCAATTGGTTCCGAAGATAAAAATCTTCGAAAAATAAAATCAGCTGATAATGAGGTAAAAGAAAGTGTTCAAGAAGAACCACAAATCAATATTCCTTCTGCAGAGGATATTGATAAATGTAAATACATAAATTGCAATAAATTATGCAATATTATGGAACCGAAATGAAATGAAAAATCTTGATGAGATATTTTCATATAATATTACAATGACATCATGAATAAAGATGATGATCTAGAACCAAAATCTGTCATTGAATATCAAAATAGACATGATTGAGCTCAATGAAAATGAGCAATACGAGCTGAATTAGAATCGCTCAATAAAAGAAAAGTTTTCGGATCAATCGTTATCACTTTTAAAGATGTGAAACGTATGAGATACAAATGAATTTTTATCCGAAAAAGAAATGTGCAAATGAAGTTACAAGGCAAACTAGACTTGTAACTCAAGATTTCCTACAAAGACCGAAAATGAATTATGAGGAAAACTTATCCTCCTGTAATGGATACAATTATTTATTAGATACTTAATCAACCTGGTAGTTACTTAAATGCATCTCATGGATGTTGTAACTACTTATCTGTATGGATCACTTGATAGTGATATACATGAATATACCTGAAGGGTTTAAGGTATCATAAGCATCTAATGCAAAACCCAAGGGAATGTATTCTATTAAATCACAAAGATTTTTTATATGGGTCTATACAATCGGGACGTATGTGGTATAACTGATTAAGTGATTACTTGATAAGAAAAGTGTATACATATAAACTTATTTGCACATGTGTTTTTATTATGAAAAACAATGATCGGATATATATCGTAGTTATTTATGTCAATGTTCTTAACATCATATGAACAAATAAAGAGATCTATGAAATCATTCAACTTCTAAAGAATTATTTTGAAATGAAAGATCTTAAAAAAACCAAGTATTACCTTGGATTGCAAATTGAGCATATGCCTAATGGTTTACTTGTACATCAAACAACTTATACCGAAAAGATTTTAAAACATTTTTTTAAAGACAAACTCATTGTTGTTAGATCACTCAATATTGACACTAATCTATTTCATCCCTGCGAAGATCATGAAAATCTTAACAGATCGGAAGTTCCATATTTTAGTGCAATTGAGGTTCTTATGTATCTTATAAATTGTACAAGACCTGACATTTTTCTTGCAGTTAATTTGTTGGCAAGATTCAGCTCAACTTCTACCAAATGACAATAGAACGGGATCAAACACATATTTTGATACCCTTGAGGAACTGCCGATTTAAAATTATTTTATTCTAACGCTTCAAAACAAGATTTGGTTGATTATGTATATGCAGGTCATTCATCAAATCCTCATAAAGATAAATCTCAAACTCGATATGTATTCCTAAAAGGAGGTACCACAAAATCATGGTATTCTCAAAAACAAACACTTGTTGCAACATCATCAAATTATGCCGAAGTGATTGCATTACATGAAGCCACTCGGGAATGTTTTTGGTTAAGATCAATGACACAACTCATTATTGATTCTTGTGGACTAGAACGTGATAAAAGTTCAACAACTATCTATGAAGATAATGCAGCTTGCATAGCACAGATGAAAGAAGGATATATCAAAAGTGACTGAACAAAACACATACCTCCTAGATTCTTCTTATATACTCAAGATCTTATAAAAGACAACCAGATTAAAATGAGATACGTTCAATCAACAACTATGCAGATCTTTATACCAAAACACTGCCAACTACTGTTTTCAGAACACATGTTCATAATATTGGCATGAGGCAAGATCAAAAGATGTGACGACTCAGCGATGTCTACTTGAGGGGGAGTCAACTCTATGCTGCACTCTTTTTCCCTTGGCTAAAGTTTTTATCCCACTGGGTTTTCCTTTAGCAAGGTTTTTAACGAGGCAGTAACTTGTAGTTGATCTCTAGTGAAACAAAATTGTCGTCCAAGGGGGAGTGTTATAAGTCAAGTGTCATGGTGTAGTGGCCGACACTTTTGATAAAGTAAAATTTGGTGAATCAATATATTTGGTGAATCACGGATATTACTGTACCACTTAACTGCACAGTAAATTATTGTACTATAAGTATGTTATCGATTGTAATCAGTAGGTACACCATTCTTGAATAAGAATCTACTATCTTCTTTCATATTTCTTCAAAATAGGTATTACAAGTAATTATAAACTACTAAATTATAACAAAAACATCTTTTTTTCACTTCCCTTTCCATTTCGATATTTTTAAACGTCTAATTAATCGACCACTAACCAACCTAAATCACCAACTGTTAATCGAACCGAAACCACCCCGTAAGGAAGCGGGGGATGATTTTCCTCGTTCTTCACAGAATCTCAACAGGTTTGGTGTCATATAACATCGCCAATGTAAATTTTTTAAGAGATTTTGGATTATGGTATAGGACACCATTAAATATAATTATCGGACATCATATATTTTTAGTATTTCCGGTTTATAACATTTAGTGGCGGATCTTAGTGAAGGCAATGAGGGGTATCCGCCCCTACTAAATTTTGAGCAATTAGTGTTATGTATATAGTGATTTTCGTGTAGATTAAGTTTGAAGTAATGAATTGAAAAAATAAAGGAGTAGCAATGGAGGTCAAAGAATGAAGGTTGAAAGAAAAACAAAAGAATAATCTTTATGTACTAGTGTTGAAATACCTGAAATCATAATACCTTTTTTTGACTATGAAGTAACTCTAAAAAGTACATATGTATTACTCCATATAAAAGTAGTTTATATATACTAACATATTATGTACACAATTAGAGTAGTACCTGTATCATGAAAAAGTTTTGATTATTTAGGTTTTAATTTAACTTAATTTACTCATATATTATGAAAAATACCGTATGAAACTTTCCTTAAAATAATTTTGTCCCTCCTAAAAGTTAAATCAAGTTCCGCCAATGATATCATTGTCATTAAGATATGCTCGTATTAAAAATTATTCCATTTAATGATCACTTTGAGTTTTGATCCTAAATTTGTTTTATTATTTCTCCATAATTTGTGTGTAAAAAAATAAGTTTGAGAGAGATCAAGTACTGATGGATCAGAGTTATCGAGATTAATTAAAGTGTCAAGTGACAAAGTTGACCCATCAAGGGGGTAAAACATTGTGTTATGAGCGGATGAACTAATAATAGCTAGGTTTGTTTGAATCCTGCAACTTGTTTATAATTTTCTCCTCATTTTTGCCAACAAATACATGCATGGGCGTCCCTATATAAAATTCTCAAGTATATATGTGTACCAGAAAAAGCTTACTAAGAGAAAGTGATACTATATCGATCCAAAATTATTTTTTTGATATGTTGAAATAATACATTTTAGAAACTTCTCAAGCATAGCTTTGTGGGTCATGATATCCTCATTAGAGGTTTTAGTTCAAACCTCACCAAAAGTGTATCTTAGAGTGTTGGAAGCTTCGAAGAGCCCAACACACTCACTATAGAGTACTAGATTATACTACACTACATTCACTACACCAACACTTTGACGTTGGTTAGCCTTTAATTTTATGAATCCTTAGTGCACAATAATACTTAGGCGACAGTGTCGACCATATATCATTCAGACGGTATAACCGACCATATATCACTTAGGCGGCAGAGCCGATCATATGAGAACAACACGAGTGCACTAAGAACTTAAACACAAACTAATGCTTAACCGGAAAACTTAACAAAGAATACTTTTATTAGTACAAAAATATAATTACAATATTACTTATAAGATTTCTTTTCTCTACTTATAAGCTTTCTCTAACTCACACTCTTCTTACTTCTTCACACCTTACTTCACAACTTACAACTTCAAATGAAATCATCCACCCATATTTATACTACTCCATGGAACATTCTACATGCTAGATATTTTCATAGATATATAAAATATCTAGATATTTTCGACACATACAAATATCTAGATTTTTCCTACCATATACAAATACCTAGATTTTTCTTTTATACATTTACTAATTCCATATTATTATATTATATTAAATTTGCAATGTATTTAACATGGAGTGTAAGGAAATTATGGACCGATTAACACAACTAGGAAATGGCTATTTCTGGACGATTTGACCAAGGATTTCCAGACGACCAGTCGTCTCTAAAGATCTTTCCAGACGACATGTCGTCCCCACTCGGTCGTCCCTAAAGCTTCGTGCCACAATGTTTTTCCGGACGATTTGACCACTTTTTCTGGACGATTGGTCGGGCTCACTTTGACTTTTTCAAATGAGTTCCTAGAGGATCTAAACATAAAAATATCATTTATTTACTCGTTTGAATAATCTATTTTAAGATATAAAATAGGGATTATATATCGGGAGGCTGCTCAAGTTTACCGTTTTGTATTTGTAAGTCACCCATATTTAAAAATGATTGTGTCGGTCACTCAAGTTTATCTTTTCGTTTTTATAGGTGACTCATATTTTAAAGTGATTTTGAGGCCTCCAAGTTCGTGTGTTGTTCCGTACTTATCAAATATATATATAATCTCATTTGAAAAATGTAAAAAGTAACACATTTAACCAAGTTTTTCTTAGTTAACATTGTTTACATGATCGTTTGCGTTTTCTATATATTTTTTCAAAGAGTTTTTAGTCGGATTTAATATATATGTGTAACAAAAAACGAATTTGGATGACCTACATAATCACTTTCAAATATGGATAACCTACAAAATTATTTTCAAATATGTGTGGACTTAAAACACAAAACGATAAATTTTGATGACCTTCCGATATATAATCCATATAAAATATTTATTTTAACTTTGATTTGGTGTAAAGACAATTTAAAGACATGAGTTAAGGGTGTTTAATGGATTTAAGGTTTTCATGAATATTATAAAGTATAATTATATTTTATATATATATATATATATATATATATATATATATATATATATATATATATATATATATATATATATATATATATATATATTAAATATGGTAATTTGCAAGTATAATAAATTAATTTAAATATATAATTATTTAAATATAATTATATATATATATTTAAATATGGTAATTTGAAAAGTTTGAGTGAAATTTATGATGCTTAACTTATGCTTTTAGAGCATGAGTTAGCGAAATCCATTTATTTTAAGAAAATATGTGAAGTTTTATTACGGTAATAAAAGCAATACATTTTCTTAGAACAATTTTTAATTATGACAAAATTAAATTGAATTTGGGTAACTTTTCAAGAGTACAAGTCGAAGATACTTCAAATTTACATGTGAGCACTTCAAGGATATACATGTGAGCAGTTCACGAAATTGACTAACAGTTAGTGAGTTGCTCAATTTCACACCTTTTAAAATAATCATTTTCAATACAAAATTAAAATACGAAACCATTTTCGTGCACTAACAAAAGTGTAATTACCTTTATTGTCAATCTAGGTAACTTATGTGAAGCGACCTGTCCTAATCCATAAGGACGAATACAATAACATATGGTTACATTGCGAGGTTCTGACCTCTATATGATACATTTTACAAACATCGCATTCGTTTTTAAAAGACAAACTTTCATTACATTGAAAATTGACAGGCATGTATATCATTTCATAATATGTCCCAATCTATAAATGACTTAATAATAATCTTGAATTCAATGACTTGAATGCAACGTTATTTGAAATATGCCATGAATGACTCCAGGTAATATCTTTAAAATGAGCAAATGCACAACGGAAGATTTCTTTAATACCTGAGAATAAACATGCTTTCAAGTGTCAACCAAAAGGTTGGTGAGTTCATTAGTTTATCATAAACATTCATTTCTATCATTTTAATAGACCACAAGATTTTAGATATTTAATTGTACACGTAACCCGAGTACAAAATAGTACACATAACCTGCAAATTAAAAATCATTCATATGGTGAATACCTGATAACCGACATTAACAAATGCATCTAGAATATCCCCAATATACAGGTACACTCGTCTGTATATAAAATCGAAGTACTAAAGCATTCGTAACCCGGATGGGACGTGTCAAAGTCTATAGATCTATCTTCAGGATTAGCGTCAATTTGGGGGTCTGTTCACAAATTCTTAGGCTACCAAGCTAAAAGGGTGATATCCAGTATAATAATTCAACCATAGAATGTAGTTTCAAGTACTTGTGTCTATTTCGTAAAACAGTTATAAAAGCAGCGCATGTATTCTCAGTCCCAAAAATATATATAAAAAGGGAGTAATGAAACTCACAATACAGTATTTCGTAGCAATAATGCAAATGACGGTACTGAACAATGCAAGGTTGGCCTTGGATTCACGAACCTATATTAAATATATATATTTATATATTGGTCAATATCTGTCTAACAATTTAGGTCAAGTCGTAGTGTATCACAATCCTAATGCTCGAGATCGATATGCAAAAGTCAACAAAAGTCAATTTAACTCAGAATGATTTCCAAATTCTATTCTATACATGTTTATTATATAACTTAAATATAGTCGTTTTATATATTTAAATATATTTATCAGATTTTATTAGAGTAAATAATATAAATCATTTATTAATAAATAAAAATTTATATTAAAATTTTATATATGATAAAAATATACTTTTATATATCTTAAGTAATAAAATTTATAAAGTTCACTTAATATCATAAAAATATAGTGATATGTATTATTAATGTAATTATATTACATGTGATAAAATATCTTTGTATCACATATTCATTTGATAAAATAATATTGATAATAATAATAATAAGTAAAAGTTGTATTATTTTGTGATAATAATAATAATTATTATTATTCTACTAATAATAACAATAAAAATATTTATACTTACCAATGATGATATTAATTATAATAAAATGATTATTTTAATCATGATAATTTTAATAATAACGATACTTTTTATTATTAACTGTAATAATAATAATATTTTATAAAAATAATAATTCTATTCAAAATGATAATTTTTAATAATAATAATACTAAAATGATAATGATATTTAATAATAACAATGATATTTCTATTAAATTCATAATTTTAACAAAAATGATAGTTTTAATATTAATGATACTTTTAATAATAATAACGATAAAAATAATAAAATGATAGTTTTGATAAAAATGTTAATTATTTTTATAATAATAATAATAATAATAATAATAATAATAATAATAATAATAATAATAATAATAATAATAATAATAATACTGATTATTAGATATTAATAATAATGACGATAATAACGACAATAATGATAAAGATAACGATAACGATAGCGATAACGATAACGATAACGATAATAATAATAATAATCATTTTAATAATAATACTTAAAATTATAGATAATTCAATTGACGATATCTTTTAATCCGTTCATCGATACCACACGATTCCTAAATGAAAAGTTATTGAATATTCATCAGCTTTCCAACGACATTCATATCATATGCTTTATACTAGTAGCATATGTATTAAATTCGTGATTTATCATTGATGTGTAAAATCTAGTATATAATTTATCTCTGAAAAATGCCGGTTTAAAGATTACTACACACTAACGGGCAGTGTACCCGATCGTGCAGTAGTATAAAATTGGTAATTCCGAAATCGTTCCAAAGACAGTTTAAACGTGAGAATTAAGATTGCAACTAATAAAAATAAACTAAGTTAATCTATTAAAATTGAAAGTACGAGATAATTTGTTTTGTGGCTATTTAACGATTAGCCAAATCAAGGATAAATTAAAAGTAAAAAATAATATTTTTGTGTTTTTAAGTTTATAGAAAATAAATGCAGACTCAACGAAAAGTAAAGATATTTGAATTCAATAGATAAAAGAATGTTCGCCTAAATCTCCTATTCGCAGTGTCGGATGATTTATTATTAAGCACTAGTTCAATTTATCAATACATGTAACTACAGAGTCGGTTTACCCAGAGTTCTCTTTTAGCAAACACGTCAAACTAGGATTTATTGGCTTAGGGTTCCCTTTCACCAAAGACCTCTTTCGTTTGTGACTTAGTAGTTAACTAATTATAAGATTAAGATTCAATTGGTTACGCGTTCGCTCCACACAATTCACTCCTATTTTGTTCAATCTATGTTACCCGATTTACCCCCTTAGTCCAGTAAGCACCCAATTGGTTAAGATAAATCAATTGGAAATTAGTTCACTAAATTGAAACAGGGTTCCCTTTGTTCAAATAAGTACACTAATCAACCTAGTAACAATAATCCAATCCCATAAGAATGGTTCTTAATCAAAACTCATAATTATCATGCATTAATCAAATTAAACATTAAAGTATCATCCAAACACATACGAATATTCAATCTAGACAAACATTAAAGTACTTAGCCAACAATCATGGCTAAAACCAAAATCACAAATAAACAATTAAGAGTATTCATTATGATGATAAGGATTAAACCTAATAAAAATTGTGTTCTTGAATGATGAACGGATCGAGACGCGTTTCCGAAATGATTGATGTGTTAGAATGATCTTGGGATTCCCCAAAAATCACCCTTTTTCGTCAAAAAGCTGCTGGAATTCGTCTGGATTCTAGAATGATTAATTAGGGTAAAAATTCGGGCTTTAAATAGGTAAATTCTGAACCCGGCTGAAGGTGGAGCGGCGCTCCATATGTTGAGCGGCGCTCCGTTTGCTGTAAACCTTATTTGTGGACTTCAGAAACCCCTCGAACTGATTTTTATGCCTACTGGAGCGGCGCTCCATGCTTTTGAGTGGCACTCCAGGCCCTTTTTGCTGAATTCGGACTGTAAAACTCAGTAAAACCACCCAAACTCGAATCGAACCAATCTCTTTCACTCGTTTCCATAGAAAATCACTAAAACCATCAAATAACTTCAAATTTCATCTTCTTGGTCTTAGAACTCGAACACTTATCGAAATAATACCAAATCGTATCCAAAAGGACCAAAATGTGCCCGATATCGCTAAGGAAAACGCATATTAAATATGCGATATCAAACAACCCCACACTAGAGTTTTGCTTGTCCTCAAGCAATTAAACTCGAAAATAATCTTCTACCATATGATAACTCCTTCAAACATGTATGTAGAACTAAACGAACAACCAACAAACCATCATCTAGCATGGGCACGATTTTGAAGTAAATATCACCCATACCTCCCACTTGCATTCTCCCAAAATTAACTTCCCAATCCTCAAGCAATCAAATATGAACTAAGTAGCTAAATATATTCTTGAATAGCGTACCAAATAAAATGAGGCAAAGAATCTCGAACCATAATGTAAGTCTTCAAAGGAACCGGGAATCAAGTGGGAACCAAACACCAAAGATATGACAATCAAACGCATGTGCCAAAAAGAATGCACGGGCTACCCCGCAATTGGTCAAGCCAATGCCTCCCACAGTACCTAACATCTTGAGATGTCGGTAAGAAAATAATGTGCTTAGGAGGATACACATTACGTCCAGATATCATCGATAATCATGAGGTGATCATCTAATCCGTTAAATCAATCATAAAGATTGAGGTTCATCAGGCTTAAAAGCTGATATCTTACCTTTCTGGAGGTTATCCAACTGGGGATCTGATCAATCACATATTTGTGTATCATGGTGCGCTCTCCATTTGACGAGACAGATCTCCCTCATCGAGATAAGTCTGACTACCAGTTTCCCTGTTTGATGTTGAGGCCTGGCAGATTTCCAGTCGATGTTAGCAATGACTTTTCAAGACTTTTCGTCACCCTACAACTGGTCTGGACTACGACTTCTGAAATAAATCAGCAAGTGTGTCGATTTGGAGACTTTACTCCTCGAATTATATAAAGTGGTCGGGTGCAACATTGTCCTTGTTAGGAGAAACAATGAGGATCGCCCTATTAAAGTTTTCAATCTAGCACATGGCCCAGTTTTGACCACACGATCCAATCACCGTTCACACGGTTGATACCCGCCTTGGTGCAAGTGACCTACGATTGAATTCTTAAAGAATTCGTAGGATTTCACATTCAATGGTAATGAACGTGGTTGGAATTAATTCCAAGTTGCCTACTTCCTACATGACAAGCTTTTCTGCTTATTTTAAGAAAGGCAGGAAGTAGAAACTACCCTTCCGATAAATCCCAAAAACTTTTGGGTGCCATAGCTTTTGGCTATGGGTTGTGTTGTTTAAGCAAACACAAGCACGTAGCTATTGTTCCTAAAAAGGACAACACTGGTGAAGCTCAAGGCTCCTCTTCCCACAGTATCACACCATTAGATGGTGTAATAATAAAATGGTATAGTTTTGGAAGTCTGCTATACCAAGTAACCTAAAGTTTTTGATCTGGCACGTGATTCGGTCACAATCACGCTATGCAATCACTGCTCTCTTATGGTTTACACCCGTTTTGGTACAGGTGACCTACTATTGAGTTCCCCGAACTCGTAGGATTTCATGTCCAAGAAAATGAACATGTGGAACAGTTTTGGCTTCTTTGAAATCACGAAATATGACATAAAATACCAAGCCAAATCAAAATCAATTTTCATAACAAAAGTTTTGGCCTAATTTTCAATTGTTTTTCTACTTGTTTTTTTATATTTTTAAGCTAACTTTTCTATTTTTTTTTATTTTCCCCCTAATTTTTCAATATATTTTTTACGACCAAAACTCGTGAAACGTCAAGTCTTTTTAGATTAAAACTACTATGATGATGATTCCATTAACAACTAACCCGAGAGATTTTACATCCCCACCCCACACTTGAGATCAAGTAATGTCCCCATCACTTGAGATCAAAAATAGATAAAAATCGAAAGGGTTATGTGAGAAAGAAAATATAAAAACTTATCGAGCTTAACCACTGATCACGGAATGCCAGTGACAGATGGCGTTGAACTGACTGCCAGCATAAGAACATTGTCCATTCTCGATCATCACACCAATATCATTAATGGTGTATCCTATCGTATACACGCATAAAAGGCATAATGGTTGCATAAAAGTAGCATCAGGAAGGCTGGAAACAGCAGTTTTGTGGAGTTATCCGTCCAGCGTTCTCCGTTGTACATGCTGCTCAGTCATGCGTAAGCCCTGAAGGCCGCCTAGCGCGTAAGCCTTGGCCGGAGAACGCCACCTTCAGCGTAAATTTCGGATCACAAGTAACATAACGTATCATCATCTGATATGTGTCCCCAAACAATCTGGTGGATCTGACACTATAAATAGACCCCTTGGGTTGTCATTTTATAGGGTTCGGACATTTTGTCAAACTTGAGAGCTGAGATTTCATATCTCTCTCTCTAGCACTTTCTCTCACTAGAGGTCATCCGGCCAGTACTTTTACGCTCTGCAGACAACAGATTGATTAAGCCACCCTACAAGTTTCTATACTTGTGAGCCGGGTCTGCAGGGATTATTTCCCAAGGGTAAACATCAATCGGCAACACTCCGCCCTCCTAAAGCTAGATAACTTCTAGTATTGTGTTGACACACTAAGCCTTACCTCATAAGGAAATAGGTGTTAACAATGGCGCCATCCACTAATGCAAAGAACACACGAAACGGAAAAGGAACAAAAACAACTGAAGCTCCATTTGTACTTGAAGCAGTCAATAATACATCAACTGACGATATGATAACTGTTGAAGATGTACCTATTCCGCCACTAGATGGTACGATTGAAGAAACAGTTGCTGAAACTGCAGAAAGGCTTAAGCATTTGGCAACTAATTCGGAGAAACGGCCAGTAATCGAAGAAACGACAACCAAAAGTGTAGAAAGACTTCCAAACTTTGTTACTAATCCAGAGAGATGACCATTGATGCAACCACGGCGATGTCCATCATTTATACATTTTCGACGGATGGCGGATGGCAAAGACAAGCAAATCATGAAAAGGCAATCTGTATCAAAGTACAGGTTGTCTAGACTACTTGACAATTGGGCAGTCTTATTGATGACTCTGAAGATGATAATGACTTGAGCTATGTTAATAATGATTCTGATGATGAGGTTGATGGCAGATATGAGTTCATGTCTGAGAAGCAGGCAGTGTTACTTTTAAATGACATCCTTAAGCAGACAGCTCCGGCAAAGTATAAGCAACGTTTAGCGCAGCCCGCCGTCCGTTTGTGGCTGTAGATAACTTCTTCGCCCTCATTACTGGAGAGCAAGCTACAAAGCCACCGACTATGGTAGAATCAACTCAGTGTTTCATTGATCGAATTGGTAACTATCCGTTGCCTAGGAATCTTGGCATACCGGCAATTGGAGTTTATGATGGCACAACAGACCCTGAGGATTTCCTTACTATGTTTGAAGGTGCAATGAGGTTGCAGCATTGGGATGATGAGGTAGCTTGTCATATGTTTCCAATGGTGCTGTAGAAAATGGCAAGGGAATGGTTTGCTAGCTTGCCGCCAAGAAGCATTACAAGTTATTTAGACCTCCGTGCAAAGTTTGTTATGCAGTATCAAAACCTTCGAAGCTGTACTTTGACACATCTTGATGCACATGAGATCACAATGCATCACAATGAATTCTTGAGTAATTTCATGAAGCGATACACACTTGAAGCACATAAGATACCTGATTGTCTAGAATCTCAGCTAGTATCTGGTTTTATTTTTTGTTTGGATCAGCGATGGTTTAGTGCACTTGTTCATGCGTTAAGGTATGACTTGCCAAAAACCTTGCATTAGGCGTTGGAAGTGGCACAGAAGCATGTTCGAGCCGGTGCGAGGGGGATGAACAAGTTTGATGGCAGCGGTAGTAGCAAACCGCACAACGGAAGGAGGTACTTTGACAGAAATCAGAGGAGGAATGACCATTCCAATGGTGGATGGAGAGGCAACAATCATCCCAATGATTTTCATCACAACAGAAGGCTAATAGAGAGGCATCTGTTGATAATGGCGCTGACTAAAACTCCAAAAGAGATTCTTTTCACTGAGCCAATCCGGACCACTTTCAATCCTCCGGCACCTATGGAAGAAAGAGAGGGTCCAAAAAGTGAGCTATGGTGCGACTTTCATGAGGCATGGTGTCATGATACAGATAATTGCAAATCTCCGATGAGAGAAATCATTGCAAAGATCAAAACAGGAGAGTTAAACCACTTGTTGCCAGGCAAACAATACAGGAGGAATGATCCTCGCAGGAAATTTGGATGGCAAAATAATGATGGTGGAAGAGGTCGTCGAGGAGATAACAGAAGAAGGGAAGATCATGGCGGAGGAGATAACAGAAACCTGTACGGAAACCGGATCACGGAGCGTGAGTCAACTCCAGACGTTGTAATCAAAATGGTGTGGTTGAATGGAAGTCACTATGCGGACGGTGAGCAGTCGGATAACAATGTTGATAGCTGGAGATATGCTCCAAATATTTTTCAACCAATTCAAATTTGGGCTTTGTCCGTTCAGCCAGTGGTCATTTCAGCACAAATTGCAAACAAGTTCATCAGCCATATCTACACAGATACAGGCAGTGAGGCTGACATCATTTATTGGCATTGTTTCAAGGCTTTTCCAAGGCATGTGCAGGTAAGATCTAGGCGAACGAGTTTGAAAGTTTCAGGGCTAATAGGAGCGCCAGTGAATGCAATGGGAAGAGTTCGTTTAGAGGTCGTTTTGGGAACATTTCCACTATTGAGAACCGAAATAATCGATTTCACTATTTTGGATGGCAACTCTTGATTTAATGTCCTTTTTGGACGGGCAGCGTTAGCTAAATTTGGAGCGATAACATTAACGGCTCATGCAGAGATTAGATTCCCAACTCCGAATGGAGTAGCCGCCATACACTCACAGTATGTGGCACCAACAAGGGAACGATCCACATTTGCAAACTTACCAGAAGGCAATATGAATCAGAAGAGGCGTAATCGGTTATTCAGGGAGAATGAGGTTCAGGAGTTCTTTATACCATGATCAAGTGTTCAGGCCGGACAGCGCTAGGCGCTTGGCGTTTGAAGAAACAATTTCCAGCATTTTATCAAGAACAAAATTTATCATTTCAATAGGAGCAGTTTTTTAGCATTTCTGAAGAACAAAATTTATCAATTTATTGTAGACCATTGTGGTCATCTTTACAGTGCTTATGTTTTCAATTGCATACACTAAATGTTCATGATGTACTAATTAGGCTTGATCCACCTAAATTCGTCATCAATTGTTTATGTATTGCACAGTACTGATCAATAAAATTTTATATTTTTCTTATGCAAAGTGCTGCCTGTGACAAATGTAAAGCATTACATTTATATCCTGCCCTCAGAAGGAGAGTATTTTTTATACCTTCGATGGCGGAAGCTTTTGTGCCGGCCAGCAAAGGCACAAGGGATCGGCTAGAAAACGTTAAAGTTTTACTAGAACGCACCGAGGCAAAATACAAAACTCAGATACTTGTCATGACAAACATTATAAAAACTTACTTCACAGAACGAAAGAAGTTTATATTTTATATGAAGGCCAAAAATATTACACAATTCTTCCTCATATATTTTATGACGGAAGGCGTATGACAGATAGGTCACTAACCCATAGCTAATCTTCACACAATATTTCAAAAGTTCTTCCTCGTATATTTTATGACGGAAGGCGTATGGCGGAAAGATTATTTTATGATCACTCTTCAAAGAACACTTCATAACTATTCCTCATTAATTTGATGACGGAAAGCGTCTAACAAACTACAAATGTCCTACTGCATGTTTGAAGGCATAATGTTTGCTAAGTGAATTTTTGATCTGTTACTCATTTAGCTGAAGTTAACAAATGCAAAATACCCAAAAGTGAATTACCTTAAACAATTTTCAAAATGCTTTGTTCAGTTATACAATATACAATTGTATATGAAATTTTATGGTATGCTTAGTGCATAGCAAATGGGTTATAAACAACAAACATCAAAGTATTTGGTGCAAGCATATAAACAGGCATAATCACTACAATAAGCATATGTTTATGGCATTCAAATTATCAATGTTTATTACAAATGGATGTTCATCACATAGTTGCAAATTTATGAAAATTGAACATTGAGCACATCCTGAGCAGAGGACTCCTCTCTGCTGCATACATCATCATACACATCTATTTTCAGGTTAATTAACTTAGCCATTGCTTCATTAACCTTCTCCAATGTTCCAGGAGGCATCAGATTAGTAATAGCAGCAGGGAGAGTATGGTTTGGAGCAAGGCGTCTGATCAATTTATCTGTTACATCAGCAATAGCATGGGTACGCATAGCATTAACATAATCATTGTAGGGGTCCCCAACAAGTTTGGACCCAAGAACCTTAGCTATCAGACCTGGTATACCCTTCTTAAGCTCAGCAAAATTACCCTCGCCTTTCTCCACCCTCCGGAGAACCTCAGCAGACTTTTCTCTCTCTGCACTCAGCTGCTTCTCCAGCTCACCCACTTTTACCTGCTCCTCCTCAACCTTTTTCTTCTCAGCATCCTTTTCCCCTTGCAGTGCAACAGCAGCATCTTGAGCACTTTTAAGCTCAACTTCTCTAGCCTTTATTGTTGACTGAGCATCGCTCAAGGCACGCTCAGCATCAGCAGCTCTCTTGCGAGCATTGGCACTCTGAGCAATCTCAGCGTGGGTAAAAGAAAGTATGGACTCCTGTTGCTTTTGCAGTTGCAGAATGGAATCCAGATGATTGGTTAACAATACATGAGCTGCAGCAGTTGATTCCCTGAGCTGCTCAGAGCGGAGAGCGGTGAACTGGGGTTTTAGCTCAGGGATAGGATAACTCTGTAGAAGAAAAATTTTATGGTTAAGCAACTCACATAAATAAATTGCAAGCTTATACATGGAGGAAGTTTCATTATTCATACCTGAAGAAGAGTTGAAAATTCTTTGTCCTTAGCAGCAGAATTTTGAATGATCGCCTGCAATGTCTTCACATGAGCAGGAAGAGATGGCTCTTGAACATTGGACGATGTGACAGCAGGGTTAGTGGTACTAGAAAGAGAAGAATGATATGCAGAGTTGCCTTCCGGCCTCTCTTCATGAAATTTAGATTCCTCAAATGGAGTAAAGTTTGGGTCAGGAGTTTTCAGACCCTTATCTCCTTCACCTTCAAAGTTCTCCTCCGGCCTCTGCTCACCGCCTTCCGTAGCCTTCCCTTGGCTATCATCAGACTCTGCTAAAATCACTAACAGAAACAAATTAGCATTTTGAACAAGTATAACAGTTATAAACAGAGACATGTGCATTATCAAGAACGAGCAGAATAGACATACTTCTTCTGCGTTTCTGCTTTTGGCTCCCCTCTGTACTCTTCGCCCTCTTAGAGCCTATACTCTTCTTCCTTGTCTTTTGGCTTGGAGGAGGAGTAGGGTTTGTTTCACCCGTGATGTCAACCGAACCTGATGTCTGCTGCTCGGCGGTGGTGGTGTCATCCGCTGTCCGTTCAGTGTCGGTCTGTTCAGACCCGGACTCACTGTCAGAACTGCTGACAATGATTTCTTCCCCCTTTTCTGCAGCAGCAGCATCAGCAGCAGCTTTAGCCTCAGCTGCAGCTCTCTCTGCCTCTAGCTCTTCAGCAGTTTTGTCACGAGCAGTGACATCTACTTCATCATCAAGATCAATGGATAAAAGAGCAGAACGAACCTGCATCACGGAGTTGGCTGCAAAAATTAAACATAAGCAGCAATATAAGCAAACATGACAAACAATAGACACACATTTATATATAATAGGATGATCATATCACATCCTACCCTGGTTTTTCTCACGGAGTACTGGCACAGAAGTGCTCGGCCATTCTTGACTCACTTTGCACAGCACAAGAATTCCCTCATACCTCTCGTATGATCTGGGCGGAAGGCGGAGCTCTTTCAAACTATTTACTATCCACTGCTCTGCGGCAGAAATCTTAACACCCTTTCCTACACCAGCATCAATAGCTCCCCATTCCCGGACAACGGAGTACTCCTCCGGAATAACAGTCTCATCAACAAAGAAAAATGGAATTTTCCAGTCCTTCAAGTTTGATACTCTATTTATACCAACAAAATGAGTATTTTGTTTACTATCAATAGTAAGCCAGCAGTCACTAATTATGCGAATTCCAAACAAATAGATAAAAACTTTAATGTGAGGCTTAATATTTGTGATGACCCGGGAATTTCCGATCAAATTTTAAACTTAATCTTTATTGATTTCGACACGATAAGCAAAGTCTGTAATATTGTGTTTATATAATCAATTACCTTTTTGACTGTTCTCGATGATTCACGAACCATTGCTTGTAAATATATGGATATATGTAAATATGTGTATATATAAATATATGTATATGTATATAATAACATGAACATTAATAAACTATTAAATATATTTATTATTATAAATAAATATGTAAAATAAAATACATTGTAATAAAAACTATCATTTTATACATAATATATGTATATTACTTGTATATATATATATATATATATATATATATATATATATATATATATATATATATATATATATATATATTGTTATATTTAATTTAATTATTTAATATATATTTATTTGCGTAGTGAATTTTGTTATTTAAAACTGTTTATATATATACATAGTATATATTATATATAATTAATTTTGAACTTAAATTGTATATGTCTGTAACTTTCGGTTGACGTTTAATTATTTTTAAAATAGGTCTAATATATACATATATATATATATATATATATATATATATATATATATATATATATATATATATATATATATATATATATATATATATATATATATATATATATATATATATATATATATGAAGTTTTAAAATAAAAATTGGTACATAATTTGATTGAAAATATAAAAGTTTTGATAAATATTTTTTTTACCTTTTCAACCTAAGTTTTTGTACTCCGTACATAATAATTGGAACAGAAAATAAATAATTATAGAACCTTTTTGATCAGGTTTCATACAGCTAATGAGTGAAATAATTAAATATATTTAATCTAAAAATTTGGGATTTTTAGGAGCACTTTTATACGTTAACTGTTTAGCTATGGACACGTTAGTATTCCGTAATTTAATACTGGGGGTGGTGTAATAGTTATAAACACCCGTGATTTTGAGCAAAGTGGGATTAGTTTATCTTTGTTGTCTTCATTTTAATTTACATGAATCATATACAACTTTTAACCTGCTCCATCAACCACACTACATCACATCACCTTTGTTAGTTGGTCTTTGTTTCTACTCAAAGAAAACTAAGAATTCTCTGCAACAAAATTATGTATCATACTCCTATTTTTGTTCCAATCATTAAATATCACCATCGTGAGTGATCATCACCATCAACCTAATATTCATTGACTTTAACCGATCACCAAACACTCATGATCAAACATTCCTCTCTTTCTCTTTTCTATTTTGTGAACAACCAATTCAACACCATATCCGGCTATCGTGAACAACCTTCACCACCACCATAAACTGTAGTGACCCGAACTTTTCCATGTTTATATATATTAATTGAGATTTATATTTACATGATTAAATGTTTCCAACATGTTAAGCAATCAAACTTGTTAAGACTTGATTAATTGAAATATGTTTCATATAGACAATTGACCACCCAAGTTGACCGGTGATTCACGAACGTTAAAACTTGTAAAAACTATATGATGACATATATATGGATATATATATATAGTTAACATGATACTATGATAAGTAAACATATCATTAAGTATATTAACAATGAACTACATATGTAAAAACAAGACTACTAACTTAATGATTTTTAAACGAGACATATATGTAACGATTATCGTTGTAAAGACATTTAATGTATATATATCATATTAAGAGATATTCATACATGATAATATCATGATAATATAATAATTTAAAATCTCATTTGATATTATAAACATTGGGTTAACAACATTTAACAAGATCGTTTACCTAAAGGTTTCAAAACAACACTTACATGTAACGACTAACGATGACTTAACGAATCAGTTAAAATGTATATACATGTAGTGTTTTAATATGTATTTATACACTTTTGGAAGACTTCAATACACTTATCAAAATACTTCTACTTAATAAAAATGCTTACAATTACATCCTCGTTCAGTTTCATCAACAATTCTACTCGTATGCACCCGTATTCGTACTCGTACAATACACAGCTTTTAGATGTATGTACTATTGGTATATACACTCCAATGATCAGCTCTTAGCAGCCCATGTGAGTCACCTAACACATGTGGGAACTATCATTTGGCAACTAGCATGAAATATCTCATAAAATTACAAAAATATGAGTAATCATTCATGACTTATTTACATGAAAACAAAATTACATATCCTTTATATCTAATCCATACACCAACGACCAAAAACACCTACAAACACTTTCATTCTTCAATTTTCTTCATCTAATTGATCTCTCTCAAGTTCTATCTTCAAGTTCTAAGTGTTCTTCATAAATTCCAAAAGTTCTAGTTTCATAAAATCAAGAATACTTTCAAGTTTGCTAGCTCACTTCCAATCTTGTAAGGTGATCATCCAACCTCAAGAAATCTTTGTTTCTTACAGTAGGTTATCATTCTAATACAAGGTAATAATCATATTCAAACTTTGGTTCAATTTCTATAACTATAACAATCTTATTTCAAGTGATGATCTTACTTGAACTTGTTTTCGTGTCATGATTCTGCTTCAAGAACTTCGAGCCATCCAAGGATCCATTGAAGCTAGATCCATTTTTCTCTTTTCCAGTAGGTTTATCCAAGGAACTTAAGGTAGTAATGATGTTCATAACATCATTCGATTCATACATATAAAGCTATCTTATTCGAATGTTTAAACTTGTAATCACTAGAACATAGTTTAGTTAATTCTAAACTTGTTCGCAAACAAAAGTTAATCCTTCTAACTTGACTTTTAAAATCAACTAAACACATGTTCTATATCTATATGATATGCTAACTTAATGATTTAAAACCTGGAAACACGAAAAACACCGTAAAACCGGATTTACGCCGTCGTAGTAACACCGCGGGCTGTTTTGGGTTAGTTAATTAAAAACTATGATAAACTTTGATTTAAAAGTTGTTATTCTGAGAAAATGATTTTTATTATGAGCATGAAACTATATCCAAAAATTATGGTTAAACTCAAAGTGGAAGTATGTTTTCTAAAATGGTCATCTAGACGTCGTTCTTTCGACTGAAATGACTACCTTTACAAAAACGACTTGTAACTTATTTTTCCGACTATAAACCTATACTTTTTCTGTTTAGATTCATAAAATAGAGTTCAATATGAAACCATAGCAATTTGATTCACTCAAAACGGATTTAAAATGAAGAAGTTATGGGTAAAACAAGATTGGATAATTTTTCTCATTTTAGCTACGTGAAAATTGGTAACAAATCTATTCCAACCATAACTTAATCAACTTGTATTGTATATTATGTAATCTTGAGATACCATAGACACGTATACAATGTTTCGACCTATCATGTCGACACATCTATATATATTTCGGAACAACCATAGACACTCTATATGTGAATGTTGGAGTTAGCTATACAGGGTTGAGGTTGATTCCAAAATATATATAGTTTGAGTTGTGATCAATACTGAGATACGTATACACTGGGTCGTGGATTGATTCAAGATAATATTTATCGATTTATTTCTGTACATCTAATTGTGGACAACTAGTTGTAGGTTACTAACGAGGACAGCTGACTTAATAAACTTAAAACATCAAAATATATTAAAAGTGTTGTAAATATATTTTGAACATACTTTGATATATATGTATATATTGTTATAGGTTCGTGAATCAACCAGTGGCCAAGTCTTACTTCCCGACGAAGTAAAAATCTGTGAAAGTGAGTTATAGTCCCACTTTTAAAATCTAATATTTTTGGGATGAGAATACATGCAGGTTTTATAAATGATTTACAAAATAGACACAAGTATGTGAAACTACATTCTATGGTTGAATTATCGAAATCGAATATGCCCCTTTTTATTAAGTCTGGTAATCTAAGAATTAGGGAACAGACACCCTAATTGACGCGAATCCTAAAGATAGATCTATTGGGCCTAACAAACCCCATCCAAATTACCGGATGCTTTAGTACTTCGAAATTTATATCATATCCGAAGGGTGTCCCGGAATGATGGGGATATTCTTATATATGCATCTTGTTAATGTCGGTTACCAGGTGTTCACCATATGAATGATTTTTATCTCTATGTATGGGATGTGTATTAAAATATGAAATCTTGTGGTTTATTATTATGATTTGATATATATAGGTTAAACCTATAACTCACCAACATTTTTGTTGACGTTTTAAGCATGTTTATTCTCAGGTGATTATTAAGAGCTTCCGCTATCGCATACTTAAATAAGGACGAGATTTGGAGTCCATGCTTGTATGATATTGTGTAAAAACTGCATTCAAGAAACTTATTTTGTTGTAACATATTTGTATTGTAAACCATTATGTAATGGTCGTGTGTAAACAGGATATTTTAGATTATCATTATTTGATAATCTACGTAAAGCTTTTTAAACCTTTATTGATGAAATAAAGGTTATGGTTTGTTTTAAAATGAATGCAGTCTTTGAAAAACGTCTCATATAGAGGTCAAAACCTCGCAATGAAATCAATTAATATGGAACGTTTTTAATCAATAAGAACGGGACATTTCATAAACCGCCACCACCAGGAACCACTTCACCATCCGGCCACCTCCACCATCTCAACCGACACCATCAATCACCATGAGACTCTCGAAACACACCTATATACTAACATATCATCACTATCATCAAGCATTGTTACCATTACGGTTGATTTCACTCGACTAGACACCAAACCGTTACCCACTACCATCAAACACCCACTTGGTTACCTTGGTTTCCATATAGTTTTAAACCCACTTCATTTTGTTACTTGTGTTACCATTCGAAGAACGTACACCATCCTTGTTTGTTCGACCACCATTAGAAACACCTTCCACCCATGAACAAACCCATTCGAATATTGCTGTGAACCCTTCAGCTTCTTTTTATTTTCTGTATCCGGGTCACAAACATAACCACCGTGAGCCACTCTCACAACCGTTAACCACCATCTTTTATCTCTCTCTCACTCGCCTTCTCTCTCTCCCTCCTCCTCCTTTCTTGTTATTATTTTTTTTATGAACCCAGTTTTACTAATACAGCCTCTATACAATTATGTTGCTCTCAAACAAACCCAACAATCCGTTAAAAACTGCTGCATTTATTCTGCTAGTCGCTGGTTGTTGCTACTAGTATTATTTTTTTCTGTTTAAAACAATGATGAAAAAGCAAGTCGATAATAAAGAAGAATGAAGGAGAGTTCTGTGATATAATTATATATATATTTTTTATTTATTCAAACGATAACAAACATGGTGATGTGTTTATTGATGAGCTGTAAAGAACAGATGTGGAATACTAGGAAACGCGTATTTTCAATTCTCATTTTTTTTAAAACCGCTCAGTTATTAAAGGAACCAAACCCTTGGTTTAAATATTATTTGGGCCGATTACATTATAATTCTATTGGGCTAAAGTTCTAATGATGGGCCGAAAGCTGAATTGTGTCCAGATTGGGTCGAAATAAACGGGTTTTATATATTCTGGATTGATATAATTCAAGAAAAACATTGATTGTTGAATGGTTAAGCGTGTTGATGGATTAGTGGGAGGTCACGGGTTCGAGCCCGGCTTTGTGCAGTTTTTTTTTATGAAAGGCTTATGAGGTAGTTTTCCCATTATTATTTATTAGTATTATTACTAATATTATTATCATACTCATTATTAATTATTAATATTAAGATTATTATTATTATTATTATTATTATTATTAAGTAATACAAATATTTATTATTAGTATTATTATTATTATTACTAATACAAGTATTAGTTATTTTTTTTTTACATAACCCTAGTTACAAGTACTATAGTCATTAGTATTATTATTATAATTATTATCATCATTAATATTAATATTAGATTTTTATTACTACTATTATAAGTAATAAAAATTGGTTACAAATATAATGAAAACTATATGTCATATTATAAAAGATTATAAAATGTGTAAGATTTAGAACATGAATGTAAAGTGAATACATGTGTTACGAAGATTCTTTTCATAAAAAGGCGATCAATAATCATAGGTTATCATTTGAACTTGAACATGAAAAATAATTATGATATAAGAATAATCATGGTTATGAACTTTTAAACGAAGTATTATTATTATTATCATTATAACTAAAATAGATAGATATATTATAATTACTAATGGTAAAAAGCAAATAATATATATAGATATAATCTATATAATACATATAACGTAACAAAAATCAATATTTTCATATACAAGAAGAATATATGAGGCATATATATATATATTATTAATATAAAAAAGGATATAATTAATAAATAAACGTATTCGATTGCAGTTATGTGTATTAATAAATATCCAAATGATATAGGTTCGTGAATCCGAGGCCAACCCTGTACTTGTTCAATATAGTCATATGTATTTTTACTACAAAATACATTAGGTGAGTTTAATTATTCCCTTTTTATATATATTTTTGGGCTGAGAATACATGCAAATATTTTATTAACCGTTTTACAATATTTATATGAGTGAGTTTCATTTGCCTTTTACCCTTTATATTTTGGGACTGAAAATACATGCGCAATTTTTATAAATGTTTTACGAAATAGACACAAGTAATCGAAACTACATTATATGGTTGAATTATCGAAATCGAATATGCCCCTTTTTATTAAGTCTGGTAATCTAAGAATTAGGGAACATACACCCTAATTGACGCGAACTCTAAAGATAGATCTATCGGGCCCAACAAGCCCCATCCAAAGTACCGGATGCTTTAGTACTTCGAAATTTATATCATGTCCGAAGGAGGATCCCGGAATGATGGGGATATTCTTATATACATATTGTGAATGTCGGTTATCAGGTGTTCAATCCATATGAATGATATTTTTGTCTCTATGCATGGGACGTATGTTTATGAGATATGGAAATATGAAATCTTGTGGTCTATTAAAATTATGAAATGATTATTTATGTTAAACTAATGAACTCACCAACCTTTTGGTTAACACTTGAAAGCATGTTTATTCTCAGGTACGAAAGAAATCTTCCGCTGTGCATTTGCTCATTTTATAGATATTACTTGGAGTCATTCCGGGCATATTTCAAAAGACGTTGCATTCGAGTCGCCGAGTTCATCAAGATTATTGTTAAGTCAATTATAGTTAGATATATTATGAAATGGAATGCATGCCTATCCACTTTCGATGAAATGAAAGATTGTCTTTTCAAAAACGAATGCAATGTTTGTAAAATGTATCATATAGAGGTCAAGTACCTCGCGATGTAATCAACTGTTGTGAATCGTTTATAATCGATATGGACTTCATCCGGATGGATTAGGATGGGTCCTTTCAGTTGGTATCAGAGCGGTGGTCTTAGTGAACCAGATCTGCATTAGTGTGTCTAACTGATAAGTCTTTAGGATGCATTAGTAAGTCTGGACTTCGACCGTGTCTGCATATCAAAAGTTTTGCTTATCATTTCGTGTCGAAAATTATTTGCTTATCATCCTTAAAGTCTAGACACATCTTACTGCCCCTAATGCATATACAGTGTATAGATAAATTCATATCTTAGCGTATCTGCTAATCCATATCTTAGCATACCTGTTACTGTAAACTTTGCCTGTCGTATTCCATAGATTCCTCCGTAACTTATGGGATTTTAGTATTATATATGCATATATGTAAACTATGTATTGCAGGGTACTAATCTACATCCTATAATCTATTTCTTATCGAAAATCCTTCATCTGATCATACGAAATGAATCCTGCAACCAATTCGAGTCCCTCAGATTCCGATAGCTATTTCGATAGTTATTCCAACAGCTATTCCGACATAGATGTTCACCTAAGCTCCGAAAACAGCGTCATCGACACGAATCAACCAACCAGCCATTATCAATTCATCTGATGGGTTCGTAGTTGACTTAATTAATGGAAACGTGCAGAAGGCAATCCCTTCCACCAACCAAATTCACCTCTTGACAATGAACCTGAAGCGTTTACCGGCGAACCTGTTCGAGACACCATTTTCAGTCTCATTTCCAGGGTAACTCGACAAGATTATATTCTATCCACAATTTTGAACCTTATTCATCCGCTCGTTCCGACCAACAATCATCCTGGAGTAATAAGTCAACGAACTTCGCGCTCGAATAATCAATTCGGAGAATATGGTGCAAAATGTACCAGCTTCAGCAACATCATCGGCACCAACAGTACAATCAATAACAGCACCAGTACCATCAACAATCTATGCTTCAATATCATCATCTGTACTTTGAGTATGATCTTCGTTCTACGAATCGTTCTACCTCATTTATCTTCGTTCGACATGGCGAATACGTAATATCTAAAGTTTTAGAGATTATTTATTCTAGTTCCAACCGAAAAGCAAATGAGTTTAATATCATATTAACTCATTAAATTCATGATTACATCTGAAGAAAATATATATGTAAGTATATTTTCATAAAGATTGTAATTAAAATTCTTTTGTACAAACTAATAATGGTGAAAATATTTTAACGGGTAGGTAATACCCGAGGAATATTTAAATTTCACATTAATAAGTTACACTGTACATTCTTCAAATCTGATTCAACAGTCATTTACTATTCTACTTACATCCACCGATATACGTATCCGTTCACCACAGAATAACCATTTTCATTCAATTTCATACTTGAATTTTGATCTATCAGAATCCAATAAGTGGCATAATGAAGAATTAATGGACACAATAAAAATTGATTAGAAACAGATTAATTAACAATATGAAATTCTATTAAGAATCTACGCTAACAAAATCCTAGCTAACTTTTCCTAGCTAACTGTTAATTCCGTATTACCATTTAATTATCGCAATTTATTTATCGCAATTTATATTATCACAATTCTATTTATCGTCATTTAATTTCCGTTATTTACTTTACGCACTTTATTTATCGTCATTTAAATTTTGTTATTTATTTTACGCACTTTAAATGTCGGGACACGTATACAAGGTTTTGACATATCATATCGACCCATCTATATATATTATTTGGAATAACCATAGACACTCTATATGCAGTAATGCGGGAGTTAGCTATACAGGGTTGAGGTTGATTCTACAATAATATATATAGTTTGAGTTGTGATCGAGTCTGAGACATGTACACGGGTCACGATACGTATTAATTAATTCGAATATTATATAGTAAACTATATATGAATTATTATTTGTACACTGCTAACTGTTGACTATCAACTGAGGACTATCAATATTGGACAATTAAAATGAATTAAAATATTGATTTTAACATATGAAACTAAACAATTCTTCAAGTTTGCCACTTGATTTCATCTTAAACCTCATTTGTATTTTGATGATTACAATCTGCGTTTAAACCTTTCATGATTCTTGAAAACACCTCAATCGAGAGGATGAATCAACCGAACTTCATCTACAGAAGGAAAAATTTATGCATATAGTTATGCACCTGAGAAACTCTCGACAATTGAGTAAAAGTTTAACACGTAGCCGCGTCAGATCCTTTGGCATTTATTATCAAAAATAACCTTTCAATCCCTTTTCAAAGTAGCCAATTTTGTCACAGCTCCAGCAGGTCAACTTTGACTTTTCATTCGAAGTAGCCTTACTATAAATCCTGATATATACGATTACCCTTTTTATACCGGAGAATTCTTTTATATTCCACCATATTACCAGCGGACGTACCAGCAACCTCGTTGCTTCTTGGCTTAAATCTCTCTGATAAATCATTATATGTATTCATTGAAACCCTATCATATACTCATCCGTATCTTGTAATGAGAACTGCCATACCAATTACCGGGAATCAGCAATCAGTACTTTGAAAACTCACAGCATATCTACATCAACAGTTATATGTATGACATTTATCTCTTAGAATTATGATCTCTCATTCTGAAATTCTGAAAAGCACTCTGTCACAAATCAATACTCTGAATGTTGAGAAAGCTGAATGAAGCAGCAGAAACCATAGACAACGATAAACGCCCTTAATCATCGGAAATTTGATGATAAAGAATAGTATGTTGGAAAAGCTCATAAAAGTTGGAACTTGAAAACGGATTGAGCTAACCATGAAGGAGACCAAGGACAAATACAAGGACCATACCCTATATTCAAAGAATCCAGGTAACTCTGGATCCTTTGAAATCTTTAGAGAGTATCTTGCTCCGAAGTCATGTTAAAATTTTGCGGAAAATCTTTCTCCATTAACCATCGAACTTAGAAATTCCAAAATATCATCATCAATATCTTCGATATTTCTGAGAATATTTTCATAAATATTCTCGTTCGAAATTATATACCTCTTCGTGCTTCCTGTGTATCATATATTGGAAACATTCAATAGAAAATTTAGTACCGAAAAGAAGATTATGCGAAACTATGAAGAAAACCGTGGACAAATCACAAAGAATAAGTTTGACTTCAAAGAATCCAAATGATTCAATGTCTGCTAAAGTCTTTAGTGAATATCTTGCTCCTTACTCTAAACCCTTGCAGACAATAGTTTCTATCATCCTCTGATCTTAGAAATTCCGAGATATTATCATATCTTTCATTATAAATATCCTCCATATTTCTGAAGATATTTTTATAACTATTCTTATCTGAAATTATTAATCTTTTCGTGCTATCAGTATTACATCATATAGAAACTGTTAGTTTCTATATTCTGTAAACTTTCGAGCTTAAAATATGAATGTTATTGAAGTAATGTTGGGAACTGATGTATGAGTTAGTATAATATAATGACATTTGATCAACGTGATTATATTACAGTAAGTCATGATGAGTTTCTAATGGAATGTGATGATTCACAGTACCATCATCATGTGCCATGTTACATAACTCTTTCATTCTGCTTAACTTCTGAACATATCAAGAAAATATATTCTTGATAGTTCTATTCTCAGTGATTCAGGTAATTTGACAAAACAAAACGTGCTACTACCTTTCCTTTCTACCTTGTATATTATGATAATTCAAAACTCCATACCGATGAATTCTGTACCATTACTTGCGAAAAGTAAACAAAAGCATGAAGCTCCGAAATAGAAAGGGGGTATAAATCGCAGCAAATAAGGGAGCACATTAACTGTGGATAACAATAATTATAGGAGACAGAAGCAGGGGCATTGAGATATAAGGGAAGATATAAAATCCAACAACAACGCAGAAATTACAAACCATGGATATTAATATGAATAGCAATATAAACACATGGTATAATTAAGAATAGTATCACCCCAAGGTAATAGTAGAAGTAATCAGAGTCATCTGGTGGAAGATTGAAAAGAAGGATGACAGAAAAGATAATTAGAAAAATATCAAGGATTAGAACGTGATTAAGCATTTTCACAATCTATTAGATGTATGAATTAGGAAAGAAAGTATAGAAATGATGAAAATAATGGAACGGAAAAAGTTTAATTTATAATGGGAACATCAGACAGAGCAATCGAGGCAGATCACCATATTTAATTATAGAGATCTTAACTTCCTTATTCATCGAAGAATCAAATCTTTTAGATTTCGAAAATTTTCTTTAAATCCCTTGAATTCCGGAATTCAACCCTGACTCTGTCAAAAGTTAAGATAAATCTTTACTTTCCTATTTCATTTTTTTTTTGTGATAGCTTCATTCGTACCTTTCGAATAATCGAATGGTCTTATCCTTATTACTCTATGGTAATAAAACTCTATTTATCAGCTTATATTCGTCATGAAAACATTTTTATCGTTAGCCATGACGACCTCACTCAAATTTCGGGACGAAATTTCTTTAACGGGTAGGTACTGTGATGACCCGGGAATTTCCGATCAAATTTTAAACTTAATCTTTATTGATTTCGACGCGATAAGCAAAGTCTGTAATATTGTGTTTATATAATCAATTACCTTTTTGACTGTTATCGATGATTCACGAACCATTGCTTGTAAATATATAGATATATGTAAATATGTGTATATATAAATATATGTATATGTATATAATAACATGAACATTAATAAACTATTAAATATATTTATTATTATAAATAAATATGTAAAATAAAATACATTGTAATAAAAACTATCATTTTATACATAATATATGTATATTACTTGTATATATATATATATATATATATATATATATATTGTTATATTTAATTTAATATGTGTACACCATCCTTGTTTGTTCGACCACCATTAGAAACACCTTCCACCCATGAACAAACCCATTCGAATATTGCTGTGAACCCTTCAGCTTCTTTTTATTTTCTGTATTCGGGTTACAAACATAACCACCGTGAGCCACTCTCACAACCGTTAACCACCATCTTTTATCTCTCTCTCACTCGCCTTCTCTCTCTCCCTCCTCCTCCTTTCTTGTTGTTTTTTTTTATGAACCCAGTTTTACTAATACAGCCTCTATACAATTATGTTGCTCTCAAACAAACCCAACAATCCGTTAAAAACTGCTGCATTTATTCTGCTAATCGCTGGTTGTTGCTACTAGTATTATTTTTTTCTGTTTAAAACAATGATGAAGAAGCAAGTCGATAATAAAGAAGAATGAGGGAGAGTTCTGTGATATAATTATATATATTTTTTTTATTTATTCAAACGATAACAAACATGGTGATGTGTTTATTGATGAGCTGTAAAGAACAGATGTGGAATACTAGGAAACGCGTATTTTCAATTCTCATTTTTTTTTAAAAACCGCTCAGTTATTAAAGGAACCAAACCCTTGGTTTAAATATTATTTGGGCCGATTACATTATAATTCTGTTGGGCTAAAGTTCTAATGCTGGGCCGAAAGCTGAATTGTGTCCAGATTGGGTCGAAATAAACGGGTTTTATATATTCTGGATTGATATAATTCAAGAAAAACATTGATTGTTGAATGGTTAAGCGTGTTGATGGATTAGTGGGAGGTCACGGGTTCGAGCCCGGCTTTGTGCAGTTTTTTTTTTTATGAAAGGCTTATGAGGTAGTTTTCCCATTATTATTTATTAGTATTATTACTAATATTATTATCATACTCATTATTAATTATCAATATTAAGATTATTATTATTATTATTATTAAGTAATACAAACATTTATTATTAGTATTATTATTATTATTACTAATACAAGTATTAGTTATTTTTTTTTACATAACCCTAGTTACAAGTACTATAGTCATTAGTATTATTATTATAATTATTATTATTATCATCATTAATATTAATATTAGATTTTTATTACTACTATTATAAGTAATAAAAATTGGTTACAAATATAATGAAAACTATATGTCATATTATAAAAGATTATAAAATGTGTAAGATTTAGAACATGAATGTAAAGTGAATACATGTGTTATGAAGATTCTTTTCATAAAAAGGTGATCAATAATCATAGGTTATTGATAATGCTAAAAACGAACATATATTTCATAGCATTATTCCTCAAGAAAGACAAGCTTTTAGTTGCAATTGTTCTAGTTACAAGTGATATTCGTTTAAATAATAAAAGGTGAAGACAAAAGACAGATTCGACGAATTGAAGACGCAAACGACCAAAAATCTCAAAAGTACAAAAGACAATCAAAGAGGTTCCAATTATTGATAAGAAACGTCTCGAAATTACAAGAGTACAAGATTTAAAACGCAAAGTACAAGATATTAAATTGTACGCAAGGACGTTCGAAAATCCGAAACCGGGACCAGAGTCAACTCTCAACGCTCGACGCAACGGACTAAAAATTACAAGTCAACTATGCACATAAATATAATATAATATTTAAATAATTCTTATAATTATTTAATATATTATATTTATTTAAAACCGTCGGTAAACAAAGAGCCAAACTCCTCTGAGCTGTAAAAGCAAACTCCGCGACTCGCGGAGTTTGAAGGCCAAAAAGGCCGCGAGTCGCGGAGCCCCAAAATGAGAACCTGCCTATAAAGCCAACCGAATTCTGAGCATTTTTCATCATCTTTTTCTTCTTCTCTCATAATACTACGTAAATATTTATATTTATATTTATATTTTAATAATAATTTTAATTATAATTCTAATAATAAGGATATGTTAGCGAATATTGTAAGGGTGTAAGTCGAAATTCTGTCCGTGTAACGCTACGCTATTTTTTAATCATTGTAAGTTATGTTCAACCTTTTTACATTAATGTCTCGTAGCTAAATTATTATTATGCTTATTTAATCTGAAGTAATCATGATGTTGGGCTAATTACTAAAATTGGGTAATTGGGCTTTGTACCATAATTGGGGTTTGGACAAAAGAACGACACTTGTGGAAATTAGACTATGGGCTATTAATGGGCTTTATATTTGTTTAACTAAATGATAGTTTGTTAATGTTAATATAAAGATTTACAATTAGGCGTCCCTATAAATTACCATATACACTCAATCAGATACGATGGGCGGGGTATTTATATGTACGAATAATCGTTCATTTAACCGGACACGGGAATGGATTAATAGCCACTAGAATAATTAAAACAGGGGTGAAATTATGTACAAGGACACTTGGTATAATTGATAACAAAATATTAAAACCTTGGGTTACACTCAGTCGACATCCTAGTGTAATTATTAAACAAAGTATTAAAATATTGTTACAGTTTAAGTCCCCAATTAGTTGGAATATTTAACTTCGGGTAAAAGAATAATTTGACGAGGACACTCGCACTTTATATTTATGACTGATGGACTGTTATGGACAAAAACCAGACGGACATATTAAATAATCCAGGACAAAGGACAATTAACCCATGGGCATAATACTAAAATCAACACGTCAAACATCATGATTACGGAAGTTTAAATAAGCATAATTATTTTATTTCATATTTAATTTCCTTTATTTTATATTTAATTGCACTTCTAATTATAGCATTTTTATTGTTATTTTATTTAATTGCACTTTTAATTATCGTACTTTTTAATTATCGCAAGTTTATTTTATCACATTTTTATTATTCGCAATTTCATTATCGTTATTTACTTTATGCTTTAATTTAAGTCTTGTATTTATTTTTAATATTTTACATTTGGTTTTAACTGCGACTAAAGTTTTAAAATCGACAAACCGGTCATTAAACGGTAAAAACCCCCCTTTATAATAATAATATTACTTATATATATATATATATTTGTATTTTTATAAAAGTAAACTAATATAGCGTTAAGCTTTGTTTAAAAAGATTCCCTGTGGAACGAACCGGACTTACTAAAAACTACACTACTGTACGATTAGGTACACTGCCTATAAGTGTTGTAGCAAGGTTTAAGTATATCCATTCTATAAATAAATAAATATCTTGTGTAAAATTGTATCGTATTTAATAGTATTTTCTGCAAAAATATAAGCTATTTTATATACTACTCTGCTAAAACATCAAGTATTTTTGGCGCCGTTGCCGGGGAATCTCTTAAAAGCCGGAAGCGCAACGCTAATATAAAAAAAAAAATTATGTATTTTTAAGATTTTGTTAAATATTTAAGTTTTATAAAGTTTCTTTATTTTTATATAAGTTTTATTTAAGTATTTTGTTTTTATTTAAAAACATGTAAAAAAAATATATATAAATCTAGTTTTAAGATTTTTATTTAAAAAATTATAAAGTAATTCTATTTTTATTAAATTTTAAATATAAGTTTTTATTATACACATATTTTTTTTTATAAACAGAAAAATTAAAAACGAAAAATAAAAAAAAATAAAAAATAAATACGCGTCGAAATTTAAAGCTGTCAGTTGAATTTCTGAACCCCGCGACTCGCGGAGGTTTACAGCTTTAAATACCGCAACTCGCGGAGTAAACCTGACACGCTGACAGAAACCCTAATTCAGTATTAATTACGAGTAATTATTAATAATTATTATTTTAAACCCTAATTAATTATTATATTATAATTAGTTTTATTATAATTAGTTTTATTTTTTATTTAATTTATTTTATTTAGTTAAATTAGTTTAATTAAATTGTAAAATTAGTAGTTTTATTAAATAAATAATATAAAAATAATATTTTTATAAAAATTGTACTTTTTACAACTTTTTGTATATTTTTATATTTTGTCCCTTTTTAATCGTTTTAGCGTAATATTTGTATTTTTAGCTAGTTTTTAGTTTTGAACTCAGTTTTTGCCATAGTTATTTTTACTTCTAGATTTTTAGGATTTGCCGTAGAATTCCTTAAGTGCTTTTTCTTTAGACTAAGATTTAGGTACTTTAGAATTTTGCGACGCCTTTTTAAGTTATTTTCATTTGGGATTTAGTTTTCCTGTAAGCTTTAATATTTTTAGACGACTTTTACCTATATATCAATTATCATTCCAATTAGTAATCTCAATTTGCGATTATAATTTTAAGTTAGTTGTAGTAATAAGGTTAGGTTAGTCAAGTATTTTTAAGTTTTTATAAGTTTCTTTTATTTTTCTGTCACCTTTTATTTTTCAACCATTTTTCTTTTTCGACCTTTTTCGACGAACTCTTTTTCTTTCTTATTTCTCGCTATTCTAGTTTTTAGGACATAGATTTTTATTCTACTTCTTATCTAAATTTCTTAAAATTACGAAAATTTATTTTAAGTGGTTAAATTGATAGACATCAAAATTTTCTGGTTCGTAGTAATAGTTGGATTTGTACGTGGACCGGGTTATTGGAGCCAAACAGTCCTCAATTATATTGAGACCAAACGAATCCTGCCCCTCTGCTGCATCTTTTGGCTATTCAAAACTTGGGCAAAATCAGAAAAGTCTATTGATTGGATAACTTATTATAATTTTTCTTTCCTTTTAAAAACTAATAGGATATTCAGTGCATGCACCGAGCAAGACGTTCACCACCTTTTGTACGTTCACCACCTGTAACTAGATCAAAACATTTAGCAAATATTACTGCCGTTGATTTTTCTTTAGAATCGTCATCCAGTCGACCAAGTACTTCAGTTCAAATTTCCGATAATCCATTTTTTGAACCCGACATCACAATTGAGAATCCGGAGAATATTCAGGAACGATTCGTAGATCCTGAACCACTAAACTTTCCTCCGGAACCACCAATCATTCAAACAGAGATTGTTGAGGAACGAACCATTAAATCAGAATCCTCTAGTTATTCCGATTCAACAAATTCAATTATGGAGAATCTGGAACCTTTAAGTATGGAAGACCGAATGAGAGCTAAACGCACTGGCCAAGGTCACGCAATTACTCATCCAGACATTAATGCGCCAGATTATGAAATCAAAGGACAAATTCTACACATGGTGACTAATCAATGCCAATTTAGTGGTGCGCCGAAGGAAGATCCAAATGAACATCTACGTACCTTTAATAGGATCTGCACACTATTTAAAATCCGAGAAGTGGAGGATGAACAGATATATCTCATGTTATTTCCCTGGACTTTAAAGGGAGAAGCCAAAGATTGGTTGGAATCGTTACCTGAAGAGGCGATCGATACATGGGATGTTTTAGTTGACAAATTTCTTAAACAATTCTTTCCGGCATCTAAAGCCGTAAGACTTCAAGCAAAAATTGTTACGTTCACACAGAAGCCGAATGAAACTCTATATGAGGCGTGGACAAGATATGGAAAGTTATTAAGAGGATGTCCGCAACATGGTTTAGACACCTGTCAAATAGTACAAAGACATCACTACAAGGAAAGACATAGATATAGCAGCTGGTGGTTCTATTATGAAGAAAACCGAAACTGATGCTTACAAAATTATTGATAACACTGCTTCCCACTCACATGAGTGGCACCAAGAAAAAGACATCGTTAGATCATCTAAAGCAGCTAGAGCCGATTCTAGCCATGACTTAGATTCCATTTCCGCAAAGATAGATGCTGTGGAGAGACGAATGGAAAAGATGACTAAAGATATTCACTCAATACGAATTAGTTGTGAGCAGTGTGGAGGACCACATTTGACAAAAGATTGTCTCATTATTGAATTAATAATGGAACAAAGAGAGAATATTTCATACATAAACCAAAGGCCTGGAAATAATTATCAGAATAATTATCAACCGCCAAGACCAATTTACAATCAAAACCAGAATTATAACCGAAATATTCCATACAACAACCAACAAGGTCCTAGAAATCAACAAGTATCCAATAATACTTACAATCAGCAAAGACCTAATTTTCAAAACAAACCACCACAAAAACCGATGATAAAAAGCCGAATTTAGAAGATATGATGACGAAGCTAGTTGAAACTCAAACGCAGTTTTTCACATCTCAGAAACAAACCAATGAACAAAATGCTCAAGCATTTAGAAATCAACAAGCTTCTATTCAAAATCTGGAACAAGAAGTAAGTAACCTAGCAAGGTTAATAGGTGAAAGAAAACCAGCTTCTATTCAAAATCTGGAACAAGAAGTAAGTAACCTAGCAAGGTTAATAGGTGAAAGAAAACCAGGAAGTCTACCTAGTGATACAAATGCCAACCCCCGGAATGAAACAGCTAAAGCCATTACCACAAGAAGTGGTACAACACTTAAACCACCTGAAATACCTGTAACTTCTGATGAAGCTATTCCTACTCCACAAGAACCACAACCTGATCAAGATAAGGAAAAAGAACCGGTAGTTGAAAAGGTTAATGAAGATAACACAGTTAAGGCTAAACCTTATGTTAAACCATACCAACCACCACTTCCTTACCCGAGTAAAATGAAGAAAGAGAAACTTGAAGCCGAGCAATCTAAATTCTTGGATATGTTTAAACAGATAAATGTAAATCTTCCTTTCATTGATGTGATTTCAGGAATGTCTAGATATGCTAAATTCTTGAAGGATCTAATCTCAAATAGAAAGAAAATGGAAGAACTCTCGACTGTTACTATGAATGTTATTGTTCAGCAGTGCTGTTGAATAAGATACCATAAAAACTATCTGATCCAGGAAGTTTCACAATTCCATGTTTTCTGGGTAGTCTTAGTTTAATAGAAGCATTGGCAGACTTAGGTGCTAGTATAAATCTAATGCCGTATTCACTATACGCTAAACTAGACCTTGGAGAATTGAAACCAACCAGAATAAGCATACAACTAGCCGATAGATCAATAAAATATCCTAGAGGGATAATGGAGAACATGCTAGTTAAAGTTGGTACTTTAGTATTTCCAGTAGACTTTGTTGTTCTGGACATGGAAGAAGATTCTCAAGTTCCTCTCATATTAGGAAGACCATTCTTAAACACGGCTAAAGCAATGATAGACGTGTTCGGTAAGAAATTGTCCCTAAGTATAAAGGATGAGAGTGTTACCTTTTCAGTTGATAGAGTAATGCAACAACCGCAATCTGCAGATGATACATGTTATTATATTCAAACTATAGATGCGCATGCAAAATTATTAGAAGAATTTCCAGAATTACAAGGAACAGGAGAATGTTCTTTAGGAGAAGGTAATGAACCAATTGATGAAGCTGAAATGTTAGCTACACTAATAGCTAATGGATATGAACCAACAACAGAAGAAATTCAAATGCTAAAAGAAGAAGACAGATATCGATACAAATCATCGATAGAAGAACCTCCGAAATTAGAGTTAAAGCCACTTCCAAACCATTTGGAATACGCTTATTTACATGGTGAATCTGAATTACCTGTAATAATATCGTCTTCTCTTACTGAAAATGAGAAATCACAACTCATTTCTGTGTTGAAAGCTCATAAACCAGCCATTGCATGGAAGATTCATGATATTAAAGGAATAAGTCCTTCGTATTGCACACATAAAATCCTTATGGAAGAAGGTCATAAAACGTATGTGCAACGCCAACGAAGACTAAATCCTAATATGCAAGATGTAGTTAAGAAAGAGATTATTAAACTGCTAGATGCAGGTCTAATTTATCCAATCTCTGATAGTCCATGGGTAAGCCCAGTTCAATGCGTACCTAAGAAGGGTGACATGACTGTCATTACAAATGAGAAAAATGAGCTTATTCCTACTAGAACCGTAACAGGATGGCGTGTGTGTATTGATTATAGAAAATTAAATGACGCCACCAGAAAAGATCACTTTCCCTTACCTTTCATAGATCAAATGTTGGAAAGATTAGCCAGAAATAGTTACTATTGTTTTCTAGATGGATTTTCCGAATATTTTCAAATTCCAATAGCACCCGAAGACCAAGAGAAAACCACATTCACGTGCCCTTATGGTACTTTTGCTTACAAACGCATGCCATTTGGACTTTGCAACGCCCCTGCAACCTTTCAAAGGTGTATGAAGGGGATTTTTCACGACATGATAGAAGAATGCATGGAAGTTTTCATGGATGACTTTTCAGTCTTCGGTGATACATTTGAATCATGTCTAGTTAATCTTGAACGAATGCTTATTCGATGCGAAAAATCAAATCTAGTACTTAATTGGGAGAAATGCCATTTCATGGTTAAAGAAGGCATCGTTCTTGGACATAAAATTTCAAAAGAAGGAATTGAAGTGGATAGAGCTAAAGTAGATGTCATTGCAAAACTTCCACATCCCACCAATGTTAGAGGAGTTAGGAGTTTTCTAGGGCATGCCGGTTTTTACCGACGTTTCATAAAAGATTTTTCTAAAATTGCCACTCCTATGAATAAACTCCTAGAAAAGGATGCTCCATTCATCTTTTCAGATGAGTGTATCAAATCTTTTAATATTCTTAAAGAGAAACTCACTAATGCACCGATCATGATAACACCAAATTGGAATCTACCATTTGAACTAATGTGCGATGCAAGTGATTTTGCAATGGGAGCCGTTTTAGGACAAAGGATTGAAAAACGATTTCAACCTATATATTATGCTAGTAAGACGTTACAAGGAGCACAAACGAACTATACAACTACTGAAAAAGAACTCCTTGCTATTGTCTTTGCTTTTGACAAATTTCGATCATATCTCGTTCTAGCAAAAACGGTGGTCTATACCGACCATTCTGCTCTTAGATACCTATTTTCGAAACAAGACGCTAAACCAAGATTAATCCGTTGGATCTTACTCTTACAAGAGTTTGATATTAAAATCCGAGATAAAAGAGGAGCAGAAAATCTCGCCGCTGATCATCTTTCTCGTCTTGAAAATCCCGAATTAGAAGTTCTAAATGAATCGGCCATACAAGACAACTTTCCTGATGAATATCTATTGAAGATAGATTATAAAGAAATCCCATGGTTTGCAGACTATGCAAACTACTTAGTTTGTGGATTCCTTGAAAAAGGATTATCGTACCAAAAACGAAAGAAATTCTTCAGTGATATAAAACACTATTTTTGGGAAGATCCACATCTGTTTAAAAGTTGTCCCGATGGAATAATACGCCGATGTGTATTTGGAGATGAAGCTAGTAAAATATTAAACCATTGTCACACAGGACCAACAGGAGGGCATTATGGGCCTCAACTAACAGCAAGAAAAGTTTATGATGTTGGATTCTATTGGCCTACAATTTACAAAGACGCACACCTTCTTTGCAAATCCTGTGATGCTTGTCAAAGAGCCAGAAAAATAAGTCAACGTGGTGAAATGCCACAAAATGTCATCCAAGTATGTGAAGTATTTGACATTTAGGGTATTGACTTTATGGGTCCGTTTCCAAAATCTCATAATAATCTATATATACTCGTAGCCATTGATTATGTATCTAAATGGGCGGAAGCACAAGCTCTCCCAACTAACGATGCACGAGTTGTAGTCAACTTTTTAAAACGTCTTTTTGCAAGGTTTGGAACACCGAAAGCTTTAATAAGTGATCGGGGTACTCATTTTTGTAATAATCAACTTGAGAAAGTTCTTAAAAGATATGGAGTAACTCATAAAATCTCCACCGCATATCATCCACAAACAAGTGGACAAGTTGAAAATACCAACCGAGCTTTAAAACGTATTCTAGAGAAAACTGTAGGATCAAATCCGAAGGAATGGTCCATTAAATTGGAGGATGCACTCTGGGCTTTTAGAACAGCCTACAAAACTCCAATTGGAACCACACCTTTTAGACTTGTTTATGGAAAAGCATGTCATCTTCCAGTAGAAATTGAACACAAAGCATTTTGGGCTTTGAAAACATGTAATCTTGATTTACATGAAGCTGGACGTCTACGATTAAGTCAACTAAACGAATTAGAAGAATTAAGACATGAAGCATACGAAAATTCGTTAATCTATAAAGAAAGAACAAAGAAATGGCATGATAAAAGAATCAGAAGTTCAAAAGAATTTAAGGAAGGAGACAGAGTTCTTCTTTTCAATTCACGATTCAAGCTATTTCCTGGAAAATTGAAATCAAGATGGTCTGGACCATTCATAGTCAAAAGAGTTTTCCCATACGGAACGATAGAATTAATAAATTCAAATGGGATTGAATTTAAAGTTAATGGTCACAGAGTTAAACATTACATACATGGTCCGATGGAAGTCGACAACGAAGTTAATCACAATTTCGACACGACAACTAACTAAGTGTGGGGAGAATCAAGTCTTTAAAGGATAATATGTATTTCTATTAGAGTTAGATTGTCTGTTTTCGTGTAGTTCTCGAAAATGGAACCCGAATGGTCTTTCCCTAGCAGACCCTAAAGAACTAGTCTTCTCCCCCCATTCTGAATTTTTATTTTTTTTAGGTTTTTACAAAATGAAGACTGCCTGTGAACTAAACCATGGTCTAATGCTATACGCTTTGATCACTAAATGAAATAATGACATACTACCGAGTGAATTAGTATCAGTAATCAGAGAAAGAATGGACGGAGTTAGAAAAGAATCCAGATGCGAAGATAATAAGTTACAATTTGGTAAAAGAAAATCAAAATTTGCAGCAAAAAGAAGAGCACGACACCTAGAACGATGTCACAAATGCGGAAAATGGTCACATGGAGGTAAATGTTCAAATAATCAAACCTATTCAAATACCGAATTTGTTACTTTATGCAGAGACGGACCGTTCATATGTTTAGAAGAAAAGACACTGAATGCTCGAGGTTACGCCTATGTAGCCATGGAAAACCAATTAAACCGACTATCTTATGAATGGGATAGATCATATAACTAAGAAATCTATTTCACAGGTAAGTCTGTACAGTTTTTATTTTTATTTTATTTTTAACCTTTTGATAATAAACGCTAATTTGTTCGCTAAAAAGTATTAAATTGGTATTAAATAAAATTAGGTTTGGCGACCGAAATTATTGATATCATTCAAAAATTTATTACATCACTGCGAAATTTAACGTTTATTTTTAAGGTATAAATATCTTTAATTAATCAACCCAAAATATTTCAAAAATTCGTCATGAGTTAAATTAGGTCTTGGAACCGAAATTACTTTACCGAAAAGAGGGGCGCATATTTTTGATAATATTTGATTGATTAAAGTGGGATAAAAAGCCAAAAAGATTTTTAATTTTATTTTTACCATGTTTTTAAAATTAATATTTAAATCTTAAATTAATATTGTAAACTTTGTAAAAACAATATATTTAAAATTGTAAATATTTGAAAAATTAATATAAGTTTGGTATGAATTTATAATATGAATTTTTAAATTAAGTTTGGTGTGAATTTTTAATTTTTAAAATATGAAATTTTAATTTTATGCATTTCAAATTTTAAGTTTGGTGTGAATTTTTAATATTAATTTTGAATTTTATATTTAAATTGTGTGAATTTAAAAACAAAATTTTTTTTACTTTATCTCATTAAGTTAAAAATATGATTTTTAAAATTCGTCGTAAGTTGAAGACTAGGTCTTTGAACCGAAATTGCTTTACCCGAGGGAGGGACGAGAACTTTTATTATCATTATTTTTAATCTTATTGAATTAAAGTATGCCAAAAACATAAAAAAAAAAAACCAAAAATCTTAGCTTTTAAAACAATCGCTACAAAAAGACAAATTTTAAAATTTTGTCGAGAAACGGACTAGGACAGCGATCCGAAACGACCTCGTCCTCAATAATAAGGGAAGCAAAATTTTAAAAATTATTTACTTAATTGTTTTATAAGTTAATGATAAAAAAAAAAAAAAAAAAAGCAAACTCCGCGACTCACGGAGTTTGAAGGGTCCAAACACCGCGAGTCGCGGGAGGACCGAAATACAGAAAAAATAAAAGAGCTGCAACTGATCAGTCCACATCTCAAACCAAAAAATACTGCGAACATATACGCGAAAAAAACCCCAAAAACACCCCCAAAATCACAATTTTTAACCGTTAATCACCAAAATTTTTACTAAAATCATGTTGAGAAGGATGCTATCTAGGAATTACTCAAGAAAAACGGTAAATTTCTACACCTAAACACCATTTAATCCGAAATTTGTGTTCTTGAGCAATTTTTTTCCCAATTTGATTTTGATGCTTTTTAGTGTAATTATGCTTAAATTGTTTATGTATTATGCTTGTATAACCTAGATTGATGCTATTTAACATGATTAGAAGCCTTAAACTTCAAATTTTGAGTAATCTAGGGTTTGTGTTCTTGAGCAAATTTGGGGCTTTTTGATATAAACAGGTTATGGCCGATTTTTGTCATGAATTGTTGCTAAATTAAGTAGTGTAACATGTTTAGGTAGTTAAATGATCCAAACTTTGAGCCTAAACATGATTTTGAGAATTAAAGTGGACTTTTTCAAGTCTAAAAATTCATGAACTTGATTTTTGAAAGATAATGCCATTTGAGACTTGTTTAATTGCTAGTAATGATTATTTTGACATGTTATTTGAGTTGAATGCTTATGAACTTGGCGAACATTTTCGTATATGCTTGTTTGAAAAAGTGTAGATTTGATAAAAATGTGAAAATGAGCTTAAGTTTGATATAAATTGATCATGTCATTGTAATTATTTTGATTGATGATTTTGCTGACACTAATGCATATTTGGATGCACAAAAATTGTGTTTGATGTGTTTTGCAGACTGAAAGGGGTGAATCTTCATCCCAAGCTCGCAATGCTCCTGCTGAGAATGCGGAACAACAGGAGGTGGATAACTACTACAAGCAGGATATACCTCATCCAGTCATGACATTTTCTGATATGCACTTGGAAGATTTGCACCCGAACCTGAGATTTGACAGACTTTGGATAGATTATCCAAAATACCAAAGGGGTTTGCATACTCTTCATTCTAAGGTTGTTGAGGTACCGAGGGTCATAGAATGAGGACCCTTAGAAGCTGTAGAATTGGCCGGGCCAATTAGGGAATTACTTGTACAGAGGTATGGTAATTCTACTTTTAATGACTGGGTACGTTTATTCACCATGCGTAGACCTGTATATAAAGTATGGTGTGAAGAATTGTTGTGTAGTATAGAGCTGAATGATCGGTTAGCTAGTTTAACCGATCGTTCTTTTATTAGATTTTTGTTAGGCGGTTCGATGCGCCACATGTCTTTACTAGACATGGCTCAGGCTTTACGTATATATACGCCTGAGGAGTTAGTATCTGCCGATTGTAGAGGGTTGATACTAAATGGTAGAAAGATAGATGAAAATTTTGATACACACGGTGTGTGGAGTCAAATGACAAGCCATCACCGTTTCAAAGGGGGAAATTACTCTTATTTGGATATAGATAGAGCCGAATTAAGAGTGATTCATAGGTTTTTAGCTAATTCGATTACACAAAGAGGTAAGAACAAGGAAAAGGTAAATGAACAGGATTTGTTTTACCATATGTGTATTCGAGACCCACAAAGCACTGTAAGTATACCATATTGTGTGGGTTATTATTTATCAGCTATGGTTAGGGGGATGAGACCGCATAGCATAATAGGAGGTGGTATTTTTATTACTTTGATTGGTGAATATCTCGGTGTGGATATAAGTCGGGGGGGATTATTAGTATAAGAACCAGAACCCCGCGATACTATAGGTTTAAATGTATACCATGGTGCGAAAGTTTTGAAAAGGCTAAATAACGCCGCAGTACAATACCATGGTAGACATCCACAGGTTGAGAGAAACCAACAACAAGGTAATGTAGGAGGGGGAAATGAGATGCAAGAAATGCAAAGGTTTATAGCTTCACAGGAGTACGAAAATGCTAGACAGAGAGCATTTGAAGATTGGCAAGTTCATCAGAACCAAATCATAGCTCATTGCCAACATATAGGTAGAAACTATATTCCTACACCGAAACCCATCTTCCCTCCCTGGTCTATAGAGATGCAACCACCGTATCCTACGTATAACCCTGCCGAAGCATTCTGTAGCACCTATGGTTATGCCTGGAACCCCTATTGGTACCAGTATCATCCCTAGTCTACTTAGTTTTATTTATTTTGTAATTTGTAATGTTGATACGTTTAATACTTATGTTAATATTGTAATAGTTTTTATAATTTTCTAACTTTTATTCTTAGATTTTAATAATTTTTGAATGTGGGGTAATATACCAAACTTCAAAAATATGTATATATGTTTGCAGTTTATCTTATGTACACAACAGGGTAAAACAACGCATTTTCAAAGACTGGCATTAAGTTCAGCAAAAGCAACTAATTTTGACGACAAGATGCAAAATATATGTGAAATAACAACAAGACGGAATGAACAAATGATGTGCACCATTTATCATTCAGCAAACAAACGCCAATATATTTGGAAACTTTGGTAAAAATTTAATCATTTTCACACAAATCACCCTCAATAATTTAAATTATTACTGATTTCTTGCAAATGAGGGCATTGCAAGATCTTAAGTGTGGGAAGGGGTTAAATTCTTTCGGATTTTAAAATTTTTTACTTTATACACTTGGTTACCATTAAAAATACTAGTAAAGCAGTAGTTGTATTAGAATCTAGTGCTCTCTGATAATAAAGAACAGCCCTAGTCTTATATACTGACTACCCAATTCTAGTAAAATTTTTAAAAAATTTTCAATTAAATGAACTCAAATTCATGTTTATACATATTTATGAACGATAAAACTAGGTGTTAACACCGAAATTATTGTTACTTCGGAAAGGACATAAATTGAGAAACAAACCAAAATGTTAAAATTCATTTAAAATGGAATAGAGGACGATAAAAAGGAAAATAAAAGCCAAGTGTGGGAAAATTTACCAAGTTATCTTAAACATATTCCGGAATTCAACCCTGACTCTGTCAAAAGTTAAGATAAATCTTTACTTTCCTATTTCATTTTTTTTTGTGATAGCTTCATTCGTACCTTTCGAATAATTGAATGGTCTTATCCTTATTACTCTATGGTAATAAAACTCTATTTATCAGCTTATATTCGTCATGAAAACATTTTTATCGTTAGCCATGACGACCTCACTCAAATTTCGGGACGAAATTTCTTTAACGGGTAGGTACTGTGATGACCCGGGAATTTTCGATCAAATTATAAACTTAATCTTTATTGATTTCGACACGATAAGCAAAGTCTGTAATATTGTGTTTATATAATCAATTACCTTTTTGACTGTTCTCGATGATTCACGAACCATTGCTTGTAAATATATGGATATATGTAAATATGTGTATATATAAATATATGTATATGTATATAATAACATGAACATTAATAAACTATTAAATATATTTATTATTATAAATAAATATGTAAAATAAAATACATTGTAATAAAAACTATCATTTTATACATAATATATGTATATTACTTGTATATATATATATATATATATATATATATATATATATATATATATATATTGTTATATTTAATTTAATATATGTACACCATCCTTGTTTGTTCGACCACCATTAGAAACACCTTCCACCCATGAACAAACCCATTCGAATATTGCTGTGAACCCTTCAGCTTCTTTTTATTTTCTGTATCCGGGTCACAAACATAACCACCGTGAGCCACTCTCACAACCGTTAACCACCATCTTTTATCTCTCTCTCACTCGCCTTCTCTCTCTCCCTCCTCCTCCTTTCTTGTTATTTTTTTTTATGAACCCAGTTTTACTAATACAGCCTCTATACAATTATGTTGCTCTCAAACAAACCCAACAATCCGTTAAAAACTGCTGCATTTATTCTGCTAGTCGCTGGTTGTTGCTACTAGTATTATTTTTTTCTGTTTAAAACAATGATGAAGAAGCAAGTCGATAATAAAGAAGAATGAGGGAGAGTTCTGTGATATAATTATATATATATTTTTTTATTTATTCAAACGATAACAAACATGGTGATGTGTTTATTGATGAGCTGTAAAGAACAGATGTGGAATACTAGGAAACGCGTATTTTCAATTCTCATTTTTTTTTAAAAACCGCTCAGTTATTAAAGGAACCAAACCCTTGGTTTAAATATTATTTGGGCCGATTACATTATAATTCTGTTGGGCTAAAGTTCTAATGCTGGGCCGAAAGCTGAATTGTGTCCAGATTGGGTCGAAATAAACGGGTTTTATATATTCTGGATTGATATAATTCAAGAAAAACATTGATTGTTGAATGGTTAAGCGTGTTGATGGATTAGTGGGAGGTCACGGGTTCGAGCCCGGCTTTGTGCAGTTTTTTTTTATGAAAGGCTTATGAGGTAGTTTTCCCATTATTATTTATTAGTATTATTACTAATATTATTATCATACTCATTATTAATTATCAATATTAAGATTATTATTATTATTATTATTAAGTAATACAAACATTTATTATTAGTATTATTATTATTATTACTAATACAAGTATTAGTTATTTTTTTTTTACATAACCCTAGTTACAAGTACTATAGTCATTAGTATTATTATTATAATTATTATCATCATTAATATTAATATTAGATTTTTATTACTACTATTATAAGTAATAAAAATTGGTTACAAATATAATGAAAACTATATGTCATATTATAAAAGATTATAAAATGTGTAAGATTTAGAACATGAATGTAAAGTGAATACATGTGTTATGAAGATTCTTTTCATAAAAAGGTGATCAATAATCATAGGTTATTGATAATGCTAAAAACGAACATATATTTCATAGCATTATTCCTCAAGAAAGACAAGCTTTTAGTTGCAATTGTTCTAGTTACAAGTGATATTCGTTTAAATAATAGGTGAAGACAAAAGACAGATTCGACGAATTGAAGACGCAAACGACCAAAAAGCTCAAAAGTACAAAAGACAATCAAAGAGGTTCCAATTATTGATAAGAAACGTCTCGAAATTACAAGAGTACAAGATTTAAAACGCAAAGTACAAGATATTAAATTGTACGCAAGGACGTTCGAAAATCCGGAACCGGGACCAGAGTCAACTCTCAACGCTCGACGCAACGGACTAAAAATTACAAGTCAACTATGCACATAAATATAATATAATATTTAAATAATTCTTATAATTATTTAATATATTATATTTATTTAAAACCGTCGGTAAACAAAGAGCCAAACTCCTCTGAGCTGTAAAAGCAAACTCCGCGACTCGCGGAGTTTGAAGGCCAAAAAGGCCGCGAGTCGCGGAGCCCCAAAATGAGAACCTGCCTATAAAGCCAACCGAATTCTGAGCATTTTTCATCATCTTTTTCTTCTTCTCTCATAATACTACGTAAATATTAATATTTATATTTTAATTTTAATTTTAATTTTAATTTTAATTATAATTATAATTATAATTCTAATAATAAGGGTATGTTAGCGAATATTGTAAGGGTGTAAGTCGAAATTCTGTCCGTGTAACGCTACACTATTTTTTAATCATTGTAAGTTATGTTCAACCTTTTTACATTAATGTATCGTAGCTAAATTATTATTATGCTTATTTAATCCGAAGTAATCATGATGTTGGGCTAATTACTAAAATTGGGTAATTGGGCTTTGTACCATAATTGGGGTTTGGACAAAAGAACGACACTTGTGGAAATTAGACTATGGGCTATTAATGGGCTTTATATTTGTTTAACTAAATGATAGTTTGTTAATGTTAATATAAAGATTTACAATTGGGCGTCCCTATAAATTACCATATACACTCAATCGGACACGATGGGTGGGGTATTTATATGTACGAATAATCGTTCATTTAACCGGACACGGGAATGGATTAATAGCCACTAGAATAATTAAAACAGGGGTGAAATTATGTACAAGGACACTTGGTATAATTGATAACAAAATATTAAAACCTTGGGTTACACTCAGTCGACATCCTAGTGTAATTATTAAACAAAGTATTAAAATCTTGTTACAGTTTAAGTCCCCAATTAGTTGGAATATTTAACTTCGGGTAAAAGAATAATTTGACGAGGACACTCGCACTTTATATTTATGACTGATGGACTGTTATGGACAAAAACCAGACGGACATATTAAATAATCCAGGACAAAGGACAATTAACCCATGGGCATAATACTAAAATCAACACGTCAAACATCATGATTACGGAAGTTTAAATAAGCATAATTCTTTTATTTCATATTTAATTTCCTTTATTTTATATTTAATTGCACTTCTAATTATCGCATTTTTATTGTTATTTTATTTAATTGCACTTTTAATTATCGTACTTTTTAATTATCGCAAGTTTATTTTATCTCATTTTTATTATTCGCAATTTCATTATCGTTATTTACTTTATGCTTTAATTTAAGTCTTGTATTTATTTTTAATATTTTACATTTGGTTTTAACTGCGACTAAAGTTTTAAAATCGACAAACCGGTCATTAAACGGTAAAAACCCCCTTTATAATAATAATATTACTTATATATATATATTTGTATTTTTATAAAAGTAAACTAATATAGCGTTAAGCTTTGTTTAAAAAGATTCCCTGTGGAACGAACCGGACTTACTAAAAACTACACTACTGTACGATTAGGTACACTGCCTATAAGTGTTGTAGCAAGGTTTAAGTATATCCATTCTATAAATAAATAAATATCTTGTGTAAAATTGTATCGTATTTAATAGTATTTTCTGCAAAAATATAAGCTATTTTATATACTACTCTGCTAAAACATCAGTTATCATTTGAACTTGAACATGAAAAATAATTATGATATAAGAATAATCATGGTTATGAACTTTTAAACGAAGTATTATTATTATTATCATTATAACTAAAATAGATAGATATATTATAATTACTAATGGTAACAAGCAAATAATATATATAGATATAATCTATATAATACATATAACGTAACAAAAATCAATATTTTCATATACAAGAAGAATATATGAGACATATATATATATTATTAATATAAAAAAAAGGATATAATTAATAAATAAACTTATTCGATTGCAGTTATATATATTAATAAATATCCAAATGATATAGGTTCGTGAATCCGAGGCCAACCCTGCACTTGTTCAATATAGTCATATGTATTTTTACTACAAAATACATTAGGTGAGTTTCATTATTCCCTTTTTATATATATTTTTGGGCTGAGAATACATGCAAATGTTTTATTAACCGTTTTACAATATTTATATGCGTGAGTTTCATTTGCCTTTTACCCTTTATATTTTGGGACTGAGAATACATGCGCAATTTTTATAAATGTTTTACGAAATAGACACAAGTAATCGAAACTACATTATATGGTTGAATTATCGAAATCGAATATGCCCCTTTTTATTAAGTCTGGTAATCTAAGAATTAGGGAACATACACCCTAATTGACGCAAACTCTAAAGATAGATCTATCGGGCCCAACAAGCCCCATCCAAAGTACCGGATGCTTTAGTACTTCGAAATTTATATCATGTCTGAAGGAGGATCCCTGAATGATGGGGATATTCTTATATACATATTGTGAATGTCGGTTACCAGGTGTTCAATCCATATGAATGATATTTTTGTCTCTATGCATGGGACGTATGTTTATGAGATATGGAAATATGAAATCTTGTGGTCTATTAAAATTATGAAATGATTATTTATGTTAAACTAATGAACTCACCAACCTTTTGGTTGACACTTGAAAGCATGTTTATTCTCAGGTACGAAAGAAATCTTCCGCTGTGCATTTGCTCATTTTATAGATATTACTTGGAGTCATTCCGGGCATATTTCAAAAGACGTTGCATTCGAGTCGTCGAGTTCATCAAGATTATTGTTAAGTCAATTATAGTTAGATATATTATGAAATGGAATGCATGCCTATCCACTTTCGATGAAATGAAAGATTGTCTTTTCAAAAACGAATGCAATGTTTGTAAAATGTATCATATAGAGGTCAAGTACCTCGCGATGTAATCAACTGTTGTGAATCGTTTATAATCGATATGGACTTCGTCTGGATGGATTAGGATGGGTCCTTTCAATATTAGCAGTATTGCAGTACATTTCAAAAAGGATGATTTTTTGAAGGCCATGGGGATGCATTTGACTAAGGCACGCCTTATAATATCTAAGAAGGCAAAGGAGAAAGTTAGTAAGGGGAACACGAAGGTTGCCGTGGGTAATTTGTAAGGCATATAAAGTAATTTTTCCGTCAGGAGGGTTGTCAGTAGTTTGTTTGTTGGTAGGAAGAACAGGGTTGTATTGATTAAGATGGCGGAAGGAAATCTTTAAACCGTCTAATTATTCACTTGTCAGTAATGAAGCCATCGTGCTAACTTCTGGAATGTTAGCAGTATTTGACGAAGAAGGCTTTGCGTGTTCTTGGCCAGTACTCGGTATAGAAGCCATAATAATACAGTAAAAAGATATCAACAAGAAGAAAATAGCAGAAGGATGAAGTATAACTGACCTTGGAAGATACTAAACCTTAAAAAGTTGAAAATTGAAGAATGCGATGAAGATTTGGGGAGAAATGAGCTTTTTAGATCTTGGCAAAGGTAAAAAAGTGAAGGTAAAAGGGTTGTGACGGTTTATATAGGAGTTTATCGATGCAATTTTTATGGCCACAATTGAGACACGTGTACGGGCGAGTTTAAATGTGGGGTACGAAATAACACTTTTACAGCTGGAGGCGCGTGGAGGATTTCAACCGTGTAAAATTAATCATAACAACGTCAGTAAAATTCATCTGCATTTAATGCCTGCAATGTTTTCCCCGATGCAAATGGGCAATGAGCAGGCTAGTTTGGCATGCGTTATCAAAAGTTTAATAACTTAAACATTTTTTAAATGCTTAAGTCATTAAACTGGGGGGACTTAATGGTGTATCCTATCGTATACACGCATAAAAGGCGTAATGGTTGCATAAAAGTACCATCAGGAAGGCTGGAAATAGCAGTTTTGTGGAGTTATCCGTCCAGCGTTCTCCGTTGTATAGGCTGCTCCATCATGCGTAAGCCCTGAAGGCCGCCTAGCGCGTAAGCCCTGGCCGGAGAACGCCACCTTCAGCTTAAATTTCGGATCACAAGTTGTGACGGTCGCTCCAAATCCATATGGACGAACACGTCATTCATCGATTTCATTGCGAGGTATTTGAACTCTATATGATACGTTTTGTAAACATTGCATTCTTTTGAAAAGGCACACCATAAATGAATATTTAAATCAAAGGTTTTCGACATCAGATGATTTCTACATATAGATAATCACCGTAAATAATAGTTTACAATAGTACTTCCATTGACAATGCAGTCAAAATAAGATACATGGTGATGATTTGGTGAATGCAACGTTTCCTTGATAAATATGCCATGTAAGACTCCATGCACATAGCTTGTCTAACATATAAGCAAACAGCGGAAGACTTCTAGGAACCTGAGAATAAACATGCTAACAAGTGTCAACACAAAGGTTGGTGAGTTCATAGTTTTAGTGTTTCGCATAATCTGTATATAAAGGTGGACCACAAGATTTCAGTTGTTTCATCCAGAAACGTTTATCAAAATATTCTACGAAATTGAGCACCCTGGTAACTAAACTTAACGTATATATAATTTGTACCCTTTGTATAATCATCTTAATAATATACGCAAACTAACGTGTACGCTTCTCAAATAGCATACGTCCGTTAAAAGGCTAGTGCTCTAGCTCGGATGGGGATATCAAGCCCTATGGATCCATATACTACTACTCGCGCCTACCAGTTCTTATAACTGGCAGTTACTAGTTACCAAAGCTAAGAGATTTTTGGTTCAAACTCAGTGTAGAATTTAGTATGTACTTGTATCCATTGCGTTTAAAATAAAGTGCATGTATTCTCAGCCCAAAAATATAGATTGTAAAAGCAATTAAAAAGGGAGCAAATGAAACTCACCTTAGCAGCATATAAAGTTGTTCATCGTAATGTGACCGAAACTCGGATTACCAAATAATCGTAGATCTCAACCTAGAGAACATATGTTGGTCAATAAATGTCTATCAATCTAGGTCAGGTCATAGTGTATCATAATCCTAATGCTCGAGATCAACATACAATAGTTATCCACAGTCATTTCAAAAAGTCAATTTTGACAGTTGCTTAACAAAACGAGACGTGTTTTATATAAGGATTCATTTATTCGACTGGTAATATTCAAAAATCCAATTTATTAATCTTACAAACAAGTTGTTTAAATATCAATTGCAGATTCAAGAGCAATTCCAATTAATGTCAATCACAATTCAGTTAATCATATATTTTAATCCGTTCATCGAAACTATTCGATATCTAAATGAAAAGTTATTGATTTTTCGTCAGCTTTCCAAAAACATGTATATCATATATCTTTTACCAGTAATATATGTATTTAATTCATGATTCATAATAAACTGTTTAACGACGAAATTAAGCATACAAGCATGTATAAACATTTATACTCGAGCACTAGACATGGATACGCTATTAATATATAAAAGATAAGATATGAATGCTTACGTATCAATATTGAGATTCAATATTGCAGGAAAGCACGTAGACGCAACAGAGATGATAAACACTAGGTTTGACTTGCGAACAAAACCCTCGAACAATACCTATAACTTCCTTAGTAATAACCCATATTTTTCTTAGCTCTATCCCGCTCGAAAACTCATTTTGAAATTGTTTGGCCATAACCTCATCGTAATATTTTATGTAAAATACTAATAATAACGGTAACGATATCTGATAATACTAATAATAATAAGATTAATATTATTAATCTTAATAATAATAATAATAATAATAATAATAATAATAATAATAATAATAATAATAATAATAATAATAATAATAATAATAATAATAATAATAATACAGAGATAGATAGAAAAGGAAATGAAAAACTGAAACGAACTCGTGCGAATTTATAGATGTGGCCAGATTTCAGACCTAATGCGATCGCATGGTTTTTGTGTGTAATGGCCATGCGATCGCATGACCTAGGATTCCAGCTCACATTTTCTTAACTTTTTGCTTGTCGACATGTTTTTATATAATATATATAATATATTTAATTTAAAAAATTAATTATATATTATATTAAATTCATGTGCATAGTTGATTAATAATTTTAGTTCCGATAAGTCGTACGTCATCACTCGACTTATGTCCCGGTTCCGGTTTCTCGAACGTATTTTCGTACGCTTAGAAAACTTGCATTTTACATTTCGTGTCACGTACCTTTGTCAAAATATAGCCTTAAATTATCCCTAAATTATATTACTCGAAGTATATCTTAAACTTTCAAGTATTTTGGTCATTTACTTCTATAAATCATCGTCTCGTTATATGCATATACATATATACTGTAGCAAAGTTTTTTTACTGTAGCAAATAGTAATTTTCGAAAACACTGTAGCTTTTCGGGTACTGTAGCAATTCGAAAATACTGTAGCAAATTAGTGTTTTACTGGTTCATCTTAAACGTTTTAGTTAACTTATCTAAATATCAATCGAATCAATAATCGAATGTTACTATCGTTTACTAATTAACTTAAAATCATATATATATATATATGCACATTAAATTATATATATATTGTTCGTGAATTTTCGAGAACAGTCAAAGAATAATTGATTACATGAATATAGTTCCAAAACTTTCGTGACTCAACATTACAGACTTTGCTTATCATGTCAAAAATATTAAATCATTTAAAGATAAAGTTTAAATTTGGTCAGAAATTTTCGGGTCATCGCAGTACCTCCCCGTTAAAGAAATTTCGTCCCGAAATTTGAGTGAGGTCGTCATGGCTAATAATAAAAATGTTTTCATGACGAATATGAGTTGATAAATAGAATTTTATCACTGTTGAATAATATGGACAAAATAATCCGATTACTCGAAGCGTATGAGGGAAGTTATCGTAATAAAGTGAAATGAGGGAATAGAGATTCATCTTAACTTTTGACGTATTAACGATTGATTTCCGGAATTTAAGGAATAGAAAATCTTCATAATCTATATAAGATTTGATTCTTCGGAATTTGCGGAAATTAGAATTTTCTTTGATTAAATGCGTAATCTGCCTCAATTGCTATGTCTGATATTTCGCTATAAATTGACCTCTTCCGTTTCATTTATTTTCACCACTCCTATAATCTTCTTTCTTATTTCATACATCCCAATAGATTGTGAAAATGCTTAATCCAGTTCTGATTCTTGATATTTTCCTGGCTATCGTATCCTTCATTCTTCTTTTTCATCTGCCACCAGAGGAAGTTATTTTCTTCTACTACCTTGGGGTTATAGTGTTTTTCATTCTCCCGTGTCTTTATATTGCTATACTCATTGATATACATGGTTTGTAATTTCGGGGTTGTTATCGGGCTTTATATTCTCCATTATATTTCGGAGCTTCATGCTTTCGTTTTCTCTTCCCGACCTTAAGTCAAGCGGATAATGGTCCAGAATTCGTAGCTATACATTTCGGAATGAACATAGTTAATGTTCTAAGAAAGAAATTGTAATGACACGATCTTGATTTGTCAAATTACCAGAATATCTGGAAAATAAGACCGAATCATCAAGAAAAGTATTTTCTTGATAAATTTAGAGATTAAATAGAATGAAAGAGTTATGTAACATGGTTCATGATGAGGGTGTGATCTGTGAACCTTTATCACGTTCCATTAGAAACTCAGCATGACTTACTGTAATATAATCACGTTGATCAAGTGTCATTATATTATACTAACTCATGCTTCAGTTCCCAACATTACTTCAAAACATCCATTTTTTTCGAATTTTTAAGATTTTAGAAACTAAAATAGTTTCTTTTATGATGTAACACAGATAGTGCGAAGAGATGAATTGAAATGTCCCGTTCTTATTGATTAAAAACGTTCCATATTAATTGATTTCGTTGCGAGGTTTTGACCTCTATATGAGACGTTTTTCAAAGACTGCATTCATTTTAAAACAAACCATAACCTTTATTTCATCAATAAAGGTTTAAAAAGCTTTACGTAGATTATCAAATAATGATAATCTAAAATATCCTGTTTACACACGACCATTACATAATGGTTTACAATACAAATATGTTACAACAAAATAAGTTTCTTGAATGCAGTTTTTACACAATATCATACAAGCATGGACTCCAAATCTCGTCCTTATTTAAGTATGCGACAGCGGAAGCTCTTAATAATCACCTGAGAATAAACATGCTTAAAACGTCAACAAAAATGTTGGTGAGTTATAGGTTTAACCTATATATATCAAATCATAATAATAGACCACAAGATTTCATATTTCAATACACATCCCATACATAGAGATAAAAATCATTCATATGGTGAACACCTGGTAACCGACATTAACAAGATGCATATATAAGAATATCCCCATCATTCCGGAACACCCTTCGGATATGATATAAATTTCGAAGTACTAAAGCATCCGGTACTTTGGATGGGGTTTGTTAGGCCCAATAGATCTATCTTTAGGATTCGCGTCAATTAGGGTGTCTGTTCCCTAATTCTTAGATTACCAGACTTAATAAAAAGGGGCATATTCGATTTCGATAATTCAACCATAGAATGTAGTTTCACGTACTTGTGTCTGTTTTGTAAATCATTTATAAAACCTGCATGTATTCTCATCCCAAAAATATTAGATTTTAAAAGTGGGACTATAACTCACTTTCACAGATTTTTACTTCGTCGGGAAGTAAGACTTGGCCACTGGTTGATTCACGAACCTATAACAATATATACATATATATCAAAGTATGTTCAAAATATATTTACAACACTTTTAATATATTTTGATGTTTTAAGTTTATTAAGTCAGCTGTCCTCGTTAGTAACCTACAACTAGTTGTCCACAGTTAGATGTACAGAAATAAATCGATAAATATTATCTTGAATCAATCCACGACCCAGTGTATACATATCTCAGTATTGATCACAACTCAAACTATATATATTTTGGAATCAACCTCAACCCTGTATAGCTAACTCCAACATTCAAATATAGAGTGTCTATGGTTGTTCCGAAATATATATAGATGTGTCGACATGATAGGTCGAAACATTGTATACGTGTCTATGGTATCTCAAGATTACATAATATACAATACAAGTTGATTAAGTTATGGTTGGAATAGATTTGTTACCAATTTTCACGTAGCTAAAATGAGAAAAATTATCCAATCTTGTTTTACCCATAACTTCTTCATTTTAAATCCGTTTTGAGTGAATCAAATTGCTATGGTTTCATATTGAACTCTATTTTATGAATCTAAAAAGAAAAAGTATTGGTTTATAGTCGGAAAAATAAGTTACAAGTCGTTTTTGTAAAGGTAGTCATTTCAGTCGAAAGAACGACGTCTAGATGACCATTTTAGAAAACATACTTCCACTTTGAGTTTAACCATAATTTTTGGATATAGTTTCATATTCATAATAAAAATCATTTTCTCAGAATAACAACTTTTAAATCAAATTTTATCATAGTTTTTAATTAACTAACCCAAAACAGCCTGCGGTGTTACTACGACGGCGTAAATCCGGTTTTACGGTGTTTTTCGTGTTTCCAGGTTTTAAATCATTAAGTTAGCATATCATATAGATATAGAACATGTGTTTAGTTGATTTTAAAAGTCAAGTTAGAAGGATTAACTTTTGTTTGCGAACAAGTTTAGAATTAACTAAACTATGTTCTAGTGATTACGAGTTTAAACCTTCGAATAAGATAGTTTTATATATATGAATCGAATGATGTTATGAACATTATTACTACCTCAAGTTTAGTAGGTAAACCTACTGGAAGTGACAATAAATGATCTAGCTTCAAAGGATCTTGGATGGCTTGAAAGTTCTTGAAGTAGGATCATGACACAAAAACAAGTTCAAGTAAGATTTTTACTCGAATTAAGATAGTTTATAGTTATAGAAATTGAATCAAAGTTTGAATATGAATATTACCTTGAATAAGAAAGATAACCTACTGTATATAACAAAGGTTTCTTGATCTTAGATGATTACTTGGGATGGATTAGAAAGCTTGGAAGTAAATTAGTAAACTTGAAGGGATTTTTGAAGTGTTCTTGAAGTGTTCTTCCTATGATGATTATAGTTTGATTCTTGAAGTGATTTTTGATGAAGATGATGATTAAATACTGGAAAAATACGTTCATAATAGTGTGGGTGTGTTGAGAGAGAATTAGAAAGAGAATTGGAAGTGAAATGGAGTGAATGATGAGTGGTAATTGGTGAGTGGTGAGTGGGGTTAAAAGGAGTTCTAGTTAGTTGACTAGCTCATGGTAGAAGTTAAAATTGATTAGTCATACATGACATAATCAAGAGTGGAATCCCATGCTAGTTCCTATTGGTATATACCCATAGTAAGTACGTTTTGAAGCTGTGTATAATACGGGTAAAAATACGACTAGAATTCTTGATGAAAGAAAAGAATGGGAAAGTAACTGTAACCATTTTCGTTAAGTATGAGTGTTTTGATATATGTTTTGAAGTCTTCCAAAAGTATTTTAATACATCTAAATACACTACATGTATATACATTTTAACTGAGTCGTTAAGTCATCGTTAGTCGTTACATGTAAGTGTTGTTTTGAAACCTTTAAGTTAACGATCTCAATTAATGTTGTTAACCCATTGTTTATTATATCTAATGAGATGTTAAATTATTATATTATCATGATATTATGATATATTAATATATCTTAATATGATATATATACATTTAACTGTCGTTACAACGATAATCGTTACATATATGTCTCGTTTCGAAATCCTTAAGTTAGTAGTCTTGTTTATATGTATATAACTCATTGTTAATATACTTATGGAGATACTTACTTATCATAATCTCATGTTAACCATATGTATATCCATATATATATCGTCATGTCGTTTTTACAAGTTTTAACGTTCGTGAATCGCCGGCCAACTTGGGTGGTCAATTGTCTATATGAAACATATTTCAATTAATCAAGTCTTAACAAGTTTGATTGCTTAACATGTTGGAAACATTTAATCATGTAAATATAAATCTCAATTAATATATATAAACATGGAAAAGTTCGGGTCACTACAGTACCTACCCGTTAAATAAATTTCGTCCCGAAATTTTAAGCTGTTGAAGGTGTTGACGAATCTTCTGGAAATAGATGCGGGTATTTCTTCTTCATCTGATATTCACGCTCCCAGGTGAACTCGGGTCCTCTACGAGCATTCCATCGAACCTTAACAATTGGTATCTTGTTTTGCTTAAGTCTTTTAACCTCACGATCCATTATTTCGACGGGTTCTTCGATGAATTGAAGTTTTTCGTTGATTTGAATTTCATCAAACGGAATAGTGAGATCTTCTTTAGCAAAACATTTCTTCAAATTCGAGACGTGGAAAGTGTTATGTACAGCCGCGAGTTGTTGAGGTAATTCAAGTCGGTAAGCTACTGGTCCGACACGATCAATAATCTTGAATGGTCCAATATACCTTGGATTTAATTTCCCTCGTTTACCAAATCGAACAACGCCTTTCCAAGGTGCAACTTTAAGCATGACCATCTCTCCAATTTCAAATTCTATATCTTTTCTTTTAATGTCAGCGTAGCTCTTTTGTCGACTTTGGGCGGTTTTCAACCGTTGTTGAATTTGGATGATCTTCTCGGTAGTTTCTTGTATAATCTCCGGACCCGTAATCTGTCTATCCCCCACTTCACTCCAACAAATCGGAGACCTACACTTTCTACCATAAAGTGCTTCAAACGGCGCCATCTCAATGCTTGAATGGTAGCTGTTGTTGTAGGAAAATTCTGCTAATGGTAGATGTCGATCCCAACTGTTTCCGAAATCAATAACACATGCTCGTAGCATGTCTTCAAGCGTTTGTATCGTCCTTTCGCTCTGCCCATCAGTTTGTGGATGATAGGCAGTACTCATGTCTAGACGAGTTCCTAATGCTTGCTGTAATGTCTGCCAGAATCTTGAAATAAATCTGCCATCCCTATCAGAGATAATAGAGATTGGTATTCCATGTCTGGAGACGAATTCCTTCAAATACAGTCGTGCTAACTTCTCCATCTTGTCATCTTCTCTTATTGGCAGGAAGTGTGCTGATTTGGTGAGACGATCAACTATTACCCAAATAGTATCAAAACCACTTGCAGTCCTTGGCAATTTAGTGATGAAATCCATGGTAATGTTTTCCCATTTCCATTCCGGGATTTCGGGTTGTTGAAGTAGACCTGATGGTTTCTGATGCTCAGCTTTGACCTTAGAACACGTCAAACATTCTCCTACGTATTTAGCAACATCGGCTTTCATACCCGACCACCAAAAATGTTTCTTGAGATCCTTGTACATCTTTCCCGTTCCAGGATGTATTGAGTATCTGGTTTTATGAGCTTCTCTAAGTACCATTTCTCTCATATCTCCAAATTTTGGTACCCAAATCCTTTCAGCCCTATACCGGGTTCCGTCTTCCTGAATGTTAAGATGCTTCTCCGATCCTTTGGGTATTTCATCCTTTAAATTTCCCTCTTTTAAAACTCTTTGTTGCGCCTCCTTTATTTGAGTAGTAAGGTTATTATGAATCATTATATTCATAGATTTTACTCGAATGGGTTCTCTGTCCTTCCTGTTCAAGGCATCGGCTACCACATTTGCCTTCCCCGGGTGGTAACGAATCTCAAAGTCGTAATCATTCAATAATTCAATCCACCTACGCTGCCTCATATTTAGTTGTTTCTGATTAAATATGTGTTGAAGACTTTTGTGGTCGGTATATATAATAATTTTGACCCCATATAAGTAGTGCCTCCAAGTCTTTAATGCAAAAACAACTGCGCCTAATTCCAAATCATGCGTCGTATAATTTTGTTCATGAATCTTCAATTGTCTAGACACATAAGCAATCACCTTCGTTCGTTGCATTAATACACAACCGAGACCTTGCTTTGATGCGTCACAATAAATCACAAAATCATCATTACCTTCAGGAAATGACAATATAGGTGCCGTAGTTAGCTTTTTCTTCAATAACTGAAACGCTTTCTCTTGTTCATCATTCCATTCAAATTTCTTCCCTTTATGCGTTAATGCAGTCAAGGGTTTTGCTATTCTGGAAAAGTCTTGGATGAACCTTCTGTAGTAACCAGCTAGTCCTAAAAACTGGCGTATGTGTTTCGGAGTTTTCGGGGTTTCCCACTTTTCAACAGTTTCTATCTTTGCCGGATCCACCTTAATACCTTCTTTGTTCACTATGTGACCGAGGAATTGAACTTCTTCCAACCAAAATGCACACTTTGAAAACTTAGCGTACAATTCTTCCTTCCTCAATACTTCTAACACCTTTCTCAAATGTTCACCGTGTTCTTGGTCATTCTTTGAGTAAATAAGTATGTCATCAATGAAAACAATGACAAACTTGTCAAGGTATGGTCCACACACTCGGTTCATAAGGTCCATGAACACAGCTGGTGCATTAGTTAAACCAAACGGCATGACCATAAACTCGTAATGACCGTAACGTGTTCTGAAAGCAGTCTTTGGAATATCATCTTCTTTCACCCGCATTTGATGATACCCGGAACGTAAGTCAATCTTTGAATAAACAGACGAGCCTTGTAGTTGATCAAATAAGTCGTCGATTCTCGGTAGTGGGTAGCGGTTCTTGATGGTAAGTTTGTTCAACTCTCGGTAGTCGATACACAACCTGAATGTACCATCTTTCTTCTTGACAAACAAAACAGGAGCTCCCCACGGTGATGTGCTTGGTCGAATGAAACCACGCTCTCAAAGTTCTTGTAATTGGCTTTGCAGTTCTTTCATCTCGCTGGGTGCGAGTCTGTAAGGAGCACGAGCTATTGGTGCAGCTCCTGGTACAAGATCTATTTGAAATTCAACGGATCGATGTGGGGGTAATCCCGGTAATTCTTTCAGAAATACATCGGGAAATTCTTTTACAATGGGAACATCATTGATGCTCTTTTCTTCAGTTTGTACTTTCTCGACGTGTGCTAGAACAGCATAGCAACCTTTTCTTATTAGTTTTTGTGCCTTCAAATTACTAATAAGATGTAGCTTCGTGTTGCCCTTTTCTCCGTACACCATTAAGGGTTTTCCTTTTTCTCTTATAATGCGAATTGCATTTTTGTAACAAACGATCTCTGCTTTCACTTCTTTCAACCAGTCCATACCGATTATCACATCAAAACTCCCTAACTCTACTGGTATCCAATCAATCTTAAATGTTTCGCTAACCAGTTTAATTTCTCGATTCCGACATATATTATCTGCTGAAATTAATTTACCATTTGCTAATTCGAGTAAAAATTTACTATCCAAAGGCGTCAATGGACAACTTAATTTAGCACAAAAATCTCTACTCATATAGCTTCTATCCGCACCCGAATCAAATAAAACGTAAGCAGATTTATTGTCAATAAGAAACGTACCCGTAACAAGCTCCGGGTCTTCCTGTGCCTCTGTCGCATTAATATTGAAAACTCTTCCACGGCCTTGTCCATTCGTGTTCTCCTGGTTCGGGCAATTTCTAATAATGTGGCCCGGTTTTCCACATTTATAACAAACTACATTGGCATAACTTGCTCCGACACTACTTGCTCCGCCATTACTCGTTCCGACACCATTTGTTCCTTTCGTTCTATTAACCCCTGGTCCGTAGACCTCACACTTCGCCGCGCTATGACCATTTCTTTTACACTTGTTGCAAAATTTGGTGCAGAACCCAGAGTGATACTTTTCACACCTTTGGCATAGCTGCTTCTGATTGTTGTTGTTGTTGCGGTTATTATTGTTGTTGGGATGATTGTTGTAGTTGCTGTTGTTGTTGTTGTTGTTGTTGTTGTTGTTGTTGTTGGGCCGTTTGTTGTAGTTGCGATTGATGTTGCAATTGTTGGGATAATTGTTGCGATTATTGTTGTAATTGCTGTTGTTGTTGTATTGGTGATTCTTATCACCGTTTTCCTCCCACTTTCTTTTGACTTGCTTCACATTGGCCTCTTCAGCAGTCTGTTCTTTAATTCTTTCTTCAATCTGGTTCACTAGTTTGTGAGCCATTCTACATGCCTGTTGTATGGAGGCGGGCTCGTGTGAACTTATATCTTCTTGGATTCTTTCCGGTAATCCTTTCACAAACGCGTCGATCTTCTCTTCCTCATCTTCGAATGCTCCCGGACACAATAGGCACAATTCGGTGAATCGTTTTTCATACGTGGTAATATCAAATCCTTGGGTTCGTAACCCTCTAAGTTCTGTCTTGAGCTTATTGACCTCGGTTCTGGGACGGTACTTCTCGTTCATCAAGTGCTTGAATGCTGACCACGGTAGTGCGTACGCATCATCTTGTCCCACTTGCTCTAGATAGGTATTCCACCATGTTAACGCACAACCTGTGAAGGTATGCGTAGCGTACTTCACTTTGTCCTCTTCAGTACACTTACTTATGGCAAACACCGATTCGACCTTCTCGGTCCACCGTTTCAATCCGATCGGTCCTTCAGTTCCATCAAATTCCAAAGGTTTGCAGGCAGTGAATTCTTTGTAGGTGCATCCTACACGATTTCCTGTACTGCCAGATCCAAGGTTATTGTTGGTATGTAGCGCAGCCTGTACCGCAGCTATGTTTGAAGCTAGAAAAGTACGGAATTCCTCTTCATTCATATTCACGGTGTGTCGAGTAGTCGGTGCCATTTCCTTCAAAATAGTCAAATGGAACAAGTTAATCATACAGAATATTAAGAGTAGTTAATAGTATTTCGTAGCATAATATGAACTCATTTATAAAAGCTTTTTCTTCATATTAGCATTTTATAATTTTAAATTCGGGTAGTACCTACCCGTTAAGTTCATACTTAGTAGCTAATATACAATTCAACTACTACAATTCTATATGAAAAACTGATTGTAATAATATTTCACGTTCAAACTTTTATACAATATTTTACAAACTTACAATACCGCTTATTTTACATAAAGCATGAAATATAGCACACGATAACTTTGATACAAGATAGTTGTGAAGATAATTCTAGCTAGTACACAAGTCGTTCAGCAAAGGCAATAAAGACACGTAATTCATATGTCCAGAAACAAGTCATGCATTCTGGTTTTACTAGGACTACTTCCCATCCTTGGTCTTGTGGAACATAACCGTTATGGACGTTGATAAGACAGCGTGTTGTAACGTCGTCAAAGGGACGAGGGTTACGTAATGACCAACAGTCTCGTAATAACCTAAAAACCTCATTTCTTATCCCAATTACCGACTCCGTTACTTGTGGGAACGTTTTGTTTAATAGTTGTAGCCCGATGTTCTTGTTCTCACTTTGGTGAGAAGCGAACATTACTAACCCGTAAGCATAACATGCTTCTTTATGTTGCATGTTAGCCACTTTTTCTAAATCACGAAGTCCTATATTCGGATATACTGAGTCAAAATAATTTCTTAACCCGTTGCGTAAAATAGCATTTGGGTTCCCCGCAATATATGCGTCAAAGCAAACACATCGTAACTTATGGATTTCCCAATGTGATATCCCCCATCTTCCGAACGAAAGCCTTTTATAAACCAATGCATTCTTGGAACGTTCTTCGAATGTCTTACAAACTGATCTCGCCTTAAATAGTTGTGCCGAGGAATTCTGACCGACTCTAGACAAGATTTCATCAATCATGTCTCCGGGTAGGTCTCTTAAAATATTGGGTTGTCTATCCATTTTGTGTTTTTATACTGTAAAATAGACAAGAGTTAGATTCATAAAAAAAAATACTTATTAATACAAGCAATTTTTACATATATCATAAAGCATAAGCACACTATATTACATATATTACACCACACGAATATAACTATCTTATTCCGACTCTCTCGTTTCTTCTTGTTCGGTTTTGGTTCGTTTTGCCAAGTTTCTAGGGATATATGATGTTCCCCTAATACGAGCCGTCGTTGTCCACATTGGTTTAGAAAAACCTGGTGGTTTAGAGGTTCCCGGGTCATTGTTACAACTTAAGGACTTCGGGGGTTAACGATACATATAAAGTTCATCGGGGTTGGAATTAGATTTCTCTATTTTTATGCCCTTTCCCTTATTATTTTCTTTTGCATTTTTAAATTCAGTTGGGGTAATTTCTATAACATCATCGGAATTCTCGTCAGAATCCGATTCATCGGAGAATTGGTAATCCTCCCAATATTTTGCTTCCTTGGTGGAAACACCATTGACCATAATTAACCTTGGTCGGTTGGTTGAGGATTCTCTTTTACTTAACCGTTTTATTATTTCCCCCACCGGTTCTATTTCTTCTTCCGGTTCCGATTCTTCTTCCGGTTCTGATTCTTCTTCCGGTTCCGACTCTTCTTCCGGTTCCTCTTCGGGAACTTGTGAATCAGTCCACGAATCATTCCAATTTACATTTGACTCTTCATTATTATTAGGTGAGTCAATGGGACTTGTTCTAGAGGTAGACATCTATCACATAATATTAAACACGTTAAGAGATTAATATATCACATAATATTCATATGTTAAAAATATATAGTTTCCAACAAAAATGTTAAGCAATCATTTTTAAAGAAAACACGGTCGAAGTCCAGACTCACTAATGCATCCTAACAAACTCGATAAGACACACTAATGCAAATTTTCTGGTTCTCTAAGACCAACGCTCTGATACCAACTGAAATGTCCCGTTCTTATTGATTAAAAACGTTCCATATTAATTGATTTCGTTGCGAGGTTTTGACCTCTATATGAGACATTTTTCAAAGACTGCATTCATTTTAAAACAAACCATAACCTTTATTTCATCAATAAAGGTTTAAAAAGCTTTACGTAGATTATCAAATAATGATAATCTAAAATATCCTGTTTACACACGACCATTACATAATGGTTTACAATACAAATATGTTACAACAAAATAAGTTTCTTAAATGCAGTTTTTACACAATATCATACAAGCATGGACTCCAAATCTCGTCCTTATTTAAGTATGCGACAGCGGAAGCTCTTAATAATCACCTGAGAATAAACATGCTTAAAACGTCAACAAAAATGTTGGTGAGTTATAGGTTTAACCTATATATATCAAATCATAATAATAGACCACAAGATTTCATATTTCAATACACATCCCATACATAGAGATAAAAATCATTCATATGGTGAACACCTGGTAACCGACATTAACAAGATGCATATATAAGAATATCCCCATCATTCCGGGACACCCTTCGGATATGATATAAATTTCGAAGTACTAAAGCATCCGGTACTTTGGATGGGGTTTGTTAGGCCCAATAGATCTATCTTTAGTATTCGCGTCAATTAGGGTGTCTGTTCCCTAATTCTTAGATTACCAGACTTAATAAAAAGGGGCATATTCGATTTCGATAATTCAACCATAGAATGTAGTTTCACGTACTTGTGTCTATTTTGTAAATCATTTATAAAACCTGCATGTATTCTCATCCCAAAAATATTAGATTTTAAAAGTGGGACTATAACTCACTTTCACAGATTTTTACTTCGTCGGGAAGTAAGACTTGGCCACTGGTTGATTCACGAACCTATAACAATATATACATATATATCAAAGTATGTTCAAAATATATTTACAACACTTTTAATATATTTTGATGTTTTAAGTTTATTAAGTCAGCTGTCCTCGTTAGTAACCTACAACTAGTTGTCCACAGTTAGATGTACAGAAATAAATCGATAAATATTATCTTGAATCAATCCACGACCCAGTGTATACGTATCTCAGTATTGATCACAACTCAAACTATATATATTTTGGAATCAACCTCAACCCTGTATAGCTAACTCCAACATTCACATATAGAGTGTCTATGGTTGTTCCGAAATATATATAGATGTGTCGACATGATAGGTCGAAACATTGTATACGTGTCTATGGTATCTCAAGATTACATAATATACAATACAAGTTGATTAAGTTATGGTTGCAATAGATTTGTTACCAATTTTCACGTAGCTAAAATGAGAAAAATTATCCAATCTTGTTTTACCCATAACTTCTTCATTTTAAATCCGTTTTGAGTGAATCAAATTGCTATGGTTTCATATTGAACTCTATTTTATGAATCTAAACAGAAAAAGTATTGGTTTATAGTCGGAAAAATAAGTTACAAGTCATTTTTGTAAAGGTAGTCATTTCAGTCGAAAGAACGACGTCTAGATGACCATTTTAGAAAACATACTTCCACTTTGAGTTTAACCATAATTTTTGGATATAGTTTCATATTCATAATAAAAATCATTTTCTCATAATAACAACTTTTAAATCAAATTTTATCATAGTTTTTAATTAACTAACCCAAAACAGCCCGCGGTGTTACTACGACGGCGTAAATCCGGTTTTACGGTGTTTTTCGTGTTTCCAGGTTTTAAATCATTAAGTTAGCATATCATATAGATATAGAACATGTGTTTAGTTGATTTTAAAAGTCAAGTTAGAAGGATTAACTTTTGTTTGCGAACAAGTTTAGAATTAACTAAACTATGTTCTAGTGATTACGAGTTTAAACCTTCGAATAAGATAGTTTTATATATATGAATCGAATGATGTTATGAACATCATTACTACCTCAAGTTTAGTAGGTAAACCTACTGGAAGTGACAATAAATGATCTAGCTTCAAAGGATCTTGGATGGCTTGAAAGTTCTTGAAGTAGGATCATGACACAAAAACAAGTTCAAGTAAGATTTTTACTCGAATTAAGATAGTTTATAGTTATAGAAATTGAATCAAAGTTTGAATATGAATATTACCTTGAATAAGAAAGATAACCTACTGTATATAACAAAGGTTTCTTGATCTTAGATGATTACTTGGGATGGATTAGAAAGCTTGGAAGTAAATTAGTAAACTTGAAGGGATTTTTGAAGTGTTCTTGAAGTGTTCTTCCTATGATGATTATAGCTTGATTCTTGAAGTGATTTTTGATGAAGATGATGATTAACTACTGGAAAAATACGTTCATAATAGTGTGGGTGTGTTGAGAGAGAATTAGAAAGAGAATTGGAAGTGAAATGGAGTGAATGATGAGTGGTAATTGGTGAGTGGTGAGTGGGGTTAAAAGGAGTTCTAGTTAGTTGACTAGCTCATGGTAGAAGTTAAAATTGATTAGTCATACATGACATAATCAAGAGTGGAATCCCATGCTAGTTCCTATTGGTATATACCCATAGTAAGTACGTTTTGAAGCTGTGTATAATACGGGTAAAAATACGACTAGAATTCTTGATGAAAGAAAAGAATGGGAAAGTAACTGTAACCATTTTCGTTAAGTATGAGTGTTTTGATATATGTTTTGAAGTCTTCCAAAAGTATTTTAATACATCTAAATACACTACATGTATATACATTTTAACTGAGTCGTTAAGTCATCGTTAGTCGTTACATGTAAGTGTTGTTTTGAAACCTTTAAGTTAACGATCTCAATTAATGTTGTTAACCCATTGTTTATTATATCTAATGAGATGTTAAATTATTATATTATCATGATATTATGATATATTAATATATCTTAATATGATATATATACATTTAAATGTCGTTACAACGATAATCGTTACATATATGTCTCGTTTCGAAATCCTTAAGTTAGTAGTCTTGTTTATATGTATATAACTCATTGTTAATATACTTATGGAGATACTTACTTATCATAATCTCATGTTAACCATATGTATATCCATATATATATCGTCATGTCGTTTTTACAAGTTTTAACGTTCGTGAATCGCCGGCCAACTTGGGTGGTCAATTGTCTATATGAAACATATTTCAATTAATCAAGTCTTAACAAGTTTGATTGCTTAACATGTTGGAAACATTTAATCATGTAAATATAAATCTCAATTAATATATATAAACAAGGAAAAGTTCGGGTCACTACATGAATGATTCCCGATAAGAATAGGTATGAAGATATCTCCATAAATATCGAGGATATTTATAATGAAAGATACGATGATATCTTAGAATTTCTAATATCAGAGGATGATGCGGAAAATCTGTCTGTGAAGGTTTAGAATAAGAAGTAAGGTTCTTACTAATGGTTTTAGCAGTCACTGAATCATTTGGATTCTTTGAAGGCAGGTTCAGTCTTTGTGATTTATCCACAGCCTCTTTCATACTTTACTCAATCCATTTTTCAGTTCCAAACCTTCTCTTTTTCTCGGATTTACCATCATACTATTCTTTATCATCAAACTTTTGACTGTTAAGGTCATTTACAGTTTTTGCTGCTTCATCAGCATTTTTCCAATTTCAGAGAACTAGTTCATAGTTTGGGATGTTTTTCAGAAACTTCACATTCGAAGTATGTAAGTATAGAAGTTGGATGTTATCTATATATAACTGTTGTTGTAGAATATGCTGCGAGATTCAAAATACTGATTGCTAATTCCCGGTGGTTGGTATGGCAATTATTGTTACAAGATGTGGATGAGTACATGATAGGGTTTCAATGAGTATAAGGATTTTTCGAAAGGTCAAGGATTAATAAAGTTGTTGGTACATTTACTGCTAATGTGGTGGAACATGAAAGGTTCCCCAGTAACAAGAACGTATATGTCAAGGTTATAATAAGGTTAATCTGAAAAGTAGAAGTTAACTGGTTGAAAGTGTGGTAAAACTGGATACTTTGAAAAGGGATTGCAATATTATTTTCAGTAATAACAATGCTAAAGGATCTTTCACATTTTTGAAGTCAAAGTATAGCTTTGAAAGATGTAGAGATCTAAGAATGATGTCACCCGTTAAATCTTGACTTGGGTTCTGATCCGCCAATATCAGAATATGTAATTGAATTTGTATGGAAACGATTGTATATCGCTGTGAACATAGTTAATAATTTTTTTTTTGAATCAAAGTTGAAGAATGTACAGTATTACATATTAATTGTAAACTTATATATTTCCCGGGAATTACCTACCCGTTAAAGATTTCACAAGTAATATTTTGTACAAAAGAATTTTCATTACAGTCTTTATGAAAATATATGTATGTATATTTCTTCAGATGTAATACGGACTTAATGAGTTAATATCATATTAAGCTCATTTGATTTTCGGCTTGACTTAGAAATGATTAATCTCTAAAACATTAAAGATTACATAATCTTTGCGGAGTTTTTCACTAATGAAATCAACACTTCATTATTTATTCTTATTGATATTCCTCGGTGAAGGATGTTGGTGCTCGTGGAATTTTTGTGAACCTTACAAGGTACATATGATGTTTTCTGGAAAGTTTCGAGTATATCGAAATTGAAAACGTAAAATCAATTATGTAATTGATTAATACACTTGGTTTATTATGAAATGGAATTCATTGGGTTGAAACAGAGATTGTAGTTAACAATGGTTAAGTTGTTAAGGAAGGATGTACATCATTGCATATTAGTAATATGAACTAACCGAGTAGTACCTACCAGTTAAGATTCACATGTAATAGCTTAGTACGAAAAGATTTATTTTGATTTCAAAATTCATGTATATTAAATATACATAAAATTTCTTCAGGGGAAATGAGTTAATACTTCATCGATTATTATTGCTGGTATTTCTTGGTAACTACGGTGCGTATGACGTTGATGCTCGTGGAACAGATTGTGAAGTTGAGGTTTGCGATGCGGATGTTGTTGGTAGTGGTAATGGTACTGTTGGTGTTGTTGTCGGTGGTACTGTTGATGCCGGTGATGCTGCTGGTGCTTGTAACCTTTGTACCATATTCTCCAAAGCCACTACCCGAGCACGAAGCTCGTTGACTTCTTCTACTACACCGGGATGATTGGCGGTTCGGATGAGCGGATGAATAAGATCCAGAATTTGAGATAGTATATTATCGAGGCGAGATACTCTGGAAATGAGAGAGAAAATGGTGTCTCGAACAAGTTTGCCGGTAAGTGCTTCAGGTTCTTCGCCAAGAGGGCAATGTGGTGGATGGAAGTGATCTCCTTCTTCTTATCTCCAATCATTAAGTAGGCTACGAACCCATCCCTAATTCATCCAGAATAGGTGATGGCTAATTGGTTGATCCATTCCGGTTACACTGTCTTCAGAATTCAGGTGAATATCCATATCGGAATAGTTGTTGGAGTTTAAGGAATTTGAACTAGATAAGGGAACCATCTTGTATAATTAGAGAGATGATTTTTGATATGAAATAGATTATAGAATTTAGATTGGTACTCTTCAATACATAATTTACATATGTATATATAATACCAAAATTCCATAAATCACGGAGGAATTTTCGGAAGATGTCAGAAAAAGTTTACAGTAACAGATACGCTAAGATATGAATTTTGTGTATACACTATCTATGCAATCAATGCAATAAGACGCGTTTAGACTTAAGATGATAAATATGTAATTTCCGACAAGAAATGATAAGCAAAACTTTTAACATGCAGACACGGTCGAAGTCCAGACTTACTAATGCATCCTTACCACTATCATTTAGACACACTCATGCAAGACTTGGTTCGCTAGGACCAACGCTCTGATACCAATTGTGACAATCACTCCAAATCCATATGGACGAACACGTCATTCATCGATTTCATTGTGAGGTATTTGACCTCTATATGATACGTTTTGTAAACATTGCATTCTTTTGAAAAGGCACACCATAAATGAATATTTAAATCAAAGGTTTTCGACATCAGATGATTTCTACATATAGACAATCACCGTAAATAATAGTTTACAATAGTACTTCCATTGACAATGCAGTCAAAATAAGATACATGGTGATGATTTGGTGAATGCAACGTTTCCTTGATAAATATGCCATGTAAGACTCCATGCACATAGCTTGTCTAACATATAAGCAAACAGCGGAAGACTTCTAGGAACCTGAGAATAAACATGCTAACAAGTGTCAACACAAAGGTTGGTGAGTTCATAGTTTTAGTGTTTCGCATAATCTGTATATAAAGGTGGACCACAAGATTTCAGTTGTTTCATCCAGAAACGTTTATCAAAATATTCTACGAAATTGAGCACCCTGGTAACTAAACTTAACGTATATATAATTTGTACCCTTTGTATAATCATCTTAATAATACACGCAAACCAACGTGTACGCTTCTCAAATAGCATACGTCCGTTAAAAGGCTAGTGCTCTAGCTCGAACGGGGATATCAAGCCCTATGGATCCATATACTACTACTCGTGCCCACCAGTTCTTATAATTGGCAGTTACTAGTTACCAAAGCTAAGGGATTTTCGGTTCAAACTCAGTGTAGAATTTAGTATATACTTGTATCCATTGTGTTTAAAATAAAGTGCATGTATTCTCAGCCCAAAAATATAGATTGTAAAAGCAATTAAAAAGGGAGCAAATGAAACTCACCTTAGCAGCATATAAAGTTGTTCATCGTAATGTGACCGAAACTCGGATTACCAAATAATCGTAGATCTCAACCTAGAGAACATATGTTGGTCAATAAATATCTATCAAGCTAAGTCAGGTCATAGTGTATCATAATCCTAATGCTCGAGATCGACATACAATAGTTATCCACAGTCATTTCAAAAAGTCAATTTTGACAGTTGCTTAACAAAACGAGACGTGTTTTATATAAGGATTCATTTATTCGACTGGTAATATTCAAAAATCCAATTTATTAATCTTACAAACAAGTTTTTTAAATATCAATTGCAGATTCAAGAGCAATTCCAATTAATGTCAATCATAATTCAGTTGATCATATCTTTTAATCCATTCATCGAAACTATTCGATATCTAAATGAAAAGTTATTGATTTTTCGCCAATTTTCCAAAAACATGTATATCATATATCTTTTACCAGTAATATATGTATTTAATTCATGATTCATAATAAACTGTTTAATGACGAAATTAAGCATACAAGCATGCATAAACATTTATACTCGAGCACTAGACATGGATACGCTATTAATATATAAAAGATAAGATATGAATGCTTACGTATCAATATTGAGATTCAATATTGCAGGAAAGTACGTAGACGCAACAGAGATGATAAACACTAGGTTTGACTTGCGAACAAAACCCTCGAACAATACCCATAACCTCCTTAGTAATAACCCATATTTTCCTTAGCTCTATCCCGCTCGAAAACTCATTTTGAAATTGTTTGGCCATAACCTCGTCGTAATATTTTATGTAAAATACTAATAATAACGGTAACGATATCTGATAATACTAATAATAATAAGATTAATATTATTAATCTTAATAATAATAATAATAATAATAATAATAATAATAATAATAATAATAATAATAATAATAATAATACAGAGATAGATAGAAAAGGAAATGAAAAACTGAAACGAACTCGTGCGAATTTATAGATGTTGCCAGATTTCAGACCCCATGCGATCGCATGGGTTTTGTGTGTAATGGCCATGCGATCGCATGGCCTAGGATTCCAGCTCACATTTTCTTAACTTTTTGCTTGTCGACATGTTTTTATATAATATATATAATATATTTAATTTAAATAATTAATTATATATTATATTAAATTCATGTGCATAGTTGATTAATAATTTTAGTTCCGATAAGTCGTACGTCATCACTCGAGTTATGTCCCGGTTCCGGTTTCTCGAACGCATTTTCGTACGCTTAGAAAACTTGCATTTTACGTTTCGTGTCACGTACCTTTGTCAAAATATAGCCTTAAATTATCCCTAAATTATATTACTCGAAGTATATCTTAAACTTTCGAGTATTTTGGTCATTTACTTATATAAATCATCGTCTCATTATATACATATACATATGAACTGTAGCAAACTTTTTTTACTGTAGCAAATAGTAATTTTCAAAAAACACTGTAGCTTTTCGGGTACTGTAGCAATTCGAAAATACTGTAGCAAATTAGTGTTTTACTGGTTCATCTTAAACGTTTTAGTTAACTTATCTAAATATCAATCGAATCAATAATCGAATGTTACTATCGTTTACTAAATAACTTAAAATCATATATATATATATATATATATATATATATATATATATATATATATATATATATATATATATATATGCACATTAAATTATATATATATTGTTCGTGAATCTTCGAGAACAGTCAAAGAATAATTGATTACATGAATATAGTTCCAAAACTTTCGTGACTCAACATTACAGACTTTGCTTATCGTGTCGAAAACATTAAATCATTTAAAGATAAAGTTTAAATTTGGTCAGAAATTTTCGGGTCATCGCACAAGTAACAGAACGTATCATCATCTGACACGTGTCCCCAAACAATCTGGTGGATCTGACACTATAAATAGACCCCTTGGGTCGTCATTTTACAAGATTCAGACATTCTGTCAAACTTGAGAGCTGAGATTTCATCTCTCTCTCTAGCACTTTCTCTCACTAGAGGTCATCCGGCCAGTACTTTTACGCTCTGCGGACGAAAGATTGATTAAGCCACCCCACAAGTTTCTATACTTGTGAGCCGGGTCTGCAGGGATTATTTCCCAAGGGTAAACATCAATCGGCAACACTCCGCCCTCCTAAAGCTAGATAACTTCTAGTATTGTGTTGACACACTAAGCCTTACCTCATAAGGAAATAGGTGTTAACAATCATCAATCATGTAGTTTTGCTGAACTTAATGCCAGACTTGAAAAATCGTTTCACAAACAAACCTAAGAAAAGAAAAACAAACGAACTACATAACAGGACAAGGTGGCACCACCCTGTGACGACCCGGGAATTTCCGACCAAATTTAAACTTAATCTTTATATGTTTCCGACACGATAAGCAAGGTATGTAATGTTGAGTCTCGAAAATTTTGAACTATTTCATATATCCATTTAACCCTTGACTATGTCCGACGATTCACGAACAAGTGTGTATAAGTAAATATGTAAATAAATATATATATGAGATTTGATATGTATAAATTGTTATATCAATATTATTATTATTACTTTCATTAATATTTGTATTATTAATATTCTTATATAAAATTTAAACATGTAACATAATTAATATTAGTACTATGAATAGATATTATTATTATTATTATTATTATTATTATTATTATTATTATTATTATTATTATTATTATTATTATTATTATTATTATTATTATTATTATTATTCTTATCATTAGAAAATAATATATTTTATTATTATTAACATTAATAATGTGATTATTATTATTATTATTATTATTATTATTATTATTATTATTATTATTATTATTATTATTATTATTATTATTATTATTATTATTATTATTATTATTATTTCTATCTCTATTACTAATTTTATTATTACATTGTTACTTTTATTATCATTTATAATATTAAGTGTAATATTAATATAATTATATAAAAGAACTAATTATAATATATAATTACTGAATCATATATATACGGTTATTTAAATATACCTATATACATACAGATTACGAATATATATAAGGACAGATATCCATACATACGTATACATGAATATAGATGTATATATATATATATATATATATATATATATATATATATATATATATATATATATATATATAGTTACAAATACAGAATAGAATGTAATCAGTTTCTTATATCTCCTCTACTGTGTGTGATTGATCTTTTAAATCTACAAGTACCAATCACGATATAAAAACAGAAGAGTAATCCAAAATCAGTTTCGAATCGCTATCTACTTTTCATTTTTCTTTACTTCTGTCTTCTTACTGATTGAAGAATATTATGTCGAAATCCTTCAATTACTATGAATCAATCAACCATCTCGTTCTCTTCAAATATATATACATGCAAATATGAATAATGAGACGGGAATTCATCAACACCATTTCTTTCGTTTTTGCTTTGTCCGAGAACCATTCATCAACACCATTATCGAACCCTCATCAACAAATGCTACTCGCTTCCTATAACCTGTTTTCCAGTCGAGAAATACCACCACCTTAAATTACCACCACAAAAATCATAACCCGTTTAAGACTCACCACCATATTCAACCTTAACCACCCTCGAACCACTACCATCACACGTTTTTCCTTTCTGTTTCCTGCTTCTATTTAATGCACGCTACAACCCATGACCCATGTCTTCTACTACTGCTTTCCCGATCGAACATCACCCCAAAACCCACTTGTTTTTCTATTGTTTGCAGCCATACGCAACACCATATAAATCGCTACTTTTATCACACAACACCACCACTAGTTGATCACCACCACTTACAACTACTGCTACCCTATCGATTTCTGTGTATTTGCTATTCGTTTAACACAAAGAAAAACAAAATAATAATGCAAATGAGTTTTGGTACGTGAAATCTTAAAGCAAGATGAATATATTAAAAGTTGTGGCCATTAGATTGTATTATATCCAAAGTCCTAGACATATGCTAGTGTGTGTGGGACAATGTAAAGGTTTATTGGAAGACAAAGTGGGAAGCAAAAGTTATTGGATGAGCTATGAATTCCTTTTTCTTCTGTGTTCGATCAAACACCACAAAACCCAAAACCCAAAACAAACCCACATGATCAAATGATACTGTCATGGGTAAATGCCTTTTCTTTTTCTTTTGTGGCCGACAGATGCCCAACAGGTAATTCTACTTTCCACTTATTGATTAAAGCAAACCGAATTTACTTGTGCACTTGGGCAATATTCCTGCTTATTCGGACTGCCTTGTTTCTGTTGGGCCAGATTTATAATAACAATTGTATTTTACACGACTATTATGCTCCTGTTAATACTCGTTGATAATAAGCTCACGGTTAGGATAGTCGTAATATATAAAATAACGGATGGTTATGGATACGTATGATTAGGATAAGGATGGTTTGATTAGGTGATCATGATGATGATAAGTAATGATGATGGCAGAGATAGATACATGATGATGTGATGAGGATGAAGAAGACAATCGATGAAACGATTAGGTGGATGATAGAAAAGTGATGATATCGATATGACTATGATTATGATTTTATGTCATCGTGATGATTTAAATGGTGATGATGATACCAGGTTATGTTAACGATGACTGGAAGATGAAGTTAGGATTAATAGGGATCGTATTTCTTCATATTGTCGATCGAATTATCAGTTACAAAGTTAATGGGTTTAAGCCTTTATCATTAATGAACCTATTATTAATAAGTCTAATGAGCCGATATCAGTATACATTTCCTTATGGACTGAGATCCAGTAGTGTGATCTGTTGGGCCAAATCCCTTTTTACATTGTTGGGCCGAAATGAAAGTGCTAAACGGGCTGACATCTAGTTAAAGGAAATTAAGTATCAAATAAGTTAGAAAAGAAACAATGGAGCAATGGTTAAGGGTGTTTGCGTTTAAGCGAGAGGTTACGGGTTCGAGCCCCGTCGCGGGCAATTTCTTTTTAAGAAAAGTTTCAAAAGGGTATACACACTTATATTTTCATTTTCATTATTATCATTATTATTATATATTTATTGTTATTATTATTATTATCATTACTATTATTATTATTATTATTATTATTATTATTATTATTATTATTATTATTATTATTATTATTATTATTATTATTATTATTATTATTATTATTATAATAATAATAATAATAATAATTATTATTATGGTTATAAACACATTAAAATTAATAACATTCAAGTAAAGATGATGATAAAATAAACATCTATATGATCTTAGAACTTAAAGTAATAAACGAGAAAATTAATAAGATTATGATTTAATTATGAAGTTAGTATGAATACAAGAATGTATACAAATTATTAAGGATTTGAAAACATACTTATACTTTAAGGTTAATATTATCAAGATGGTTAAAAATTATATTAGATAAACAGGAATTCGATAAGAGTTGTAAACTTTAATAGTAATAATTGTATTATGATAAAATATTGTAAAGATTAAAAATTATATATATATATATATATATATATATATATATATATATATATATATATATATATATATATATATATATATATATATATATATATATATATATATATATATATATATATATATATATATATATGAAAATAAGTAAAACTATAAATAAGCTATGATCTAAAATAAAAATATTATTATTATCATTATTTTTATACGTATTATTATTATTATTATTATTAGTATTAACATGGTTTTAAAATTTTTATTATTATTATTAAATGCAATTACTATTATTATCATTAGTAGTAAAATTGTTATATTCATAGTTATTATTATTAGTATTAATACCAATAGATATTTTTATACAAAAATACATCATAAGAATATTAATATCACATATCACTATGATTTTATTATTAACAAGTTGGTAACTAAGCTATATATAAAATATATCAATTAATAGGTACATATATATTTTATCATATATAAACCCTAATATAAATTACTACTATTAATATGTTATAATGAAAGATAAACACTAGTTAAATTAAATATATAAATTAAATATATATCTATATATATATCACAAATAGTTTAACAAGTATATTATATAAAAAAATAATAAATGTATTTATTCGATTACGATTATGTGTATTAATATATATACACAAATGATATAGGTTCGTGAATCCGAGGTCAACCCTACACTTGTTAAATGACGTCATATGTATTTTTACTACAAAATACAGTATGGTGAGTTTCATTTAATTCCTTTTTACTCATTACATTTTTGGGCTGAGAATACATGCGTAATTTTTATAAATGTTTTACGAAATAGACACAAGTAATCGAAACTACATTATATGGTTGAATTATCAAAATCGAATATACCCCTTTTTATTAAGTCTGGTAATCTAAGAATTAGGGAACATACACCCTAATTGACGCGAACTCTAAAGATAGATCTATCGGGCCCAACAAGCCCCATCCAAAGTACCGAATGCTTTAGTACTTCGAAATTTATATCATGTCCGAAGGAGGATCCCGGAATGATGGGGATATTCTTATATGCATATTGTGAATGTCGGTTACCAGGTGTTCAATCCATATGAATGATATTTTGTCTCTATGCATGGGACGTATGTTTATGAGAAATGGAAATATGAAATCTTGTGGTCTATTAAAATTATGAAATGAATATTTATGTTAAACTAATGAACTCACCAACCTTTTGGTTGACACTTGAAAGCATGTTTATTCTCAGGTATAAAAGAAATCTTCCGCTGTGCATTTGCTCATTTTAGAGATATTACTTGGAGTCATTCATGACATATTTCAAAAGACGTTGCATTCAAGTCATTGAGTTCATCAAGATTATTATTAAGTCGATTATAGTTGGATATATTCTGAAATTGTATGCATGCCGTCAATTTTCGTTGTAAAGAAAGATTGTCTTTTAAAATGGAATGCATTGTTTGTAAAATGTATCATATAGAGGTCAAATACCTCGCGAAGTAATCAACTGTTGTGAATCGTTTATAATCGATATGGACTTTGTCCGGATGGATTAGGACGGGTCTTGACACACCCGATGCCTAAACGCCTTGCCCCAAAAATAAGTTTTTAAAGTACATAATGTAGTGACCCGAACTTTTCCATGTTTATATATATTAATTGAGATTGATATTTACATGATTAAATGTTTCCAACATGTTAAGCAATCAAACTTGTTAAGACTTGATTAATTGAAATATGTTTCATATAGACAATTGACCACCCAAGTTGACCGGCGATTCACGAACGTTAAAACTTGTAAAAACGACATGATGATATATATATGGATATACATATGGTTAACATGAGATTATGATAAGTAATTATCTCCATAAGTATATTAACAATGAGTTATATACATATAAACAAGACTACTAACTTAAGGATTTCGAAACGAGACATATATGTAACGATTATCGTTGTAACGACATTTAAATGTATATATATCATATTAAGATATATTAATATATCATAATATCATGATAATATAATAATTTAACATCTCATTAGATATAATAAACAATGGGTTAACAACATTAATTGAGATCGTTAACTTAAAGGTTTCAAAACAACACTTACATGTAACGACTAACGATGACTTAACGACTCAGTTAAAAGGTATATACATGTAGTGTATTTAGATGTATTAAAATACTTTTGGAAGACTTCAAGACATATATCAAAATACTCATACTTAACGAAAATGGTTACAGTTACTTTCCCATTCTTTTCTTTCATCAAGAATTCTAGTCGTATTCTTACCCGTATTATACACAGCTTCAAAGCGTACTTACTATGGGTATATACCAATAGGAACTAGCATGGGATTCCACTCTTGATTATGTCATGTATGACTAATCAATTTTAACTTCTACCATGAGCTAGTCAACTAACTAGAACTCCTTTTAACCCCACTCACCACTCACCAATTACCACTCATCATTCACTCCATTTCACTTCCAATTCTCTTTCTAATTCTCTCTCAACACACCTACACTATTATGAATGTATTTTTCCAGTAGTTAATCATCATCTTCATCAAAAATCACTTCAAGAATCAAGCTATAATCATCATAGGAAGAACACTTCAAGAACACTTCAAAAATCCCTTCAAGTTTACTAATTTACTTCCAAGCTTTCTAATCCATTCCAAGTAATCATCTAAGATCAAGAAACCTTTGTTATATACAGTAGGTTATCTTTCTTATTCTAGGTAATATTCATATTCAAACTTTGATTCAATTTCTATAACTATAAACTATCTTAATTCGAGTAAAAATCTTACTTGAACTTGTTTTTGTGTCATGATCCTACTTTAAGAACTTTCAAGCCATCCAAGATCCTTTGAAGCTAGATCATTTCTTGTCACTTCCAGTAGGTTTACCTACTAAACTTGAGGTAGTAATGATGTTCATAGCATCATTCGATTCATATATATATAACTATCTTATTCGAAGGTTTAAACTCGTAATCACTAGAACATAGTTTAGTTAATTCTAAACTTGTTCGCAAACAAAAGTTAATCCTTCTAACTTGACTTTTAAAATTAATTAAACACATGTTATATATCTATATGATATGCTAACTTAATGATTTTAAACCCGGAAACACGAAAAACACCGTAAAACCGAATTTACGCCGTCGTAGTAACACCGCGGGCTGTTTTGGGTTAGTTAATTAAAAACTATGATAAACTTTGATTTAAAAGTTGTTATTCTGAGAAAATAATTTTTATTATGAACATGAAACTATATCCAAAAATTATGGTTAAACTCAAAGTGGAAGTATGTTTTCTAAAATAGTCATCTAGACGTCGTTCTTTCGACTGAAATGACTACCTTTACAAAAATGACTTGTAACTTATTTTTCAGACTATAAACCTATACTTTTTCTGTTTAGATTCATAAAATAGAGTTCAATATGAAACCATAGCAATTTGATTCACTCAAAACGGATTTAAAATGAAGAAGTTATGGGTAAAACAAGATTGGATAATTTTTCTCATTTTAGCTACGTGAAAATTGGTAACAAATCTATTCCAACCATAACTTAATCAACTTGTATTGTATATTATGTAATCTTGAGATACCATAGACACGTATACAATGTTTCGACCTATCATGTCGACACATCTATATATATTTCAGAACAACCATAGACACTCTATATGTGAATGTTGGAGTTAGCTATACAGGGTTGAGGTTGATTCCAAAATATATATAGTTTGAGTTGTGATCAATACTGAGATACGTATACACTGGGTCGTGGATTGATTCAAGATAATATTTATTGATTTATTTTTGTACATCTAACTGTAGACAACTAGTTGTAGGTTACTAACGAGGACAGCTGACTTAATAAACTTAAAACATCAAAATATATTAAAAGTGTTGTAAATATATTTTGAACATACTTTAATATATATGTATATATTGTTATAGGTTCGTGAATCAACAGTGGCCAAGTCTTACTTCTCGACGAAGTAAAAATCTGTGAAAGTGAGTTATAGTCCCACTTTTAAAATCTAATATTTTTGGGATGAGAATACATGCAGGTTTTATAAATGATTTACAAAATAGACACAAGTACGTGAAACTACATTCTATGGTTGAATTATCGAAATCGAATATGCCCCTTTTTATTAAGTCTGGTAATCTAAGAATTAGGGAACAGACACCCTAATTGACGCGAATCCTAAAGATAGATCTATTGGGCTTAACAAACCCCATCCAAAGTACCGGATGCTTTAGTACTTCGAAATTTATATCATATCCGAAGGGTGTCCCGGAATGATGGGGATATTCTTATATATGCATCTTGTTAATGTCGGTTACCAGGTGTTCACCATATGAATGATTTTTATCTCTATGTATGGGATGTGTATTGAAATATGAAATCTTGTGGTCTATTGTTACGATTTGATATATATAGGTTAAACCTATAACTCACCAACATTTTTGTTGACGTTTTAAGCATGTTTATTCTCAGGTGATTATTAAGAGCTTCCGCTGTCGCATACTTAAATAAGGACGAGATTTGGAGTCCATGCTTGTATGATATTGTGTAAAAACTGCATTCAAGAAACTTATTTTGTTGTAACATATTTGTATTGTAAATCATTATGTAATGGTCGTGTGTAAACAGGATATTTTAGATTATCATTATTTGATAATATACGTAAAGCTTTTTAAACCTTTATTGATGAAATAAAGGTTATGGTTTGTTTTAAAATGAATGCAGTCTTTGAAAAACGTCTCATATTGAGGTCAAAACCTCGCAACGAAATCAATTAATATGGAACGTTTTTAATCAATAAGAACGGGACATTTCACATAAGCAGAATACATAATTATCCAAATACAAACCAACGGAAAGGAAATAGTTTTAAACAAATTACAACAATAACATGTGCAACGACAAATCATTCCCTCGGCCACAAATCTCTGAAGGGGTCCCAATCTACACCATAAGTGTCCTGGCAAGCCTGGTACGGGTCATACGATGGATCCGGCCTCGGGGGAGTAACGGCTGTATAATCAGGAATGGTAGTCCACGTCGGAATGTAAGCTTCCGGATTCTGACACATCTGTCTCTGAATTTGCCTCTGATGCATCTCCCACTGATTGTGAGCCCGAATCCCCCTCACATCATACTCGACCCTATCAACTCGCTCACCCAAACGACCAACCTCCGTTCCGAACTGTCCCAACGCTGTGTTAATCAAACCATAACTATTCTGGTGCCAAACCCTCATATCCTCGTTATGCAGTCGTTGCTCCTCCAACATCCTCTGATATGCTCAACCTGAGCATTATACGCTGACCAACTATCCTGATACTCCAAATGCATCACATCTACACTGTTAACTAGAGAATCCCAACTTTCTTCACTCAGTGCCCACGTACCCGGTACTTTTGCACTCGAACTGCCTGCTTCATAAGTGGATCGACTACCACCACGCCCGCGACCACGTCCAGCACCATCACCCGGTCGTTGTTGTTCATCCTCCCATAAAACCCAACATGTTGGACCTCTTCTGATAAATTCGGCTTTAGAGAAAAATAGAATATTAGTGGCCATCGCCTCAACCCCCAACATATTACACCTATTAGTCGGGACTGAAAATGTACGAGCAAACCTAATCACCAAATGCCCACCTAACAACGGGCGTTCTGTGCGTTTATCCGTCCCAATCTCCTGTAACCACGCTCCTAACATGCAAGGCACATCAATTCGCTCTCTCAATTTAATCTGCTGTAGAATCCAAAGATCCCTTCGCTGAACCTTATTCGCATTTCCTCTAGCCATGAACATATGAGCAATCATCTTGAAAATCATTCGGTCCTCTGGAAGTCGAAACATTAACTGAACACTTCTACTTGAACTAAAAGCACCCACGTTATCTTTCACCACAGTCGGCCAATACTCACTCTCACTAAAGGCTTCTTGCCCAAACACCTTACACTGTATCAAGAACCACTTTAAATCATTGTCATTCAACTCGGGATACAAATCCAACGCCCGAGCTAAACTGATCTTACTCATGCTACGCTCTAACCCGTCTAACCGAAATGTCAAGAAATTCTCCTCGGTTAGAGAGGCTCGCGATCGACAACTAATCGTCGAAAAGAACTCGATAGTCAATTGCTCAAAAATATCTTCACGAATTTCAAATAACCGTTCGTACGGCCTCAACTCTTGACCGCGTATGTTACCCACAAATACTCACGCAATGTTCTAACAATATTATTACCCAACGCTGTAAGTTGCGTCCAATCCAAATAATATGTTCGTTCGATCGGACGGGCACTAACTATCGTAAAACGTTCCTCTAATTCCTCATCATTAGCGATTTGGGACAACCAAAGTTCAGGGTTATTTGGTGGTTGTCGTGGTTGTTACATGTTGCCTCTCGATCTCTAAACATATGAAACAAATAAAGAAAACAAAACACCAAACTCAAAAGTTAGTTTTAGTTAAAATAATAAGCACCAAATACCCATCACAACCAAACCATGTTGCATGTTAATCCACCTTAAAGACAATCACCAAGTTAACCAAGTAACACAATCAAAGCATGCCAAGACCCCAAATCTACGCATATCGCATTATCTCTTAAAACATAGCAACATATCAACCATACGCACATAATAACACAACCAAAACATGACAAACATGATTACATATCACTCTTTTAAATTCCACATATATAATAAAATTCATCATGTTTGCTAACTTTCACCAATTCAAATTACCACTAACAAAATACTCATCACATCTCAAAAATACATGTTATGTTCCCTCTAGCATGGCATCATAAATAAATAAACCAAATATAGCACAAGTCATTCAAACCAATATGACCCGCCCATATGATCACAACCCCACACTAGCTCAAAAGCATATCAACAATTCAAGAACAAGAACAATTTTAAGCAAGTAACTCATCTATCACATACAAATCCGGATTCTCAAACACACAAACCCTAGGTTCAAGTATAACTTCTAAAAATATAAAATTAATCATGAATTCAAAGCATACAATCATAATCTAACAAAACCCATTACTAATTAGAACACAAAACCCCAATTAAACAAACCCCACACTATTCATCATGTAAATCAAAGATTAAGCAAGTAAATACACATAATTAGATGAAATTAGCAAGATAGAAAACAAATCCAAACCTTAGTAGGAGCATTCTTGCAAGATGTGGAAGTAATTAGACAAGAAATTGAAGTTTAGGTGTGACGATCCTTCCAAATCCCTTTGGACGAATACATCATTCATTGATTTCATAGTGAGGTTTTGACCTCTATATGATACGTTTTGTAAACATTGCATTCTTTTTAAAAGGTACACAATAAATGAATATCAATTTCTAAGGTTTTCAACGTTTGATGATTTCTACATACAGACAATCACCATAAATAATAGTTTACCATAATACATTCGTTGACAATGCAGTCAAAATAAGATACACGGTGATGATTTTGTGAATGCAAAGTTTTCTTGAATAAAGCATGTATGACTCCATGCACATAGCTTGTATCACATATAAGCAAACAGTGGAAGACTTCTAGAAACCTGAGAATAAACATGCTTAAAAGTGTCAACACAAAGGTTGGTGAGTTCATAGTTTTAATGTTGCGCATAATCTGTATATAAAGGTGGATCACAATATTTCAATTGTTTCATCCAGAAACGTTTATCAAAAGATTCTACGTAACAGAGCACCCTGGTAACTGAACTTTAACGTCTATATAATAAGTACCCTTTGTATAATAATCTTAATAATACACGCAAACCAATGTATACGCTTCTCAAATAGCATACATCCGTTAAAAGGCTAGTGCTCTAGCTCGGACGGGGATGTCAAGCCCTATGGATCATATACTACTACTTGCGCCCACCAGTTCTTATAACTGGCAGTTACTAGTTACCAAAGCTAAGGGATTTTCGGTTCAAACTCAGTGTAGAATTTAGTATGTACTTGTATCCATTGTGTTTAAAATAAAGTGCATGTATTCTCAGCCCAAAAATATAGATTGCAAAAGCAATTAAAAAGGGAGCAAATGAAACTCACCTTAGCAGCACATAAGGTCATTCACCAAAAAGTGACCGAAACTCAGAATGCAAAATTAACCGTAGATCTCAACCTAGAGAACATATGTTGGTCAATACATGTCTAATAAGCTAGGTTTGGTCATAGTGTATCACAATCCTAATGCTCGAGATTATCATGCAAAAGTCAACAAAAGTTAACTTGACTCAAAATGATATCCAAAATCTATACTTGTTTATTATATAAATATAGTCGTTTTAAATATATTTATCGGTTTTTATTAAAGTAAATAATAAAAATCATTTATAAATACAAAAATATATTAAAATTTATATATGATAAAAATATACTTTTATAAAATTTATGAAGTTCAATTAATATCGTAAAACTATAGTGATAGGTATTATTATTGTAATTATATTACGCGTTGTAAAAATATCTTTGTATCATATTTATTTAATAAAATAAAATTGACAATAATAATAATGTGTAAAAGTTGTATTATTTTGTAATAATAATAATTACAACGATAATAACGACGATAATAATAATAATAATTATTTTAATAACAATACAAAAATTCAGTTGGTCGTATCTTTTAATCCGTTCATCGAAATCACACGAATTCTAAATGAAAAGTTCTTAATTTTTCGCCAGCTTTCCAACGACATGCATATCTTATGCCTTATCTCAACCGCATATGTAACTAATTCAAGATTCAACCTAACGTATCTAATGGCAATATAAAAAAGTACAAGCATGCATAATCCTATATTCTCGAGCACTAGTCAAGGATATACTATTAATATATAAAAGTTAATTTATGAGTACTCACGTATTAATATTGAGATTCAATATTACAGGAAAGGTATGTAGACGCAGCAGAGATGATAAACACTAGATTGACCTCACTAGCATACCCATGATCCATACCCATAACCTCCATAGCCATAACCCATAATTTCCTTAGCCCTATCCTACTCGAAAAACCCATGTTGAAATAATTCGTGCGTACCCCTTGTCGTAGTATTTTATGTATAATACTAATAATAATACTCATACTACTTAATAATAATATTAAGTTTAATAATACTAATATTAATATTAATATAAATAATAATAATAATAATAATAATAATAATAATAATAATAATAATACAGAATGAGTAAAATAGATATATAGATGTGTGTGTTTTCGGAACCAGTTAGTCGAGCTTTATAGATAGTTTTTGGCCAAGCTCCTCATGCGATTGCATGAGGTCTTCATGGTGTTAGCATGCAATCGCATGAGCTAGATATACAGCTCATAATCTCTTAACCTTACATGCCGACACTCATTAATATATATATTTTATATTTAATATATTTAATTCATATATTTAATTATATATTATATTATATTTATGTTCGTGGTAAAAATATAATTTTTACAAAAATGACACGGACGTGGTCTCACGACTCATGTTCCACTTTCGGTTTTTCGACCGCACTTTCGTATGTTTAGAAAACTAGCCTTTTACGTTACGCGACGTGTACCTTTTACAAAAATTAGACTAAGACAATAATGAAACATTTTATAAGGTATGTAACTTATATATTTGAGCGTTGTGGTCATCTGCTTCTATAAATCAGTGGCTCGTTGTTTATCAAAATATATTATTTTAAATCAGGACGTTTTATGACTAAGTTAAAATATATATATATATATATATTTATTTAGAATTGTAAATTTGTACGTAATATATATGTTTGAAATATTTATCTAATGATATAAAGATAAAATTTAAATTTGTTCAGAAATTTCCGGGTCGTCACATTAGGAATTTAGGGTTTTTAGATCTAAGGGTTTGTAGGTGTAGAAAGTTAGATAGAATAGATGGAATAAGATGGTTTGAGTGTAAAATAAAGCTGGAACCCGTCTCCTATTTTTGTGTGGTTGGAAAATTCGGATTGCTTTTTTTAATATTAAAAAAAACAGCATGCCCGACTGTGAAACGGAGCGGCGCGCCGGGCTTTCGCGCGGCGCTCAAAACCATTGCGTGGCGCTCAAAACCATTGCGCGGCACTCCATTAGTCATAAAATTCATGTCGAGGGTTTTTTTAACATCTGGTATATCAAATACGTGCACCTTGAGCGGCGCTCAAAGGTTTGGAGCGGCGCTCCAAGTACTGATAACCCAGAATTTCGCAATTTTAATTTTAAGCCATTTTAACCCAATTTCTCAACCTAAAAACCAACAAACAACCCAAACAAAAAGCCGAGCATGATCACATTGCACATATCATCAAACAAACACAAAAACATACAAACTCTACAACAATGTGAAGTTTATTACCGAGTCATTCACAAGACTCGTCCCCAACTTCAAGTGACATTAGAATCAGGTTCAACGTGAACCCCGTTATTAATCTCCAACGGACCATTGAAATATTTCTTCACTCGATGTCCGTTAACCTTAAAGGTAGTACCACTCGCATTTTTCAACTCAACTGTACCATATGGGTACACCTTAACAACCTCAAATGGTCCCGTCCACCAGGTATTAAGTTTTTCGGGTAAAAGCTTCAATCTAGAGTTAAACAAAAGCACTCGATCGCCCTCATTAAACTCTTTCGGATCCTTTAACCTTCTATCATGCCATTGCTTGGTTTTCTCCTTATAAATCAACGAATTTTCATACGCATCAAGGCGTAATTCACCAAGCTCATTCAATTGCCCCGCCCTTAGGCGTCCGGCTTCCTTTAAATCCAAATTGCACTTTTTAAGTGCCCACATCGCCTTATGCTCAATCTCCAACGGGAGATGGCACACTTTTCCATAAACCAACCGATAAGGAGTGGTACCAATCGGTATTTTGTAGGCGGTTCTAAACGCCCACAAAGCTTCATCGAGCTTGTTCGCCCACTCTTTCGGATTCGACCCCACAGTTTTCTCAAGAATTCCTTTAAGAGCTCGATTGGTATTCTCAACTTGCCCGCTCGTTTGGGGATGGTATGAAGTAGAAACTTTATTAAGAACTCCATATCGCTTCAATACCTTCTCCATTTGGGCGTTACAAAAATGAGTACCCCTATCGCTAATTAATGCTTTAGGAGTTCCAAATCGAGAGAATAAACGCTGAAGGAAGGAAATCACAACTCGTGCATCGTTTATGGCTAAAGCTTGTGCTTCGGCCCATTTAGACACGTAGTCAATGGCAACGAGTATGTAACTATAATTATGAGATTTCAGAAATGGCCCCATAAAGTCAATTCCCCAAACGTTAAATACTTTGCATACTTGGATGCTTTATTGAGGCATCTCATCCCGTTTGGTGACTTTACCGGCCCTTTGACAAGAATCTCACGATTTAAAAATCAGGTGGGCATCTTTGAAAATTGTCGGCCAAAAGAAACCGGCATCATAAACCTTACGCCCCGTGATTTGGGGTCCAAAATGCCCACCGGTAGGCCCACTATGGCACTCGGTTAAAATTTGCATACACTCTTCACCGGAAACACACCGGCAGATAACCCCATCGGGACAACAACGAAAAAGATAAGGATCCTCCCAGAAATGGTACTTAAGGTCACTAAAGAATTTCTTCCTCTTTTGATGTGACCACCCTTTTTCCAAGAATTTCCCAACGAGATAATTAGCAATGTCCACATACCATGGCTCGTCTACCTTGTCCATCTTCATGAGATATTCATCGAGAAAATCATCATGGATACTCGACTCATGAAGGACTTCGAGATTTGGATTCTCGAGTCTAGACAAGTGGTCAGCCGCGAGATTTTCAGCACCCTTCTTATCCCGGATCTCGATATCGAATTCTTGCAAAAGCAAGATCCATCTAAGCAGTCGAGGTTTGGCATCCGGCTTGGCTAAAAGGTACTTTAGAGCAGAATGGTCCGTAAAGACTATAGTCTTAGATAAGACTAAGTAGGACCGAAACTTATCAAACGAAAAGACCACCGCAAGGAGCTCTTTTTCAGTGGTAGTATAATTCAATTGTGCTCCTTGCAAGGTTTTGCTTGCATAATAGATGGGTCGGAAGTGTTTCTCGACCCTTTGGCCCAAAATAGAGCCAACAGCAAAATCGGATGCATCACACATAAGCTCGAACGGAAGAGACCAATTCGGAGCAATTATGATAGGTGCATTGATGAGTTTCTCCTTAAGAAGTTCGAATGCCTTTTGGCACTCTTCGGAGAAGTTCCAAGGTGTGTCCTTTTCGAGGAGTTTGTTCATCGGGTTAGCGATTTTGGAAAAATCCTTTATGAACCGCCGGTAAAACCCGGCGTGTTCGAGAAAACTCCGAACACCCTTAACATCGGTGGAAGGCGGAAGGTTCTTAATAGCCATTACCTTTGCGAGATCCACCTCAATACCGTTCCTAGAAATCTTGTGCCCGAGAACTATGCCCCCTTGTACCATGAAATGGTACTTTTCCCAGTTGAGCACAAGATTAGATTTCTCACACCTTACCAACATCCGCTCTAAATTAAGAAGGCATGAATCGAAAGTGTCACTGAAGACCGAAAAGTCATCCATGAACACCTCCATGCAATCTTCTATCATATCATGGAATATGGCCATCATGCACCTTTGAAAAGTGGCCGGAGCGTTGCAAAGGCCAAAGGGCATGCGGCGGTATGAGAATGTGCCATACGGGCACGTGAAAGTGGTTTTCTCTTGGTCGTCGGGCAAGATGGGAATTTGAAAATAGCTCGAAAAACCAACAAGAAAACAATAAAAACTGTTTCCCGCTAACCTCTCTAGCATTTGATCCATGAAAGGTAACGGGAAGTGGTCTTTGCGTGTGGCGTCGTTCAACTTACGATAGTCAATACAAACACGCCACCCCGTGACAGTTTGAGTGAAAATTAACTCGTTTTTATCATTGGTGGTAACAGTCATACCACCCTTCTTAGGTACACAGTGTACTGGGTTAATCCACGTGAAATGTCCCATTCATATTGATTATAAACGTTCCATATTAATTGATTTCGTTGCGAGGTTTTGACCTCTATATGAGACATTTTTCAAAGACTGCATTCATTTTTAAAACAACCATAACCTTTATTTTATCAATAAAGGTTTCAAAAGCATTACGTAGATTATCAAATAATGATAATCTAAAATATACTATTTACACACGACCATTACATAATGGTTTACAATAGAAATATATTACATCGACATATGTTTCTTGAATGCAGTTTTTACATAATATCATACAAACATGGACTCCAAATCTTGTCCTTATTTTAGTATGCAACAGCGGAAGCTCTTAATATTCACCTGAGAATAAACATGCTTAAAACGTCAACAAAAAATGTTGGTGAGTTATAGGTTTAACCTATATATATCAAATCGTAACAATAGACCACAAGATTTCATATTTCAATATACATCCCATACATAGAGATAAAAATCATTCATATGGTGAACACCTGGTAACCGACATTAACAATATGCATATAAGAATATCCCCATCATTCCGAGATCCTCCTTCGGACATGATATAAATTTTGAAGTACTAAAACATCCGGTACTTTGGATGGGGCTTGTTGGGCCCAATAGATCTATCTTTAGGATTCGCGTCAATTAGGGTGTCTGTTTCCTAATTCTTAGATTACCAGACTTAATAAAAAGGGGCATATTCGATTTCGACAATTCAACCATAGAATGTAGTTTCACGTACTTGTGTCTATTTTGTAAATCATTTATAAAACCTGCATGTATTCTCATCCCAAACATATTAGATTTTAAAAGTGGGACTATAACTCACTTTCACAGATTTTTACTTCGTCGGGAAGTAAGACTTGGCCACTGGTCGATTCACGAACCTATAACAAATATGTACATATATATCAAAGTATGTTCAAAATATATTTACAACACTTTTAATACGTTTTGATGTTTTAAGTTTATTAAGTCAGCTGTCCTAGTTAGTAACCTACAACTAGTTGTCCAACGTTAGATGTACAGAAAAAATTGATATATATTATCTTGAATCAATCCACGACCCAGTGTATACACGTCTCAGGCTAGATCACAACTCAAAGTATATATATTTTTTGGAATCAACCTCAACCCTGTATAGCTAACTCCCACATTACTGCATATAGAGTGTCTATGGTTGTTCCAAATAATATATACACATGGGTCGATATGATATGTCAAAACATTTGCATACGTGTCTATGGTATCCCAAGATTACATAATATATTAGAATACATGTATAATACAATATAAGTTAGCTAGGATATGATTAATATAGATTTATTACCAATTTTCACGTTGCTACAACAAGAAAAATTATCCAATCTTGTTTTACCCATAACTTCTTCATTTTAAATCCGTTTTGAGTGAATCAAATTGCTATGGTTTCATATTGAACTCTATTTTATGAATCTAAATAGAAAAAGTATAGGTTTATAGTCGTAAATATAAGTTACAAGTCGTTTTTGTAAGGGTAGTCATTTCAGTCGAAAGAACGACGTCTAGATGACCATTTTAGAAAACATACTTCCACTTTGAGTTTAACCATGATTTTTGGATATAGTTTCATGTTCATAAGAAAAATCATTTTTTCAGAAGAACAACTTTTAAATCAAAGTTTATCATAGTTTTTAATTAACTAACCCAAAACAGCCCGCGGTGTTACTACGACGGCGTATGTCTAGTTTTACAGTGTTCTTCGTGTTTCCAGGTTTTAAATCATTAAGTTAGCATATCATATAGATATAGAACATGTGTTTAGTTGATTTTAAAAGTCAAGTTATAAGGATTAACTTTTGTTTGCGAACAAGTTTAGAATTAACTAAACTATGTTCTAGTGATTACAAGTTTAAACCTTCGAATAAGATAGCTTTATATGTATGAATCGAATGATGTTATGAACATCATTACTACCTCAAGTTTTCTGGATAAATCTACTGGAAAAGAGACAAATGGATCTAGCTTCAAAGGATCTTGGATGGCTTGAAAGTTCTTGAAGTAGAATCATGACACGAAAACAAGTTCAAGTAAGATTTTCACTCGAAATAAGATTGTTATAGTTATAGAAATTGAATCAAAGTTTGAATATGAGTATTACCTTATATTAGAAAGATATCTTAATGTAAATAAGAAAGATTTCTTGAGGTTGGATGATCACTCTACAAGATTGGAAGTAAGCTAGCAAACTTGGAAGTATTCTTGATTTTATGAAACTAGAACTTGTAGAATTTATGAAGAACACTTAGAACTTGAAGATAGAACTTGAGAGAGATCAATTAGATGAATAAAATTGAAGAATGAAAGTGCTTTTAGGTGTTTTTGGTCATTGGTGTATGGATTAGATATAAAGGATATGTAATTTTGTTTTCATGTAAATAAGTCATGAATGATTACTCATATTTTTGTAATTTTATGAGATATTTCATGCTAGTTGCCAAATGATGGTTCCCACATGTGTTAGGTGACTCACATGGGCTGCTAAGAGCTGATCATTGGAGTGTATATACCAATAGTACATACATCTAAAAGCTGTGTATTGTACGAGTACGAATACTGGTGCATACGAGTAGAATTGTTGATGAAACTGAACGAGGATGTAATTGTAAGCATTTTTGTTAAGTAGAAGTATTTTGATAAGTGTATTGAAGTCTTTCAAAAGTGTATGAATACATATTAAAACACTACATGTATATACATTTTAACTGAGTCGTTAAGTCATCGTTAGTCGTTACATGTAAGTGTTGTTTTGAAACCTTTAGGTTAACGATCTTGTTAAATGTTGTTAACCCAATGTTTATAATATCAAATGAGATTTTAAATTATTATATTATCATGATATTATGATGTACAAATATCTCTTAATATGATATATATATATACATTAAATGTCGTTACAACGATAATCGTTACATATATGTCTCGTTTCAAAATCATTAAGTTAGTAGTCTTGTTTTTACATATGTAGTTCATTGTTAATATACTTAATGATATGTTTACTTATCATAATATCATGTTAACTATATATATAACCATATATATGTCATCATATAGTTTTTACAAGTTTTAACGTTCGTGAATCACCGGTCAACTTGGGTGATCAATTGTCTATATGAAACCTATTTTAATTAATCAAGTCTTAACAAGTTTGATTGCTTAACATGTTGGAAACACTTAATCATGTAAATAACAATTTCATTTAATATATATATATATATATATAAACATGGAAAAGTTCGGGTCACTACAGTACCTACCCGTTAAATAAATTTCGTCCCGAAATTTTAAGCAGTTGGAGGTGTTGACGTATCTTCTGGAAATAAATGCGGGTATTTCTTCTTCATCTGATCTTCTCGTTCCCAGGTGAACTCGGGTCCTCTACGAGCATTCCATCGAACCTTAACAATTGGTATCTTGTTTTGCTTAAGTTTTTTAACCTCACGATCCATTATTTCAACGGGTTCTTCGATGAATTGAAGTTTTTCGTTGATTTGTGTAGTGACCCGAACTTTTCCATGTTTATATATATTAATTGAGATTGATATTTACATGATTAAATGTTTCCAACATGTTAAGCAATCAAACTTGTTAAGACTTGATTAATTGATATATGTTTCATATAGACAATTGACCACCCAAGTTGACCGGTGATTCACGAACGTTAAAACTTGTAAACACTATATGATGACATATATATGGATATATATATAGTTAACATGATACTATGATAAGTAAACATATCATTAAGTATATTTACAATGAACTACATATGTAAAAACAAGACTACTAACTTAATGATTTTTAAACGAGACATATATGTAACGATTATCGTTGTAAAGACATTTAATGTATATATATCATATTAAGAGATATTCATACATGATAATATCATGATAATATAATAATTTAAAATCTCATTTGATATTATAAACATTGGGTTAACAACATTTAACAAGATCGTTAACCTAAAGGTTTCAAAACAACACTTACATATAACGACTAACGATGACTTAACGACTCAGTTAAAATGTATATACATGTAGTGTTTTAATATGTATTTATACACTTTTGAAAGACTTCAATACACTTATCAAAATACTTCTACTTAACAAAAATGCTTACAATTACATCCTCGTTCAGTTTCATCAACAATTCTACTCGTATGCACCCGTATTCGTACTCGTACAATACACAGCTTTTAGATGTATGTACTATTGGTATATACACTCCAATGATCAGCTCTTAGCAGCCCATGTGAGTCACCTAACACATGTGGGAACCATCATTTGGCAACTAGCAAGAAATATCTCATAAAATTACAAAAATATGAGTAATCATTCATGACTTATTTACATGAAAACAAAATTACATATCCTTTATATCTAATCCATACACCAACGACCAAAAACACCTACAAACACTTTCATTCTTCAATTTTCTTCATCTAATTGATCTCTCTCAAGTTCTATCTTCAAGTTCTAAGTGTTCTTCATATATTCTACAAGTTCTAGTTACATAAAATCAAGAATACTTTCAAGTTTGCTAGCTCACTTCCAATCTTGTAAGGTGATCATCCAACCTCAAGAAATCTTTATTTCTTACAGTAGGTTATCATTCTAATACAAGGTAATAATCATATTCAAACTTTGGTTCAATTTCTATAACTATAACAATCTTATTTCAAGTGATGATCTTACTTGAACTTGTTTTCGTGTCATGATTCTGCTTCAAGAACTTCGAGCCATCCAAGGATCCGTTGAAGCTAGATCCATTTTTCACTTTTCCAGTAGGTTTATCCAAGGAACTTAAGGTAGTAATGATGTTCATAACATCATTCAATTCATACATATAAAGCTATCTTATTCAAAGGTTTAAACTTGTAATCACTAGAACATAGTTTAGTTAATTCTAAACTTGTTCGCAAACAAAAGTTAATCCTTCTAACTTGACTTTTAAAATCAACTAAACACATATTCTATATCTATATGATATGCTAACTTAATGATTTAAAACCTGGAGACACGAAAAACACCGTAAAACCGGATTTACGCCGTCGTAGTAACACCGCGGGCTGTTTTGGGTTAGTTAATTAAAAACTATGATAAACTTTGATTTAAAAGTTGTTATTCTGAGAAAATGATTTTTATTATGAACATGAAACTATATCCAAAAATTATGGTTAAACTCAAAGTGGAAGTATGTTTTCTAAAATGGTCATCTAGACGTCGTTCTTTCGACTGAAATGACTACCTTTACAAAAACGACTTGTAACTTATTTTTCCGACTATAAACCTATAATTTTTCTGTTTAGATTCATAAAATAGAGTTCAATATGAAACCATAGCAATTTGATTCACTCAAAAAGGATTTAAAATGAAGAAGTTATGGGTAAAACAAGATTGGATAATTTTTCTCATTTTAGCTACGTGAAAATTTGTAACAAATCTATTCCAACCATAACTTAATCAACTTGTATTGTATATTATGTAATCTTGAGATACCATAGACACGTATACAATGTTTCGACCTATCATGTCGACACATCTATATATATTTCGGAACAACCATAGACACTCTATATGTGAATGTTGGAGTTAGCTATACAGGGTTGAGGTTGATTCCAAAATATATATAGTTTGAGTTGTGATCAATACTGAGATACGTATACACTGGGTCGTGGATTGATTCAAGATAATATTTATCGATTTATTTCTGTACATCTAACTGTGGACAACTAGTTGTAGGTTACTAACGAGGACAGCTGACTTAATAAACTTAAAACATCAAAATATATTAAAAGTGTTGTAAATATATTTTGAACATACTTTGATATATATGTATATATTGTTATAGGTTCGTGAATCAACCAGTGGCCAAGTCTTACTTCCCAACGAAGTAAAAATCTGTGAAAGTGAGTTATAGTCCCACTTTTAAAATCTAATATTTTTGGGATGAGAATACATGCAGGTTTTATAAATGGTTTACAAAATAGACACAAGTACGTGAAACTACATTCTATGGTTGAATTATCGAAATCGAATATGCCCCTTTTTATTAAGTCTGGTAATCTAAGAATTAGGGAACAGACACCCTAATTGACGCGAATCCTAAAGATAGATCTATTGGGCCTAACAAACCCCATCCAAAGTACCGGATGCTTTAGTACTTCGAAATTTATATCATATCCGAAGGGTGTCCCGGAATGATGGGGATATTCTTATATATGCATCTTGTTAATGTCGGTTACCAGGTGTTCACCATATGAATGATTTTTATCTCTATGTATGGGGTGTGTATTGAAATATGAAATCTTGTGGTCTATTATTATGATTTGATATATATAGGTTAAACCTATAACTCACCAACATTTTTGTTGACGTTTTAAGCATGTTTATTCTCAGGTGATTATTAAGAGCTTCCGCTGTCGCATACTTAAATAAGGACGAGATTTGGAGTCCATGCTTGTATGATATTGTGTAAAAACTGCATTCAAGAAACTTATTTTGTTGTAACATATTTGTATTTTAAACCATTATGTAATGGTCGTGTGTAAACAGGATATTTTAGATTATCATTATTTGATAATCTACGTAAAGCTTTTTAAACCTTTATTGATGAAATAAAGGTTATGGTTTGTTTTAAAATGAATGCAGTCTTTGAAAAACGTCTCATATAGAGGTCAAAACCTCGCAACGAAATCAATTAATATGGAACGTTTTTAATCAATAAGAACGGGACATTTCAGTTGGTATCAGAGCGTTGGTCTTAGAGAACCAGAATTTTGCATTAGTGTGTCTTATCGAGTTTGTTAGGATGCATTAGTGAGTCTGGACTTCGACCGTGTTTACTTGAAAAATGATTGCTTAACAAATTTTGTTGGAAACTATATATTTTTAACATGTGAATATTATGTGATATATTAATCTCTTAACGCGTTTGATATTATGTGATAGATGTCTACCTCTAGAACAAGTCCCATTGACTCACCTAATAATAATGAAGAGTCAAATGTAAATTGGAATGATTCGTGGACTGATTCACAAGTTCCCGAAGAGGAACCGGAAGAAGAGTCGGAACCAGAAGAAGAATCGGAACCGGAAGAAGAATCGGAACCGGATGACGAAATAGAACCGGTGGGGGAAATAATAAAACGGTTAAGTAAAAGAAAATCCTCAACCAACCGACCAAGGTTAATTATGGTCAATGGTGTTTCCGCCAAGGAAGCAAAATATTGGGAGGATTACCAATTCTCCGATGAATCGGATTCCGACGAGAATTTCGATGATGTTATAGAAATTACCCCAACTGAATTTAAAAAGGCAAAAGAAAATAATAAGGGAAAGGGCATAAAAATAGAGAAATCTAATTCCAACCCCGATGAACTTTATATGTATCGTCAACCCCCGAAGTCCTTAAGTTGTAACAATGACCCGGGAACCTCTAAACCACCAGGTTTTTCTAAACCAATGTGGATCACGACGGCTCGTATTAGGGGAACATCATATATCCCTAGAAACTTGGCAAAACGAACCAAAACCGAAGAAGAAGAAACGAGCGAGTCGGAATAAGATAGTTGTATTCGTGTGGTGTAATATATGTAATATAGTGTGCTTATGCTTTATGATATATGTAAAAATTGCTTGTATTAATAAGTATTTTTTTTATGAATCTAACTCTTGTCTATTTTACAGTTTAAAAACACAAAATGGATAGACAACCCAATATTTTAAGAGACCTACCCGGAGACATGATTGATGAAATCTTGTCTAGAGTCGGCCAGAATTCTTCGGCACAACTATTTAAGGCGAGATCAGTTTGTAAGACATTCGAAGAACGTTCCAAGAATGTCTTGGTTTATAAGAGACTTTCGTTTGAAAGATGGGGGATATCACATTGGGAAACCCATAAGTTACGATGTGTTTACTTTGACGCATATATTGCGGGGAACCCAAATGCTATTTTACGCAACGGGTTAAGAAATTATTTTGACTCAATATATCCGAATATTGGACTTCGTGATTTAGAAAAAGCGGCTAACATGCAACATAAAGAAGCATGTTATGCTTACGGATTAGTAATGTTCGCTTCTCACCAAAGTGAGAACAAGAACATCGGGCTACAACTATTAAACAAAACGTTTCCACAAGTGACGGAGTCGGTAATTGGGGTAAGAAATGAGGTTTTTAGATTATTACGGGACTGTTGGACATTACGTAACCCTCGTCCCTTTGACGACGTTACAACACGCTGTCTTATCAACGGCCATAACGGTTATGTTCCACAAGACCAAGGATGGGAAGTAGTCCTAGTAAAACCAGAATGCATGACTTGTTTCTGGACGTATGAATTACGTGTCTTTATTGCCTTTGCTGAACGACTTGTGTACTAGCTAGAATTATCTTCACAACTATCTTGTATCAAAGTTATTTTGTGCTATATTTCATGCTTTATGTAAAATAAGCGGTATTGTAAGTTTGTAAAATATTGTATAAAAGTTTGAACGCGAAATATTATTATAATCAGTTTTTCATATAGAATTGTAGTAGTTGAATTGTATATTAGCTACTAAGTATGAACTTAACGGGTAGGTACTACCCGAATTTAAACTTATAAAATGCTAATATGAAGAAAAAGCTTTTATAAATGAGTTCATATTATGCTACGAAATACTATTAACTACTCTTAATATTCTGTATGATTAACTTGTTCCATTTGACTATTTTGAAGGAAATGGCACCGACTACTCGACACACCGTGAATATGAATGAAGAGGAATTCCGTACTTTTCTAGCTTCAAACATAGCCGCAGTACAGGCTGCGCTACATACCAATAATAACCTTGGATCTAGCAGTACAGGAAATCGTGTAGGATGCACCTACAAAGAATTCACTGCCTGCAAACCTTTGGAATTTGATGGAACCGAAGGACCGATCGGATTGAAACGGTGGACCGAGAAGGTCGAATCGGTGTTTGCCATAAGTAAGTGTATTGAAGAGGACAAAGTGAAGTACGCTACGCATACCTTCACAGGTTCTGCGTTAACATGGTGGAATACCTATCTAGAGCAAGTGGGACAAGATGATGCGTACGCACTACCGTGGTCAGCATTCAAGCACTTGATGAACGAGAAGTACCGTCCCAGAACCGAGGTCAATAAGCTCAAGACAGAACTTAGAGGGTTACGAACCCAAGGATTTGATATTACCACGTACGAAAGACGATTCACAGAATTGTGCCTATTGTGTCCGGGAGCATTCGAAGATGAGGAAGAGAAGATCGACGCGTTTGTGAAAGGATTACCGGAAAGAATTGAAGAAGATATAAGTTCACACGAGCCCGCCTCCATACAACAGGCATGTAGAATGGCTCACAAACTAGTGAACCAGATTGAAGAAAGAATTAAAGAACAGACTGCTGAAGAGGCCAATGTGAAGCAAGTCAAAAGAAAGTGGGAGGAAAACGGTGATAAGAATAACCAATACAACAACAACAGCAATTACAACAATAATCGCAACAATTATCCCAGCAATCGCAACATCAATCGCAACTACAACAAACGGCCCAACAACAACAACAACAACAACAACAACAACAACAACAGCAACTACAACAATCATCCCAACAACAATAATAACCGCAACAACAACAACAATCAGAAGCAGCTATGCCAAAGGTGTGAAAAGTATCACTCGGGGTTCTGCACCAAATTTTGCAACAAGTGTAAAAGAAATGGTCATAGTGCGGCAAAGTGTGAGGTCTACGGACCAGGAGTTAATAGAACGAAAGGAACAAATGGTGTCGGAACGAGTAATGGCGGAGCAAGTAGTGTCGGAGCAAGTTATGCCAATGTAGTTTGTTATAAATGTGGAAAACCGGGCCATATTATTAGAAATTGCCCGAACCAGGAGAACACGAATGGACAAGGCCGCAGAAGAGTTTTCAATATTAATGCGGCAGAGGCACAGGAAGACCCGGAGCTTGTTACGGGTACGTTTCTTATTGACAATAAATCTGCTTACGTTTTATTTGATTCGGGTGCGGATAGAAGCTATATGAGTAGAGATTTTTGTGCTAAATTAAGTTGTCCATTGACGCCTTTGGATAGTAAATTTTTACTCAAATTAGCAAATGGTAAATTAATTTCAGCAGATAATATATGTCGGAATCGAGAAATTAAACTGGTTAGCGAAATATTTAAGATTGATTTGATACCAGTAGAGTTAGGGAGTTTTGATGTGATAATCGGTATGGACTGGTTGAAAGAAGTGAAAGCAGAGATCATTTGTTACAAAAATGCAATTCGCATTATACGAGAAAAAGGAAAACCCTTAATGGTGTACGGAGAAAAGGGCAACACGAAGCTACATCTTATTAGTAATTTGAAGGCACAAAAACTAATAAGAAAAGGTTGCTATGCTGTTCTAGCACACGTCGAGAAAGTACAAACTGAAGAAAAGAGCATCAATGATGTTCCCGTCGCAAAAGAATTTCCCGATGTATTTCCGAAAGAATTACCGGGATTACCCCCACATCGATCCGTTGAATTTCAAATAGATCTTGTACCAGGAGCTGCACCAATAGCTCGTGCTCCTTACAGACTAGCACCCAGCGAGATGAAAGAACTGCAAAGCCAATTACAAGAACTTTTAGAGCGTGGTTTCATTCGACCAAACACATCACCGTGGGGAGCTCCTCTTTTGTTTGTCAAGAAGAAAGATGGTACATTCAGGTTGTGTATCGACTACCGAGAGTTGAACAAACTTACCATCAAGAACCGCTACCCACTACCGAGAATCGACGACTTATTTGATCAACTACAAGGCTCGTCTGTTTATTCAAAGATTGACTTACGTTCCGGGTATCATCAAATGCGGGTGAAAGAAGATGATATTCCAAAGACTGCTTTCAGAACACGTTACGGTCATTACGAGTTTATGGTCATGCCGTTTGGTTTAACTAATGCACCAGCTGTGTTCATGGACCTTATGAACCGAGTGTGTGGACCATACCTTGACAAGTTTGTCATTGTTTTCATTGATGACATACTTATTTACTCAAAGAATGACCAAGAACACGGTGAACATTTGAGAAAGGTGTTAGAAGTATTGAGGAAGGAAGAATTGTACGCTAAGTTTTCAAAGTGTGCATTTTGGTTGGAAGAAGTTCAATTCCTCGGTCACATAGTGAACAAAGAAGGTATTAAGGTGGATCCGGCAAAGATAGAAACTGTTGAAAAGTGGGAAACCCCGAAAACTCCGAAACACATACGCCAGTTTTTAGGACTAGCTGGTTACTACAGAAGGTTCATCCAAGACTTTTCCAGAATAGCAAAACCCTTGACTGCATTAACGCATAAAGGGAAGAAATTTGAATGGAATGATGAACAAGAGAAAGCGTTTCAGTTATTGAAGAAAAAGCTAACTACGACACCTATATTGTCATTGCCTGAAGGGAATGATGATTTTGTGATTTATTGTGACGCATCAAAGCAAGGTCTCGGTTGTGTGTTAATGCAACGAACGAAGGTGATTGCTTATGCGTCTAGACAATTGAAGATTCACAAACAAAATTATACGACGCATGATTTGGAATTAGGCGCGGTTGTTTTTGCATTAAAGACTTGGAGGCACTACTTATATGGGGTCAAAAGTATTATATATACCGACCACAAAAGTCTTCAGCACATATTTAATCAGAAACAACTGAATATGAGGCAGCGTAGGTGGATTGAATTGTTGAATGATTACGACTTTGAGATTCGTTACCACCCGGGGAAGGCAAATGTGGTAGCCGATGCCTTGAGCAGGAAGGACAGAGAACCCATTCGAGTAAAATCTATGAATATAATGATTCATAATAACCTTACTACTCAAATAAAGGAGGCGCAACAAGGAGTTTTAAAAGAGGGAAATTTAAAGGATGAAATACCCAAAGGATCGGAGAAGCATCTTAATATTCGGGAAGACGGAACCCGGTATAGGGCTGAAAGGATTTGGGTACCAAAATTTGGAGATATGAGAGAAATGGTACTTAGAGAAGCTCATAAAACCAGATACTCAATACATCCTGGAACGGGGAAGATGTACAAGGATCTCAAGAAACATTTTTGTTGGCCGGGTATGAAAGCTGATGTTGCTAAATACGTAGGAGAATGTTTGACGTGTTCTAAGGTCAAAGCTGAGCATCAGAAACCATCAGGTCTACTTCAACAACCCGAAATCCCGGAGTGGAAATGGGAAAACATTACCATGGATTTCATCACTAAATTGACAAAGACTGCAAGTGGTTTTGATACTATTTGGGTAATAGTTGATCGTCTCACCAAATCAGCACACTTCCTTCCAATAAGAGAAGATGACAAGATGGAGAAGTTAGCACGACTGTATTTGAAGGAAGTCGTCTCCAGACATGGAATACCAATCTCTATTATCTCTGATAGGGATGGCAGATTTATTTCAAGATTCTGGCAGACATTACAGCAAGCATTAGGAACTCGTCTAGATATGAGTACTGCCTATCATCCACAAACTGATGGGTAGAGCGAAAGGACGATACAAATGCTTGAAGACATGCTACGAGCATGTGTTATTGATTTTGGAAACAGCTGGGATCGACATCTACCGTTAGCAGAATTTTCCTACAACAACAGCTACCATTCAAGCATTGAGATGGCTCCGTTTGAAGCACTTTATGGTAGAAAGTGCAGGTCTCCGATTTGTTGGAGTGAAGTGGGGGATAGACAGATTACGGGTCCGGAGATTATACAAGAAACTACAGAGAAGATCATCCAAATTCAACAACGGTTGAAAACCGCCCAAAGTCGACAAAAGAGCTACGCTGACATTAAAAGAAAAGATATAGAATTTGAAATTGGAGAGATGGTCATGCTTAAAGTTGCACCTTGGAAAGGCGTTGTTCGATTTGGTAAACGAGGGAAATTAAATCCAAGGTATATTGGACCATTCAAGATTATTGATCGTGTCGGACCAGTAGCTTACCGCCTAGAGTTACCTCAACAACTCGCGGCTGTACATAACACTTTCCACGTCTCGAATTTGAAGAAATGTTTTGCTAAAGAAGATCTCGCTATTCCGTTAGATGAAATCCAAATCAACGAAAAACTTCAATTCATCGAAGAACCCGTCGAAATAATGGATCGTGAGGTTAAAAGACTTAAGCAAAACAAGATACCAATTGTTAAGGTTCGATGGAATGCTCGTAGAGGACCCGAGTTCACCTGGGAGCGTGAAGATCAGATGAAGAAGAAATACCCGCATCTATTTCCAGAAGATTCGTCAACACCTTCAACAGCTTAAAATTTCGGGACGAAATTTATTTAACGGGTAGGTACTGTAGTGACCCGAACTTTTCCATGTTTATATATATTAATTGAGATTGATATTTACATGATTAAATGTTTCCAACATGTTAAGCAATCAAACTTGTTAAGACTTGATTAATTGATATATGTTTCATATAGACAATTGACCACCCAAGTTGACCGGTGATTCACGAACGTTAAAACTTGTAAAAACTATATGATGACATATATATGGATATATATATATATAGTTAACATGATACTATGATAAGTAAACATATCATTAAGTATATTTACAATGAACTACATATGTAAAAACAAGACTACTAACTTAATGATTTTTAAACGAGACATATATGTAACGATTATCGTTGTAAAGACATTTAATGTATATATATCATATTAAGAGATATTCATACATGATAATATCATGATAATATAATAATTTAAAATCTCATTTGATATTATAAACATTGGGTTAACAACATTTAACAAGATCGTTAACCTAAAGGTTTCAAAACAACACTTACATATAACGACTAACGATGACTTAACGACTCAGTTAAAATGTATATACATGTAGTGTTTTAATATGTATTTATACACTTTTGAAAGACTTCAATACACTTATCAAAATACTTCTACTTAACAAAAATGCTTACAATTACATCCTCGTTCAGTTTCATCAACAATTCTACTCGTATGCACCCGTATTCGTACTCGTACAATACACAGCTTTTAGATGTATGTACTATTGGTATATACACTCCAATGATCAGCTCTTAGCAGCCCATGTGAGTCACCTAACACATGTGGGAACCATCATTTGGCAACTAGCAAGAAATATCTCATAAAATTACAAAAATATGAGTAATCATTCATGACTTATTTACATGAAAACAAAATTACATATCCTTTATATCTAATCCATACACCAACGACCAAAAACACCTACAAACACTTTCATTCTTCAATTTTCTTCATCTAATTGATCTCTCTCAAGTTCTATCTTCAAGTTCTAAGTGTTCTTCATATATTCTACAAGTTCTAGTTACATAAAATCAAGAATACTTTCAAGTTTGCTAGCTCACTTCCAATCTTGTAAGGTGATCATCCAACCTCAAGAAATCTTTATTTCTTACAGTAGGTTATCATTCTAATACAAGGTAATAATCATATTCAAACTTTGGTTCAATTTCTATAACTATAACAATCTTATTTCAAGTGATGATCTTACTTGAACTTGTTTTCGTGTCATGATTCTGCTTCAAGAACTTCGAGCCATCCAAGGATCCGTTGAAGCTAGATCCATTTTTCACTTTTCCAGTAGGTTTATCCAAGGAACTTAAGGTAGTAATGATGTTCATAACATCATTCAATTCATACATATAAAGCTATCTTATTCAAAGGTTTAAACTTGTAATCACTAGAACATAGTTTAGTTAATTCTAAACTTGTTCGCAAACAAAAGTTAATCCTTCTAACTTGACTTTTAAAATCAACTAAACACATATTCTATATCTATATGATATGCTAACTTAATGATTTAAAACCTGGAGAAACGAAAAACACCGTAAAACCGGATTTACGCCGTCGTAGTAACACCGCGGGCTGTTTTGGGTTAGTTAATTAAAAACTATGATAAACTTTGATTTAAAAGTTGTTATTCTGAGAAAATGATTTTTATTATGAACATGAAACTATATCCAAAAATTATGGTTAAACTCAAAGTGGAAGTATGTTTTCTAAAATGGTCATCTAGACGTCGTTCTTTCGACTGAAATGACTACCTTTACAAAAACGACTTGTAACTTATTTTTCCGACTATAAACCTATAATTTTTCTGTTTAGATTCATAAAATAGAGTTCAATATGAAACCATAGCAATTTGATTCACTCAAAAAGGATTTAAAATGAAGAAGTTATGGGTAAAACAAGATTGGATAATTTTTCTCATTTTAGCTACGTGAAAATTTGTAACAAATCTATTCCAACCATAACTTAATCAACTTGTATTGTATATTATGTAATCTTGAGATACCATAGACACGTATACAATGTTTCGACCTATCATGTCGACACATCTATATATATTTCGGAACAACCATAGACACTCTATATGTGAATGTTGGAGTTAGCTATACAGGGTTGAGGTTGATTCCAAAATATATATAGTTTGAGTTGTGATCAATACTGAGATACGTATACACTGGGTCGTGGATTGATTCAAGATAATATTTATCGATTTATTTCTGTACATCTAACTGTGGACAACTAGTTGTAGGTTACTAACGAGGACAGCTGACTTAATAAACTTAAAACATCAAAATATATTAAAAGTGTTGTAAATATATTTTGAACATACTTTGATATATATGTATATATTGTTATAGGTTCGTGAATCAACCAGTGGCCAAGTCTTACTTCCCAACGAAGTAAAAATCTGTGAAAGTGAGTTATAGTCCCACTTTTAAAATCTAATATTTTTGGGATGAGAATACATGCAGGTTTTATAAATGGTTTACAAAATAGACACAAGTACGTGAAACTACATTCTATGGTTGAATTATCGAAATCGAATATGCCCCTTTTTATTAAGTCTGGTAATCTAAGAATTAGGGAACAGACACCCTAATTGACGCGAATCCTAAAGATAGATCTATTGGGCCTAACAAACCCCATCCAAAGTACCGGATGCTTTAGTACTTCGAAATTTATATCATATCCGAAGGGTGTCCCGGAATGATGGGGATATTCTTATATATGCATCTTGTTAATGTCGGTTACCAGGTGTTCACCATATGAATGATTTTTATCTCTATGTATGGGGTGTGTATTGAAATATGAAATCTTGTGGTCTATTATTATGATTTGATATATATAGGTTAAACCTATAACTCACCAACATTTTTGTTGACGTTTTAAGCATGTTTATTCTCAGGTGATTATTAAGAGCTTCCGCTGTCGCATACTTAAATAAGGACGAGATTTGGAGTCCATGCTTGTATGATATTGTGTAAAAACTGCATTCAAGAAACTTATTTTGTTGTAACATATTTGTATTTTAAACCATTATGTAATGGTCGTGTGTAAACAGGATATTTTAGATTATCATTATTTGATAATCTACGTAAAGCTTTTTAAACCTTTATTGATGAAATAAAGGTTATGGTTTGTTTTAAAATGAATGCAGTCTTTGAAAAACGTCTCATATAGAGGTCAAAACCTCGCAACGAAATCAATTAATATGGAACGTTTTTAATCAATAAGAACGGGACATTTCAATTTGGATTTCATATAACGGAATAGTGAGATCTTTTTTAGCAAAACATTTCTTCAAATTCGAGACGTGGAAAGTGTTATGTACAGCCGCGAGTTGTTGATGTTACTCAAGTCGGTAAGCTACTGGTCCGACACGATCAATAATCTTGAATGGTCCGATATACCTTGGATTTAATTTCCCTCGTTTACCAAATCGAACAACGCCATTCCAAGGTGCAACTTTAAGCATGACCATCTCTCCAATTTCAAATTCTATATCTTTTCTTTTAATGTCAGCGTAGCTCTTTTATCGACTTGGGCAGTTTTCAACCGTTGTTGAATTTGGATGATCTTCTCTGTAGTTTCTTGTATTATCTCCGGACCCGTAATCTGTCTATCCCTCACTTCACTCCAACAAATCGGAGACCTGCACTTTCTACCATAAAGTGCTTCAAACGGTGCCATCTCAATGCTTGAATGATAGCTGTTGTTGTAGGAAAATTCTGCTAACGGTAGATGTCGATCCCAACTGTTTCCGAAATCAATAACACATGCTCGTAGCATGTCTTCAAGCATTTGTATCGTCCTTTCGCTCTGCCCATCAGTCTGTGGATGATAGGCAGTACTCATGTCTAGACGAGTTCCTAATGCTTGCTGTAATGTCTACCAGAATCTTGAAATAAATCTGCCATCCCTATCAGAGATAATAGAGATTGGTATTCCATGTCTGGAGACGACTTCCTTCAAATACAGTCGTGCTAACTTCTCTATCTTGTCATCTTCTCTTATTGGCAAGAAGTGTGCTGACTTGGTGAGACGATCAACTATTACCCAAATAGTATCATAACCACTTGCAGTCCTTGGCAATTTAGTAATGAAATCCATGGTAATGTTTTCCCATTTCCATTCCGGGATTTCAGGTTGTTGTAGTAGACCTGGTGGTTTCTGATGTTCAGCTTTGACCTTAGAACACGTCAAACATTCTCCTACATATTTAGCAATATCGGCTTTCATACCTGGCCACCAAAAATGTTTCTTAAGATCCTTGTACATCTTCCTCGTTTCAGGATGTATTGAGTATCTGGTTTTATGAGCTTCTCTAAGTACCGTTTCTCTCATATCTCCAAATTTTGGTACCCAAATTCTTTCAGCCCTATACCGGGTTCCGTCTTCCCGAATATTAAGATGCTTCTCCGATCCTTTGGGTATTTCATCCTTTAAATTTCCCTCTTTTAAAACTCCTTGTTGCGCCTCCTTTATTTGAGTAGTAAGGTTAGTGTGAATCATTATATTCATAGATTTTACTCGAATGGGTTCTCTGTCCTTTCTGCTCAAGGCGTCGGCTACCACATTTGCCTTCCCCGGGTGGTAACGAATCTCAAAGTCGTAATCATTCAACAATTCAATCCACCTACGCTGCCTCATATTCAGTTATTTCTGATTAAATATGTGTTGAAGACTTTTGTGGTCGGTATATATAATACTTTTGACCCCATATAAGTAGTGCCTCCAAGTCTTTAATGCAAAAACAACCGCGCCTAATTCCAAATCATGCGTCGTATAATTTTGCTCGTGAATCTTCAATTGTCTAGACGCATAAGCAATCACCTTCGTTCGTTGCATTAATACACAACCGACACCTTGCTTTGATGCGTCACAATAAATCACAAAATCATCATTCCCTTCAGGCAATGACAATATAGGTGCCGTAGTTAGCTTTTTCTTCAATAACTAAAATGCTTTCTCTTGTTCATCCTTCCATTCAAATTTCTTCCCTTTATGCGTTAATGCAGTCAAGGGTTTTGCTATTCTGGAAAAGTCTTGGATGAACCTTCTGTAGTAACCAGCTAGTCCTAAAAACTGGCGTATGTGTTTCGGAGTTTTCGGGGTTTCCCACTTTTCAACAGTCTCTATCTTTGCCGGATCCACCTTAATACCTTCTTTGTTCACTATGTGACCGAGGAATTGAACTTCTTCCAACCAAAATGCACACTTTGAAAACTTAGCGTACAATTCTTCCTTCCTCAATACTTCTAACACCTTTCTCAAATGTTCACCGTGTTCTTGGTCATTCTTTGAGTAAATAAGTATGTCATCAATGAAAACAATGACAAACTTGTCAAGGTATGGTCCACACACTCGGTTCATAAGGTCCATGAACACAGCTGGTGCATTAGTTAAACCAAACGGCATGACCATAAACTCGTAATGACCGTAACGTGTTCTGAAAGCAGACTTTGGAATATCATCTACTTTCACCCGCATTTGATGATACCCGGAACGTAAGTCAATCTTTGAATAAACAGACGAGCCTTGTAGTTGATCAAATAAGTCGTCAATTCTCGGAATTGGATAACGATTTTTGATGGTAAGTTTGTTAAACTCTCTGTAGTCAATACACAACCTAAATGTACCATCCTTCTTCTTGACAAACAAAACAGGAGCTCCCCATGGTGATGTGCTTGGTCGAATGAAACCACGTTCTAATAGTTCTTGCAGTTGGCTTTGCAGTTCTTTCATCTCACTGGGTGCGAGTCTATAAGGAGCACGAGCTATTGGTGCAGCTCCTGGTACAAGATCTATTTGAAATTCAACAGATCGATGTGGAGGTAGTCCCGGTAATTCTTTCGGAAATACATCGGGAAATTCTTTTGCGACGGGAACATCATTGATGCTCTTTTCTTCAGTTTGTACTTTCTCGACGTGTGCTAGAACAGCATAGCAACCTTTTCTTATTAGTTTTTGTGCCTTCAAATTACTAATAAGATGTAGCTTCGTGTTGCCCTTTTCTCCGTACACCATTAAGGGTTCTTCTTCTTCTCGTACAATGCGAATTGCATTTTTATAACATACGATCTCTGCTTTCACCTTCTTCAGCCAGTCCATGCCAACTATTACATCAAAACTCCCTAACTCTACGGGTATCAAATCAATTTTAAATATTTCGCTACCCAGTTTAATTTCTCGATTCCGGCATATATAATCTGCTGAAATTAATTTACCGTTTGCTAATTCGAGTAAAAATTTACTATCCAACGGCGTCAATGGACAACTTAATTTAGCACAAAATTCTCTACTCATATAGCTTCTATCCGCACCCGAATCAAATAAAACGTAAGCAGATTTATTGTCAATAAGAAATGTACCCGTAACAAGCTCCGGGTCTTCCTGTGCCTCTGCCGCATTAATATTGAAAACTCTTCCACGGCCTTGTCCATTCGTGTTCTCCTGGTTCGGGCAATTTCTAATAATGTGGCCCGGTTTTCCACATTTATAACAAACTACATTGGCATAACTTGCTCCGACACTACTTGCTCCGCCATTACTCATTCTGACACCATTTGTTCCTTTCGTTCTGTTAACCCCTGGTCCGTAGACCTCACACTTCACCGCGCTATGACCATTTCTTTTACACTTGTTGCAAAATTTGGTGCAGAACCCTGAGTGATACTTTTCACACCTTTGGCATAGCTGCTTCTGATTGTTGTTGTTGTTGTTGTTGTTGTTGTTGCGGTTGTTATTGTTGTTGGGATGATTGTTGTAGTTGTTGTTGTTGTTGTTGTTGTTGTTGTTGTTGTTGTTGTTGGGCCGTTTGTTGTAGTTGCGATTTATGTTGCGATTGTTGGGATAGTTGTTGCGATTATTGTTGTAATTGCTGTTGTTGTTGTATTGGTGATTCTTATCACCGATTTTGACTTGCTTCACATTGGCCTCTTCAGCCACCTGTTCTTTAATTCTTTCCTCAATCTGGTTCACTAGTTTGTGATCCATTCTACATGCCTGTTGTATGGAGGCGGGATCGTGTGAACTTATATCTTCTTGGATTGTTTCCGGTAATCCTTTCACAAACGCGTCGATCTTCTCTTCCTCATCGTCGAATGCTCTCGGACACAATAGGCACAATTCTGTGAATCGTCTTTCGTACGTGGTAATATCAAATCCTTGGGTTCGTAACCCTCTAAGTTCTGTCTTGAGCTTATTGACCTCGGTTCTGGGACGGTACTTCTCATTCATCAAGTGCTTGAATGCTGACCACGGTAGTGCGTAAGCATCATCTTGTCCCACTTGCTCTAGATAGGTATTCCACCATGTTAACGCAGTACCTGTGAAGGTATGCGTAGCGTACTTCACTTTATCCTCTTCAGTACACTTACTTATGGCAAACACCGATTCGACCTTCTCGGTCCACCGTTTCAATCCGATCGGTCCTTCGGTTCCATCAAATTCCAAAGGTTTGCAGGCAGTGAATTCTTTGTAGGTGCATCCTACACGATTTCTTGCGCCGTTAGCGGCATTGCTAGATTCGGAGTTATTGTTGGTATGTAGCGCAGCCTGTGCTGCGGCTATGTTTGAAGCAAGAAAGGCATGAAATTCCTCTTCGCTCATATTCAAGGTGTGTCGAGTAGTCGGTGCCATTTCCTTCAAAGTAGTCAAATGAAACGAGTTAATCATATAGAATATCAAGAATAGTCAATAGTATTTCGTAGCGTAATATGAACTTATTTATAAAAGCTCTTTCTTCATATTAGCGTTTTATACTCTTTAATTCGGGTAGTACCTACCCGTTAAGTTCATACTTAGTAGCTAACATACCATTTCAACTACTACAATTCTATATGAAAAACTAATCACAAAAAAAAAATATCATATTCAAACCTTTATACAATAACTTGCAAACTTACAATACCGCTTTTTTTTACATATAGCATGAAATATAGCACATAAAACTTTGATACAAAGTAGTTGCGAAGATAATTCTAGTTAATAAATAAGGCGTTCAGCAAAGGCAATAAAGACACGTAATTCATACGTCCAGAAACAAGTCATGCATTCTGGTTTTACTAATACCACTTCCCATCCTTGATTTTGTGGAACATAACCGTTGTGACCGATAGTAAGACAATGTGTTGTAATGTCGTCAAAAGGATGAAGGTTACGTAATGACCAACAGTCTCTTAATAACCTAAAAACCTCATTTCTTACCCCAATTACCGACTCCGTCACTTGTGGGAACATTTTGTTTAATAGTTGTTGCCCGATGTTCTTGTTCTCACTTTGGTGAGAAGCGAACATTACTAACCCGTAAGCATAACATGCTTCTTTATGTTGCATGTTAGCCGCTTTTTCTAAATCACGAAGTCCTATATTCGGATATATTGAGTCAAAATAATTTCTTAACCCGTTGCGTAAAATAGCATTTGGGTTCCCCGCAATATATGCGTCAAAGTAAACACATCGTAACTTATGGATTTCCCAATGTGATATCCCCCATCTTTCGAACGAAAGCCTTTTATAAATCAAGGCATTCTTGGAACGTTCTTCGAATGTCTTACAAACTGACCTCGCCTTAAATAGTTGTGCCGAGGAATTCTGACCGACTCTAGACAAGATTTCATCAATCATGTCTCCGGGTAGGTCTCTTAAAATATTGGGTTGTCTATCCATTTTGTGTTTTTATACTGTAAAATAGACAAGAGTTAGATTCATAAAAAAAAATACTTATTAATACAAGCAATTTTTACATATATCATAAAGAATAAGCACACTATATTACATATATTACATCACACGAATACAACTATCTTATTCCGACTCGCTCGTTTCTTCTTCTTCAGTTTTGGTTTGTTTTGCCAAGTTTCTAGGGATATATGATGTTCCCCTAATACGAGCCGTCGTTTTCCACATTGGTTTAGAAAAACCTGGTGGTTTAGAGGTTCCTGGGTTATTGTCACAACTTAAGAAATACGGGTGTTGACGATACATATAAAGTTCATCGTGTTTGGAATCAAATTTCTCTATTTTTATGCCCTTTCCCTTATTGTTCTCTTTTACCTTATTAAATTGTGTTGGGGTAATTTCTATAACATCATCGGAATCCTTGTCGGGATCCGATTCATCGGAGAATTGGTAATCCTCCCAATACTTTGCTTCCTTGGCGGAAACACCATTGACCATAATTAACTTTGGTCGGTTGGTTGAGGATTTTATTCTACTTAACCGTTTTATTATTTCCCCCACTGGTTCCATTTCTTCTTCCGGTTCCGATTCTTCTTCCGGTTCCGATTCTTCTTTCGGTTTCGACTCTTCTTCCGGTTCCTCTTCGGGAACTTGTGAATCAGTCCACGAATCATTCCAATTTACATTTGACTCTTCATTATTATTAGGTGAGTCAATGGGACTTGTTCTAGAGGTAGACATCTATCACATAATATCAAACACGTTAAGAGATTAATATATCACATAATATTCACATGTTAAAAATATATAGTTTCCAACAAAAATGTTAAGCAATCATTTTTAAAGAAAACACGGTCGAAGTCCAGACTCACTAATGCATCCTAACAAACTCGATAAGACACACTAATGTAAATTTTCTGGTTCTCTAAGACCAACGCTCGGATACCAACTGAAATGTCCCGTTCATATTGATTATAAATGTTCCATATTAATTGATTTCGTTGCGCGGTTTTGACCTCTATATGAGACGTTTTTCAAAGACTGCATTCATTTTTAAAACAACCATAACCTTTATTTTATCAATAAAGGTTTCAAAAGCATTACGTAGATTATCAAATAATGATAATCTAAAATATACTGTTTACACACGACCATTACATAATGGTTTACAATAGAAATATATTACATCGACATATGTTTCTTGAATGCAGTTTTTACATAATATCATACAAACATGGACTCTAAATCTTGTCCTTATTTTAGTATGCAACAGCGGAAGCTCTTAATATTCACCTGAGAATAAACATACTTAAAACGTCAACAAAAAATGTTGGTGAGTTATAGGTTTAACCTATATATATCAAATCGTAACAATATACCACAAGATTTCATATTTCAATATACATCCCATACATAGAGATAAAAATCATTCATATGGTGAACACCTGGTAACCGACATTAACAATATGCATATAAGAATATCTCCATTATTCCGGGATCCTCCTTCGGACATAATATAAATTTCGAAGTACTAAAACATCTGGTACTATGGATGGAGCTTGTTGGGCCCAATAGATCTATCTTTAGGATTCGCGTCAATTAGGGTGTCTGTTCCCTAATTCTTAGATTACCAGACTTAATAAAAAGGAGCATATTCGATTTCGATAATTCAACCATAGAATGTAGTTTCACGTACTTGTGTCTATTTTGTAAATCATTTATAAAACCTGCATGTATTCTCATCCCAAAAATATTAGATTTTAAAAGTGGGACTATAACTCACTTTCACAGATTTTTACTTCGTCGGGAAGTAAGACTTGGCCACTGGTCGATTCACGAACCTATAACAAATATGTACATATATATCAAAGTATGTTCAAAATATATTTACAACACTTTTAATACATTTTGATGTTTTAAGTTTATTAAGTCAGCTGTCCTAGTTAATAACCTACAACTAGTTGTCCAACGTTAGATGTACAGAAAAAAATTGATATATATTTTCTTGAATCAATCCACGACCCAGTGTATACACGTCTCAGGCTAGATCACAACTCAAAGTATATATATTTTTTAGAATCAACCTCAACCCTGTATAGCTAACTCCCACATTACTGCATATAGAGTGTCTATGGTTGTTCCAAATAATATATACACATGGGTCGATATGATATGTCAAAACATTTGCATACGTGTCTATGGTATCCCAAGATTACATAATATATTAGAATACATGTATAATATAATATAAGTTATCTAGGATATGTTAATATAGATTTATTACCAATTTTCACGTTGCTACAACAAGAAAAATTATCCAATCTTGTTTTACCCATAACTTCTTCATTTTAAATCCGTTTTGAGTGAATCAAATTGCTATGGTTTCATATTGAACTATATTTTATGAATCTAAACATAAAAAGTATAGGTTTATAGTCGTAAATATAAGTTACAAGTCATTTTTGTAAGGGTTGTCATTTCAGTCGAAAGAACGACGTCTAGATGACCATTTTAGAAAACATACTTCCACTTTGAGTTTAACCATGATTTTTGGATATAGTTTCATGTTCATAAGAAAAATCATTTTTCCAGAAGAACAACTTTTAAATCAAAGTTTATCATAGTTTTTAATTAACTAACCCAAAACAGCCCGCGGTGTTACTACGACGGCGTATGTCCAGTTTTACAGTGTTCTTCGTGTTTCCAGGTTTTAAATCATTAAGTTAGCATATCATATAGATATAGAACATGTGTTTAGTTTATTTTAAAAGTCAAGTTAGAAGGATTAACTTTTGTTTGCGAACAAGTTTAGAATTAACTAAACTATGTTCTAGTGATTACAAGTTTAAACCTTCGAATAAGATAGCTTTATATGTATGAATCGAATGATGTTATGAACATCATTACTACCTCAAGTTTTCTGGATAAAGCTACTAGAAAAGAGACAAATGGATCTAGCTTCAAAGGATCTTGGATGGCTTGAAAGTTCTTGAAGTAGAATCATGACACGAAAACAAGTTCAAGTAAGATTTTCACTCGAAATAAGATTGTTATAGTTATAGAAATTGAATCAAAGTTTGAATATGAGTATTACCTTATATTAGAAAGATATCTTACTGTAAATAAGAAAGATTTCTTGAGGTTGGATGATCACTCTACAAGATTGGAAGTAAGCTAGCAAACTTGGAAGTATTCTTGATTTTATGAAACTAGAACTTGTAGAATTTATGAAGAACACTTAGAACTTGAAGATAGAACTTGAGAGAGATCAATTAGATGAAGAAAATTGAATAATGAAAGTGTTTGTAGGTGTTTTTGGTCGTTGGTGTATGGATTAGATATAAAGGATATGTAATTTTGTTTTCATGTAAATAAGTCATGAATGATTACTCATATTTTTGTAATTTTATGAGATATTTCATGCTAGTTGCCAAATGATGGTTCCCACATGTGTTAGGTAACTCACATGGGCTGCTAAGAGCTGATCATTGGAGTGTATATACCAATAGTACATACATCTAAAAGCTGTGTATTGTACGAGTACGAATTCGGGTGCATACGAGTAGAATTGTTGATGAAACTGAACGAGGATGTAATTATAAGCATTTTTGTTAAGTAGAAGTATTTTGATAAGTGTCTTGAAGTCTTTCAAAAGTGTATGAATACATATTAAAACACTACATGTATATACATTTTAACTGAGTCGTTAAGTCATCGTTAGTCGTCACATGTAAGTGTTGTTTTGAAACCTTTAGGTTAACGATCTTGTTAAATGTTGTTAACCCAATGTTTATAATATCAAATGAGATTTTAAATTATTATATTATCATGATATTATGATGTACGAATATCTCTTAATATGATATATATATATACATTAAATGTCGTTACAACGATAATCGTTACATATATGTCTCGTTTCAAAATCATTAAGTTAGTAGTCTTGTTTTTACATATGTAGTTCATTGTTAATATACTTAATGATATGTTTACTTATCATAATATCATGTTAACTATATATATAACCATATATATATGTCATCATATAGTTTTTACAAGTTTTAACGTTCGTGAATCACCGGTCAACTTGGGTGGTCAATTGTCTATATGAAACCTATTTCAATTAATCAAGTCTTAACAAGTTTGATTGCTTAACATGTTGGAAACACTTAATCATGTAAATAACATTTTCTTTAATATATATATATATAAACATGGAAAAGTTCGGGTCACTGCAGTACCTACCCGTTAAATAAATTTCGTCCCGAAATTTTAAGCAGTTGGAGGTGTTGACGTATCTTCTGGAAATAAATGCGGGTATTTCTTCTTCATCTGATATTCTCGTTCCCAGGTGAACTCGGGTCCTCTACGATGAAAGGACCCGTTCATATACATTATAAACGATTCACAATAGTTGATTACATTGCGAGGTATTTGACCTCTATATGATACATTTTACAAACATTGCATTCGTTTTTAAAAGACAATCTTTCTTTACATCGAAAATTGACAGGTATGCATACCATTTCATAATATCCACTATCCAACTATAAATTTATTTAATAATAATCTTTGATGAACTCAATGACTCGAATGCAACGTTCTTCGAAATATGCTATGAAAGACTCCAAGTAATATCTTTAAAATGAGCAAATGCACAGCGGAAGATTTCTTTAACACCTGAGAATAAACATGCTTTAAAGTGTCAACCAAAAGGTTGGTGAGTTCATTAGTTTATCATAATCATTTATTTCCATCATTTTAATAGACCACAAGAATTTCATTTCCAGTTCTCATAAATATACGTCCCATGCATAGAGACAAAAAATAATCATTCATATGGTGAACACCTGGTAACCGACATTAACTAGATACATATAAGAATATCCCCTATCATTCCGGGATCCTCCTTCGGACATGATATAATTTCGAAGTACTAAAGCATCCGGTACTTTGGATGGGGTTTGTTAGGCCCAATAGATCTATCTTTAGGATTCGCGTCAATTAGGGTGTCTGTTCCCTAATTCTTAGATTACCAGACTTTAATAAAAAGGGGCATATTCGATTTCGATAATTCAACCATAGAATGTAGTTTCAATTACTTGTGTCTATTTCGTCAAACATTTATAAAAGCGCATGTATTCTCAGTCCCAAAAATATAAAGGGTAAAAAGGCAAATGAAACTCACCATACTGTATTTCGTAGTAAAAATACATATAACGTCATTGAACAAGTGCAAGGTTGGCCTCGGATTCACGAACCTAAATTAATTATATATAATTATGTGTTGGTCAATATTTGTCTAACAAATTAGGCCAAGTCATAGTGTACCACAATCCTAATGCTCGAGACTAATATGCAAAAGTCAACAAAAGTAAATTTGACTCAAAATAATTTCCAAAATCTATACATGATTAATATATAGTTTAAATATCGTCGTTTTATATTGTTAAATATTTTTAAAAGATTTATTAGAGTAAATAATATAATTTATTTATTAATAAATAAAATTTTATATTAAATTTATATAATATAATATACTTTTATATATATTAAGTAATAAAATTTATAGGGTTCATTTAATATCATAAAGATAATATGATAGGTATTATTAAAGTAAGTTATTACACGTAGTAAAATATGTTTGTATCACATATTTATTTGATAAAATAATATCTATAATGATAGTAAGTAAAAGTTGTATTATTTTGTAATAATAATAATTATTATAAAAATATCAATATTTATAATTACTAAGATGACATTATGATAAAACGATAATTCTAATTATGATAACTTTAATATTTACGATAATTTTTAATATTATCTTTAAAATAATAATTCTATTTAAAATAATAATAATAATGATATTTTATAGTAACAATGACATTTCTATTAAAATGATATTTTTTGTTAAAATGATAGTTTTAATACTAACGATATTTTTAATAATAATAGTAATGATAAAAATAATAAGAACGATAATTTTATCTAAATCAATATCTTATAATATTTTAATTTCATCATGATACTCTTACTCATTATTTCCTAATCGTTTCGTTTAATAGCTTTTAATCGTCTTTTATATCGTGTTCATAATAATGATAATAATAGTAATCAAAATAATTAGGTGTTACAAATATTTGTTTCAATTACACTAATATTAATAATGATAGTTACTATAACATTTTTAACGATAATACTAATAATTATCTTAATGATAATATAGTAATAATAATAATAACAATGACAATATCCATTTTTAAATAATGATATATATATTAATAATGATAATAATAATAATAATAATAATAATAATAATAATAATAATAATAATAATAATAATAATAATAATAATAATAATAATTGGATAATAATAATAATAATAATACTAATTATAACTTTAACAATAATAACGATAGTAATAATAAAAAAAAATAACAATTTTTAATGATAAATCCATTTTATTGATAAAGATAATAATAATGATAATAATAAGATAAAACTAGAACGACGATAAAAACGACGATAATAATCATTTTTAATAAAAATATAGAAAATTCAATTGATTATAACTTCTAATCCGTTCATCGAAACCATTCGATATCTAAAGGAAAAGTCCTTAATTTTTCGCTAGCTTTCCAAGGACATGCATATCTTATACCTTATCTCAACCGCAAGTGTAACTAATTCAATATTCAACCTAACCTGTCTAAGGGCAATATCAAAAGTACAAGCATGCATAATCCTAAATACTCGAGCACTAGTCAGGGATACACTATTAGTATGTAAAAGTTAAATTATGAGTACTCACGTATCAATATTGAGATTCAATATTGCAGGAAAGGTACGTAGATGCAACGGAAATGATAAACACTATATTGACCTCACGAGCATACCCATGAACCATACTCAATCACCTCCATAGCTATAACCCATAATTTCATTAATCCTATCCTACTCGAAAAACAACTTCGAAATCACTCGGACAGCACTCCGTCGTAATATTTTATGTATACTAATAATATCTTGAAATAATACGGAGTAAATATATATATGTAAATCGATTGAGAGAGTTTAGAGAAAAATATTTTCAAGTTTCTATGAAATAATGAAACCTATTGAATTCTATTTATAATAGATTTTTGAATTATTAAAGTGAATTATTAAAGTATGAATTATTAAAGTGAATTATTAAAGTATGAATTATTAAAGTGAATTATTAAAGTATGAATTATTAAAGTGAATTATTAAAGTATGAATTATTAAAGTGAATTATTAAAGTATGAATTATTAAAGTGAATTATTAAAGTTAAAGTAAAGTAAAAATAAAGTAAAGGTAAAGTTTAAGTATAGTAAAAGTATAAAACTATGTACGTATAATACGCGTATAAATATATATAATATTAATTTAAATCGTTATATATATTTAATAAAATAAAATATAAATATCGTTATCTTTATCATACTAGTTAAGTAATGAGTTGTCAAAAGTGGTTCTAGATATTTATAAAAGTTATATACGTTTTAATAATAAAGTTCTTTTTAAACTGAAAACGTTTTTGTACGTTTGAAACTAAATAGATCAATCGAGTCTTTATGAGATTCAATCTTCCACTATCCTTTGTCTAGTTCTCAATGATTGATAATTTATTCTTATTTATAAATCACTTTACCATTTTTCGAATATTGTTAAAACGGAAAGATTTCTCAAATCAACGTGGGCCTTTCAACAGAGACTTGTAATCATAATTCAATATATCTGATAATTCAATCATTTGATCTTATCTTCTAATTCCATTGATAAATATTTTGAAACAGATACAATCATATAAAGTATTTAATCTAATATTTTGTTTACGTTTCAAGTTATAATATATATACACATATACATATATAATCATATTCGTTTAATGGTTCGTGAATCGTTGGAACATGGTCGAAGTTGAATGAATGTATGAACGTAGTTTAAAATTCTTGCAATTTAACTTAACAAATATTGCTTATCGTGTCGGAAACATATAAAGATTAAAGTTTAAATTTGGTTGGAAATTTCCGGGTTGTCACAGTACCTACCCGTTAAAGAAATTTCGTCCCGAAATTTGAGTGGAAAGGTCGTGAATGATAATAAGTATGTTTTCATGATGCATACGGGCTGAAAATTAGAGTTTTATCATCAGCGAATAATTTGGATAAACAATCCATTTATATGAAGAGCACGAATGAAGCTAACATAGAAGAGTGAAATGAGTAAGTGTAGATTCATCTTATCATTTGACGTAGATATAATTGATTCCCAGATTTCAAGGGATTTGAAGAAAATCTTCTTAATAAGATTTGACTCTCCGGTAATCAAGGGAATTAGGATCCGCTTTAAATGCGATCGTCCATTTTAATTGTTCTGTAGGAGATTTTCTTATAAATTCACCTCCTTCGTTTCCTTACAACTCACACCTTCTGTTGATGCATTTTATGCAGTTCCTAGACATCTACCCACGTCCATTGCAGGTACAACAGTTTACAGGCCACCATGATCGTTCGTTATTATCCTATCCGTGTTTGTATGTGGTTACAGCAACTGCAGGAACGAGATGTGGATGTTTGACTATGTTAGACTTAGTCAGACGTCCGAGTGAAGCCTCACTCGTACGGCTGACAGGCTCATACGCACGGTTGATGCTGAGCTAAGTCACAATTACAACCTAAATGAGAAGACACGAGTGAGTGATCACCCGTACGGCTGATGAAGCCAACTCATATGTGTGATGGATGAATCGTACGGGTGAGTCAACAGCAGGGGTATATAAAGTCTTATGTTCTTCAATTTTAGGTTAAGCCTCTCATTTGTTACACACACTCAGATCTGGTGAGCTCCTCCGATTCTCTCTCAACCCAAATCACCCAGGTGGTGAATAATAGCTCTAGGTGTTGATCTAATCACACTTGATTTAGTTGTGGTATGACTAAATTAATCACAAAAAGCTTAACCTATTCACTAGAGGGTTTGATTCACTTATTCCGTCATTGTGTGAGTTAAATCTGTTGATTTCTAAGTTCCTAGTCATGTTTCATCACCTTCTATTCTTTCCCCCTCAACTCATATTTTAAAGTATTCATCAATATGCTCCATCCAGTTCTGATTCTCGATATACTTATAACTTTCATATCGGTCATTCTTCTTTTTCATCTACCGCCGGAAGAATCTATTTACTTCTACTATACTCTTGGGTTTATAGTGTTTCTAGTTCTTCCGTGTCTTTATATTGCTATATGCATCGATATATATGGTTTATAATTTTTGGTTTGTCGTTGGGCTTTATATCTTCCCTTATATTTCAAAGTCTCTGTTTCTATCTTCTATAATCATTGTCATCCATAGTTAATGCTCTCTTTTATTTGCTGCAATTTATACCCCAATTTCTATTTCGGAGTTTTGTCCTTTCGTTTCTTCTTCTTGCGATTAAGCACCGCTTGTAATGGTCCAGAATTCACAAATATGATTTTCGGAATGAACATTGTTAATGTTCTAGGAAGGAAATTGTGATGGCACGATCTTGACTTGTCAAATTACTAGAATACCTTGGAAAAGGCCGAATCATCAAGAAATATTTTCTTGATATTTTAGAGGTTAAATAGAATACAAGAGTCGTATAACATGGCACATGATGATGTTATGATCTGTGAATCATCACGTTCCATTTAGAAACTCAGCATGAATTACTGTAATATAATCACGTTGATCAAGTGTCATTATATTATACTAACTCATGCTTCAGTTTCCAACACTACTTCAAAAACATTCATATTTTAAACTCAAAGGTTTACAGAGTATAGGAACTAAACAGTTTCCTTTTTGATGTAATACAGATAGCGCAAAGAGATAAATGATTCTAGATAAGAATAGTTATGAAAATATCTTCAGAAATATGGAGGATATTTATAATGAAAGATACGATGATATCTTAGAATTTCTAATATCAGAGGATGATGAAGAATATTGTCTGTAAGGGTTTAGTGTCAGGAGCAAGATATTCGTTAATGACTTCAGCAGACACTGAATCATTTGGATTCTTTGAAGGCAGGTTCAGTCTTTGTGATTTGTCCACAGCCTCCTTCATACTTTGCTCAATCCGTTTTCCAGTTCCAAAACTTCTCTATTTCTGAGCTTTGTTAATACACTAATCTTTATCATCAAAATTTTTACTGCTAAGGTCGTTTACAGTTTTTTTGTTGCTTCATCAGCATTTCGAGAACTAGTTCGCGGTTCAGAGTGTTTTTCAGAAACTTCACATTCAAAGTATGTAAGCCTTGGAAATAGTCGTTATGTATAACTGTTGGCGTCAACATGCTGTGAGATTTCAAAATACTGATTGCTAACTCCCAATGATTCGTATGACAATTCTCGTTACAAGAGGCAGATGAGTAAATGATGAGGTTTCGATAAATATAAAGATTCTTCAGAATGCCCAAGATCAGTGAAGTTGTTGGTAAGCTTATTGCTAATGTGGTGGAATATGAAAGGTTCTCCGGTAACAAAAGGGTAATCACATATATCAAAATTATGATAAGGCTACTCCGAATGAAAAAATTGAAGTTGTCTTGCTGGAGCTGTGATATAATTTGCTACTTTGCAAAGGAATTGCAAGGTTATTTTTGCTAATAAATACCAAAAGATCTGACACAGATATGTGTTGAATTATGACTTTGGTTTCGAGAGCTTTTTAAGTACATAACTGTGGGTAATATGTGGTTGGATCATCATCTCGATTGCTCATTATTTGAAGTGTCTTCAGCGATTTTCGAAGGGTTTGAACATAGATTGTAATCGTTTGTATATATTTGATGTTCTAACACACTTTTGAAGTCAAAGTATAGCTTTGAAAGATGTAGGAATCTAAAAGTAATGGTACCGGTTATATCTCGAATTGAATTCTGAGATTTTAAAATCAGAATACGTAATTGGGTTTGAATGAGTATGGTTGTTTTGATTTCTATGAAAGAATGTATATTATTGTGAAAGTAGGAAGTATAATTGATAATTTGCTTAATCTGATTCGAAGAATGTAACATATTAATTGTGAATTTATATATATCTCTCGGGTATTACCTACCCGTTAAAAAATTTTCACAATTAATATTTTGTACATAAGAATTTTATTACAGTCTTTATGAAAATATATATGTATATATTCTCCTCAGATGTAACATAGATTTTAATGAGTTAATACTAAATTAAACTCATTCGATTTACGGTTGGAACTAGAATTGAATAATTCCATGAAGGTTTAGAGGTTACATAAGTATTTCTTCAATAATATTGAAATTATGAATCAATACTTCGTTATTTGTTGAGATGTGATGTTGGTTTTCGTTAAATTCTTGTGAACTTCGCAAAGTACGAATGATGTTATCTGAAAAGTTTCGGTTACATCAATGATGAAGTGTAAAATCAAATATATACTTGATTTATTAGGAATTGGAATTTGTTGAATTGAGACAGAGATTGTAGTTAACGATGGTTAAGTCGCGGGTGAGGGACGTACATTATTGCATATTTGTAATATGAATTAACTGAGTAGTTAAGATTCACACACAATAGCTTAGCACGGAAAGATTTATTTTTTTATTTCAAAAAATATATATATATATATAATATATATATAATTTCTTCAGAGGGAATGAGTTAATTCTTCATAACCTGTTGATACAATATACACGTTATTGATTCGTAATGATGTCCACAGTGATTCTTGAACTGACGGAGTTTGTGATGTTATAGGTGTTGTTGATTCTGATGTTGACTGTACTGACGATGCTGGTGACGTTGACGGTACTGTTGATGCTGTTGGTAAAACAAGTTTAACTTGTTAATCACACACCATTTTTGTCAGGGTTTCTACTCTTCCTTCTATCATTTTGGTTCGCTTAACTGATTTATGGTTAGGGCTAGATTAGATAATCTCTAAAACTTTAGAGATTATATAATCGCCGCGGAATGTTTCTCCAATGAAGTTATGAATTAATACTTCGTCAGTTATTGTTGTTGGTACTCCTTGGTATCTATGGTGCGTATGACGTTGATGCTCGTGGGACAGATTGTGAAGTTGAGGTTTACAATGCGGTTGTGGTTGGAGGTGGTAATGGTACTGTTGGCGTTGATGATGGTGGTACTGGTTATGCTGCTGGTGCTGCTGCTGGTGTTTGTAATCTCTGCACCATATTCTCCAAAGCCACTACCCGAGCGCGAAGTTCGTTGACTTCTTCTATTATTCCAGGATGATTGTCGGTCGGAACGAACGGATAAATAAAATCTAGAATTTGATGTAGTATATAATCGTGACGAGATACCCTGGAAATGAGAGAGAAAATGGTGTCTCGAACAGGTTCGCCGGTAAGTGCTTCAGGTTCTTCGCCAAGAGGGCAATGTGGTGGATGGAAAGGATCGCCTTCTTCTTGTTTCCAATGATTGAGGAGGCTACGAACCCATCCCCAATTCATCCAGAATAGGTGATGACTGATTGGTTGATCCATTCCTGTCACACTGCTTTCGGAGCTTGAGTGAGATTCCATTTCGGAATCCGAGTGACTTGAACTGATGACAAATTCCATTTCGTACGATTGGATAAAGGATTTTCGATATAAAAATGATTTTTTTTCTATCGGGTGGTATTCTATTTACATAGGATATCTATATATAGAGATCAAAAGATTTCATAGATTACGGAGGAATTTGCGGGATATGTCAGGTAAAGTTTAAAGTAACAGATACGATAAGATATGATTTAGCAGATACGCTAAGATATGAAGTTTGTCTATACACTACTCATGCAATTAATGTAGCAAGACATGTCTAGACTAATAATGATAAGCAGGTAATTTTCTATGGATGATAAGCAGATGATTTCTGACTAGAAATGATAAGCAAAACTTTTGACATGCAGGCACGGTCGAAGTCCAGACTCACTTATCAGTTAGACACACTAATGCAGACCTGGTTCGCTAAGACCACCGCTCTGATACCAACTGAAAGGACCCGTTCATATACATTATAAACGGTTCACAATAGTTGATTACATTGCGAGGTATTTGACCTCTATATGATACATTTTACAAACATTGCATTCGTTTTTAAAAGACAATCTTTCTTTACATCGAAAATTGACAGGTATGCATACCATTTCATAATATCCACTATCCAACTATAAATTTATTTAATAATAATCTTTGATGAACTCAATGACTCGAATGCAACGTTCTTCGAAATATGCTATGAAAGACTCCAAGTAATATCTTTAAAATGAGCAAATGCACAGCGGAAGATTTCTTTAACACCTGAGAATAAACATGCTTTAAAGTGTCAACCAAAAGGTTGGTGAGTTCATTAGTTTATCATAATCATTTATTTCCATCATTTTAATAGACCACAAGAATTTCATTTCCAGTTCTCATAAATATACGTCCCATGCATAGAGACAAAAAATAATCATTCATATGGTGAACACCTGGTAACCGACATTAACTAGATACATATAAGAATATCCCCTATCATTCCGGGATCCTCCTTCGGACATGATATAATTTCGAAGTACTAAAGCATCCGGTACTTTGGATGGGGTTTGTTAGGCCCAATAGATCTATCTTTAGGATTCGCGTCAATTAGGGTGTCTGTTCCCTAATTCTTAGATTACCAGACTTTAATAAAAAGGGGCATATTCGATTTCGATAATTCAACCATAGAATGTAGTTTCAATTACTTGTGTCTATTTCGTCAAACATTTATAAAAGCGCATGTATTCTCAGTCCCAAAAATATAAAGGGTAAAAAGGCAAATGAAACTCACCATACTGTATTTCGTAGTAAAAATACATATAACGTCATTGAACAAGTGCAAGGTTGGCCTCGGATTCACGAACCTAAATTAATTATATATAATTATGTGTTGGTCAATATTTGTCTAACAAATTAGGCCAAGTCATAGTGTACCACAATCCTAATGCTCGAGACTAATATGCAAAAGTCAACAAAAGTAAATTTGACTCAAAATAATTTCCAAAATCTATACATGATTAATATATAGTTTAAATATCGTCGTTTTATATTGTTAAATATTTTTAAAAGATTTATTAGAGTAAATAATATAATTTATTTATTAATAAATAAAATTTTATATTAAATTTATATAATATAATATACTTTTATATATATTAAGTAATAAAATTTATAGGGTTCATTTAATATCATAAAGATAATATGATAGGTATTATTAAAGTAAGTTATTACACGTAGTAAAATATGTTTGTATCACATATTTATTTGATAAAATAATATCTATAATGATAGTAAGTAAAAGTTGTATTATTTTGTAATAATAATAATTATTATAAAAATATCAATATTTATAATTACTAAGATGACATTATGATAAAACGATAATTCTAATTATGATAACTTTAATATTTACGATAATTTTTAATATTATCTTTAAAATAATAATTCTATTTAAAATAATAATAATAATGATATTTTATAGTAACAATGACATTTCTATTAAAATGATATTTTTTGTTAAAATGATAGTTTTAATACTAACGATATTTTTAATAATAATAGTAATGATAAAAATAATAAGAACGATAATTTTATCTAAATCAATATCTTATAATATTTTAATTTCATCATGATACTCTTACTCATTATTTCCTAATCGTTTCGTTTAATAGCTTTTAATCGTCTTTTATATCGTGTTCATAATAATGATAATAATAGTAATCAAAATAATTAGGTGTTACAAATATTTGTTTCAATTACACTAATATTAATAATGATAGTTACTATAACATTTTTAACGATAATACTAATAATTATCTTAATGATAATATAGTAATAATAATAATAACAATGACAATATCCATTTTTAAATAATGATATATATATTAATAATGATAATAATAATAATAATAATAATAATAATAATAATAATAATAATAATAATAATAATAATAATTGGATAATAATAATAATAATAATACTAATTATAACTTTAACAATAATAACGATAGTAATAATAAAAAAAATAACAATTTTTAATGATAAATCCATTTTATTGATAAAGATAATAATAATGATAATAATAAGATAAAACTAGAACGACGATAATAATCATTTTTAATAAAAATATAGAAAATTCAATTGATTATAACTTCTAATCCGTTCATCGAAACCATTCGATATCTAAAGGAAAAGTCCTTAATTTTTCGCTAGCTTTCCAAGGACATGCATATCTTATACCTTATCTCAACCGCAAGTGTAACTAATTCAATATTCAACCTAACCTGTCTAAGGGCAATATCAAAAGTACAAGCATGCATAATCCTAAATACTCGAGCACTAGTCAGGGATACACTATTAGTATGTAAAAGTTAAATTATGAGTACTCACGTATCAATATTGAGATTCAATATTGCAGGAAAGGTACGTAGATGCAACAGAAATGATAAACACTATATTGACCTCACGAGCATACCCATGAACCATACTCAATCACCTCCATAGCTATAACCCATAATTTCCTTAATCCTATCCTACTCGAAAAACAACTTCGAAATCACTCGGACAGCACTCCGTCGTAATATTTTATGTATACTAATAATATCTTGAAATAATACGGAGTAAATATATATATGTAAATCGATTGAGAGAGTTTAGAGAAAAATATTTTCAAGTTTCTATGAAATAATGAAACCTATTGAATTCTATTTATAATAGATTTTTGAATTATTAAAGTGAATTATTAAAGTATGAATTATTAAAGTGAATTATTAAAGTATGAATTATTAAAGTGAATTATTAAAGTATGAATTATTAAAGTGAATTATTAAAGTATGAATTATTAAAGTGAATTATTAAAGTATGAATTATTAAAGTGAATTATTAAAGTTAAAGTAAAGTAAAAATAAAGTAAAGGTAAAGTTTAAGTATAGTAAAAGTATAAAACTATGTACGTATAATACGCGTATAAATATATATAATATTAATTTAAATCGTTATATATATTTAATAAAATAAAATATAAATATCGTTATCTTTATCATACTAGTTAAGTAATGAGTTGTCAAAAGTGGTTCTAGATATTTATAAAAGTTATATACGTTTTAATAATAAAGTTCTTTTTAAACTGAAAACGTTTTTGTACGTTTGAAACTAAATAGATCAATCGAGTCTTTATGAGATTCAATCTTCCACTATCCTTTGTCTAGTTCTCAATGATTGATAATTTATTCTTATTTATAAATCACTTTACCATTTTTCGAATATTGTTAAAACGGAAAGATTTCTCAAATCAACGTGGGCCTTTCAACAGAGACTTGTAATCATAATTCAATATATCTGATAATTCAATCATTTGATCTTATCTTCTAATTCCATTGATAAATATTTTGAAACAGATACAATCATATAAAGTATTTAATCTAATATTTTGTTTACGTTTCAAGTTATAATATATATACACATATACATATATAATCATATTCGTTTAATGGTTCGTGAATCGTTGGAACATGGTCGAAGTTGAATGAATGTATGAACGTAGTTTAAAATTCTTGCAATTTAACTTAACAAATATTGCTTATCGTGTCGGAAACATATAAAGATTAAAGTTTAAATTTGGTTGGAAATTTCCGGGTTGTCACATACGAGCATTCCATCAAACCTTAACAATTGGTATCTTGTTTTGCTTAAGTCTTTTAACCTCACGATCCATTATTTCGACGGGTTCTTCGATGAATTGAAGTTTTTCGTTGATTTGGATTTCATCTAACGGAATAGTGAGATCTTCTTTAGCAAAATATTTCTTCAAATTCGAGACGTGGAAAGTGTTATGTACAGCCACGAGTTGTTGAGGTAACTCAAGTCGGTAAGCTACTGGTCCGACACGATCAATAATCTTGAATGGTCCGATATACCTTGGATTTAATTTCCCTCGTTTACCAAATCGAACAACGCCTTTCCAAGGTGCAAATTTAAGAATGACCATCTCTCCAATTTCAAATTCTATATCTTTTCTTTTAATGTCAGCGTAGCTCTTTTGTCGACTTTGGGCAGTTTTCAACCGTTGTTGAATTTGGATGATCTTCTCGGTAGTTTCTTGTATTATCTCCGGACCCGTAATCTGTCTATCCCCCACTTCACTCCAACAAATCGGAGACCTGCACTTTCTACCATAAAGTGCTTTAAACGGCGCCATCTCAATGCTTGAATGATAGCTGTTGTTGTAGGAAAATTCTGCTAAAGGTAGATGTCGATCCCAACTGTTTCCGAAATCAATAACACATGCTCGTATTATGTCTTCAGGCATTTGTATCATCCTTTTGCTCTGCCCATCAGTTTGTGGATGATAGGCAGTACTCATGTCTAGACGAGTTCCTAATGCTTGCTGTAATGTCTGCCAGAATCTTGAAATAAATCTGCCATCCCTATCAGAGATAATAGAGATTGGTATTCCATGTCTGGAGACGACTTCCTTCAAATACAGTTGTGCTAACTTCTCCATCTTGTCATCTTCTCTTATTGGCAGGAAGTGTGCTGACTTGGTGAGACGATCAACTATTACCCAAATAGTATCATAACCACTTGCAGTCCTTGGCAATTTAGTAATGAAATCCATGGTAATGTTTTCCCATTTCCATTCCGGGATTTCAGGTTGTTGTAGTAGACCTGATGGTTTCTGATGTTCAGCTTTGACCTTAGAACACGTCAAACATTCTCCTACATATTTAGCAATATCGGCTTTCATACCTGGCCACCAAAAATGTTTCTTAAGATCCTTGTACATCTTCCCTGTTCCAGGATGTATTGAGTATCTGGTTTTATGAGCTTCTCTAAGTACCATTTCTCTCATATCTCCAAATTTTGGTACCCAAATTCTTTCAGCCCTATACCGAGTTCTGTCGTCCCGAATATTTGAAAGGACCCGTCCTAATCCATCTGGACGAAGTCTTCAACAGTTGGTCCCATTGCGAGGTTCTGACCTCTATATGCCATGAACGACTCCATGTAATATGAGTAAATGCACAGCGGAAGATTTCTTTCGTACCTGAGAATAAACATGCTTTAAAAGTGTCAACCAAAAGGTTGGTGAGTTCATAAGTTTATCATAAAACAATAAAATTCATCATTTTGATAGACCACAAGGTTTAAATCCTGCATGGTACAAATGGGCCCGAATCCTATACCCACCTGTAATGTACATGCTATATCTTTTAAATACAGTACATCTTTCTCGTGTATGAAACCATTTTCATAAATCATAGTAACCGTACACATATCTCGTGTATAAAATATCATACACATAACCTGTGTATAAAAATCATTCTCTCGATACATAACATTCATATCAATTGGTGGCAATTATCATGTCCACATAATTCAATGGTGGCAATTATTATGTCCACATAATTCAATGGTGGCAATTATCATGTCCACATAATTCAATAATAATCCGCAGACCTTCTGTCTGTATAATAATTCATTCGAGGAATGTTTTGTTTGTATCTATCTCGTCAAACATTTATAAAAGCATTTCATGTATTCGCAGTTCAAAACATATTCCAAAAGCATTTAATAAGACAGTTATAAAAATAGCGCATGTATTCTCAGTCCTAAAAATATAAAGAGTAAAAGGGAGCAAATGAACTCACGCATATAAATATTGTAAAACAGTTAATAAAGCATTTGCATGTATTCTCAGCCCAAAAATGTAAAGAGTAAAAGGGATTCAAATGAACTCACCTAATGTATTTTGTAGTAAAAATACATATGACGACATTTAACAATGCTGGGTTGGCCTTGGATTCACGAACCTATATCATTTGTATATTTATTAATATACATAGTTGTAATTGAACAGATCTTTATATTTTATTAATAATGATATAAATTATATCCTTTGTTAGAAAAATTTATTATTAGAGTAATTTACTAATTCATTATAATATCTATTATTTATGAAAATAATAATTTTCATTAAGGTTTCTAAAATATATATTTATATATTGGTATATTTATATATAATTTAATTAATATCATTTTTAATAATAAAGATATAGTGATATGTGATATTAATATTATTGTAAAAAAAATCTATTTGTAATAATATTAGTAAGAGTGATACTAATAATAACTTTCATAATAATACTAATATTTCTTAAGGATCATACTTAGTAATATCAATAATGATGACAATATTAACTTTATTAATAATCATATCACTAAGATTAGTAATAATTAATCTTAGTAAGAATAATAAATAATAATAATAATAATAATAATAATAATAATAATAATAATAATAATAATAATAATAATAATAATAATAATAATAATAATAATAATAATAATAATAATAATAATAATAATAATAATAGAAAAAACCTAATAATAATAATAACAATAATAATAACAATAATAATGAGTAATAAGTAAACTACCTCAAAGGAGTAGTCCTAAAAAAAATGCCCAAGTCCGGGTTTGAACCCGCGACGTCCCGCTAACCCGATAACATCCTTAATCAGTTGAGTTAATCTGTCTTTCTGTTTAATTTCACTGAACCTATTTATATACCCCGTATCATCATATATTCCATCATCATCATCATCATTATATTATTAATATAATCTAATATCATTATCACATAATCCACATCCATTAAATTTCTATCATCGTTTAACAACCTCATTAACACCATCACGTTCTCTTTCAACACCACTAGCATCATTGACATAATCTTAACCATAATCATCATCGTATACATCACCAGTTCATAACCATCATCATCATGTCGTGTATCATCATCTTAACATCGTAAATCTTCATCATCTTCGGTTATCATAATCATCACTCCGTAACATCTTTTGACACCGTAAATCGTCATCATCCTTATTGTCACCTTCACTCTTAACATCTAACTTTCATCATTATCTTTAACCCACCTATAAGCTACCTATGGGTACACTAGTTTTTGTGTTTACATCTAGGACAAATACATGAGCCTCATTCATGAGCTAGGCCTACAGCAGATTCGCAGCTCGAGTAGAAGTTCAATTAAAAGCGTATACGACCCAACTGAATATGTGCGTGACTCATTAAAACTGAATGTATGCGTGGCCTATCAAATCATGCTGTAACAAAAGATTATTTTTCATTACAACAAGTAGGGGTTACTTGTTTCATAGTGTCGGCCACAAAAAGGAACTATCATGCAAACAACACTATCATTTATTTATTCTTATAATAGACCACACATTCATTCCTTCGTTCATAAAAAAAAACGCTACTAGTATAGAGGTATTGATCCAGCTTGTCCCCACTAACTCAAACAACACGTCCCAATACTAACAAAGTAAAAACTCTCGGCCCCATTTATTCCATCAATTACTCGATAGAAACAAAATTATATGTAATAAAGCATGTGGTCTAATCACTCACTTTATTCGGTTTATACTTAGCCACGTACAAGTTTCCATTCTTGTGATTGAGGCCCTACCAAGCACTAATTCATACAATCCATGCGTTTCCTATTAAGAATCATATATATCTCAGTATATAATTCTTTGACTCATCATCATTTTTATGGAGAGGAAAGGAAGTAAGACAGCGGTCCAGCCGAGAGAAAAAAAAATATAGGTGATGTTTGTTGCAGCAAAACAGCAAAGGTGGCTGTTGGTTTCTCGTTTTCATTATTAAATTACGCAGTTCGTATGATCCTTGGTCTGCAAGGTGGTGGTTGGCGTTTGTCATCGAAACGGGAACAGAATTTACAACAAGACTTTGTGTGTTTGAGGAGAGAGAGGAGGTGGAAGGTGGCGGTGGTGCTACGAAAAAATATAATTGTTAAGGTGGTTCGTGGTGGTTGTAAACCGAAGAAGAAGGGTGGTCGATGGTGGAGATGAGAGATGGTTTCGATGTACCAAAGGTGGTGTCGGTGGTATAAGTGCTCGACAAAAATTGAAAGGGGGTGAACGGTTGTGGATGGTTGTCGTTCAAAACAGTTAAATAAGGTAATGTTGAAGGTGATTGGTCGTTCGGTTGGTGGTGATATTACGAAAATAAAGTGGGTTTGAGAGGTGGTTCAATAAAGAAGAATGGTGATGGTTATTATGGTTGATCGTATAAACTGATGTAGAAATAGAAGTAATAATATGCGATCAACAAGATTGGTTGTGGATTGAGAGGAGATATTTACAGTTTAAATGGGTGTTCAAAAGATAGGAGTAAAGGAAGAACTGAAGGATTTCTGTCTAATGAGATAATCGCTTGTCTTAAGATGAAAATGGTCGACAGATAGAATCAAACAGATAGAATCAGTCAGGAGGATAAATCTAAAAGAATAAAGTAGATAGAGATGTTACACCAAATTTGATTACATTTGTGATCGTATTCGATTTGGTTAACAAAGTCACAGATAAGAACAAAATTTACATAAAGATTGATAGGGATGTTACACAAATTCATGTGAGATATATCTGTCATTTATAATTTATTATTAAAATTAAATATAAACATATAAATAATAATATTGATATTAATAATTGTAATAACAATTAATAATAATGATATTATTAATAACAATGATAATAATAATAATTAATAATAATGTTAATAATGATAATAATAACAATTTATTATTAGTACATAATTATTTACATATAATGAAGTGTTATAAATTTATATATATTACATATATATTAAACTACAATATAAATATTTGTTATTAGCTTCGTTAATAAACCGTGTAGTTCTTAAGTAATGTATTCAAAGAATTATAATTATATGTGTATGTGTATAATTACATAACATGTTTGATTATATCGAAATTTAGACAATTCAATAACTAAATCGTATAATATATCATATTAACGTGTTCAAGTTATAATATATATACATATAATATATATAGGTACATATTTATTTACAAACAGTTGTTCGTGAATCATCGGGAATAGTCAAAGTTAAATGAATGTAAGAAATAGTTTAAAAAATCTTGAGACTCAACCTAACAGTCTTTGCTTATCGTGTCCGAATCATATAAAGATTAAGTTTAAATTTGATCGAAAATTCTCGGGTCGTCACAGTACCTACCCGTTAAAGAAATTTCATCCCAAAATTTGAGTGAGAGGGTCATGGCTGACAATAATTATGTTTTCATGACTCATACGAGTTGAAATTTAGAGTTTTATCATCAGTGAGTAGTATGGATAAAATAATTCGATTATTCGAAGAGTACGAATGAAGCTATCACCAAAGAGTGAAATAGGAAAGTAAAGATTCTTCTTAACTTTTGACAGAGTCAAGGTTGAATTTAGAAAATAGAGCACATCTTAACTTTTGACGTTGCCTTGGTTGAATTCCGGAATTCAAGGGATTTAGAGAAAATCTTCACAATAAGATTTGATTCTTCAGAAATTAAGGAAATTAAGATCTCTCTTAATTATATGCGGAGATCTGCCTTGATTTCTTTATCAGATATTTCACTATAAATTAACTTCTTCCGTTCCATTACTTTTATCATTCCTATTCTCAATTCCCAATTTCAAGAGATTGTGAAAATGCTTAATCCAATTCTAATCCTTGATATTTTCCTAAATATCATTTCTGTCATCCTTCTTTTCAATCTTCCACCAGAAAAATCTATTTACTTCTACTATTACCTTGGGTGATACTATTCTTAATTACACCGTGTCTTTATATTGCTATTCGTATTAATATCCACGGTTTGTAATTTCCGCGTTGTTGTTGGGTTTTATATCTTCCCTTATATTTCGCTGCTCCTGCTTCTGTTTCCTATAATCATTATCATCCACAGTTAATGCTTTCTCCTATTTGCTGCGATTTATACCCCCATTTACACTTCGAAGCTTTATGCTCTGTTTTCTCTTCTATCCATTAAGCACATCAAGTAATGGTCCAGAATTAATAAGTATGGAATTTCGGATGAACTTGATGTTCTAAACTAGAAAGAACGTAATAGCACGATCTTGACTGGTTAAATTACCATAATTTCAAAGAAAAGATAGAACTATCAAGAAAATATGTTCTTGATATGTTTATAGATTAGATAGAATGTAAGAGTCGTGTAACATGGCACATGATGACGTTATGATCTGTGAATCATCACGTTCCATTAGAAACTCAGCATGACTTACTGTAATATAATCACGTTGATCAAGTGTCATTATATTATTCTAACTCATGCATCAGTTCCCAACATTACTTCAATAACATTCATATTTTAAGCTCGAAAGTTTACAGAATATAGAAACTAATAGTTTCTATATGCTGTAACACTGATAACACTAATAGATTAATGATTTCAGATAAGAATAGTTATGAAAATATCTTCAGAAATATGGAGGATATTTATAATGAAAGATACGATGATATCTTGGAATTTCTAAGATCAGAGGATGATGAAGAATACTGTCCGCAAGAGTTTAGAGTAAGGAGCAAGATATTCGCTAAAGACTTCAGCAGGTATTGAATCATTTGGATTCTTTGAAGTCAAACTTATTCTTTGTGATTTGTCCACGGCTTCCTTCATAGTTTCGCATAATCCGCTTTTCGATACTAAATTTTCTATTGAGTGTTTCCAATACTCCATTCTTTATCATCAAACTTTCGACGGTTAAAGTCGTGTACAGTTTTTGCTGCTATATTCAGCTTTTTCAGAATTTGTGGTATTGATTTGTAGACTAGGTGCTTTTCAAAATTTCAGAGTAGAAGATCATAACTCTAAAAGATAAGGATTATATGAATACTTATAACTGTTGATGTAGACATGCTGCGAGATTTCAAAATACCAATTTGCTAATTCCCGTTAGTTGGTATAGTAATTCTTGTTATAAGATGTAAATGGATAAATGATAGGGTTTCACTGAATATAGTGATTTTTTTAGAAAGTCAAAGATCAACGGAGTTGTTGGTAAATTTACTGCTAATGTGGTGAGATATAAACGGTTTTTCGGTATCGATGACGAAAGACAACTTATATATATCAGGGTTATAATAAGCTAATCTGAGTGAAAATTCGAAGTTGACTTGTTGGAGCTGTGACAAAATTGCCTAATTTGAAAAGAGATTGCAAAGTTATTTTCGGTAATAATAATGCTAAAGGAATTAGCACAGCTACGCGTTAAACGTTTATTCAGATTCCAAGAGTTTTCAAGTGCATAACTATATACATCAATCTCTTCTTACGTAGATGAAGTGCGGTTGGTTCCTCCTCTCGATTGAGGTGTTTTCAAGAATTACGAAAGGTTTGAACGCAGATTGTAATCGTCAAGATACAAATGAGGTTTAAGATGAAATCAAGTGGCAACTTGAAGAATTATTTAGTTTCATATGTTATAAACAATATTTTAATTCATTTTAATTGTCTAATATTATTCATCCACAGTTGATAGTCCACAGTTAACAGTCCAATAGTTCATATATAATTTGATATATAATATTCGAATTAATTAATATGTATCGTGACCCGTGTACATATCTCAGAATCGATCACAACTCAAACTATATATATTATTATAGAATAAACCTCAACCCTGTATAGAGAACTCGGTCATTACTGCATATAGAGTGTCTATGGTTATTCCAAATAATATATATAGATGCGTCGATATGATATGTCAAAACCTTATATACGTGTCCCGATATTTAAAGTGCGTAAAATAAATAACAGAAATTAAATGACAATAAATAAAATTGCGATAATTAAAATTGCGATAAATAAAATGCGATAATAAATTGCGATAATGTAATAGGGAATTAATAGTTAGCTAGGAACAGTTAGCTAGGATTTCGTTAGCGTGGATTCTTAACAAAATTTCTCATAGTTAATTTGTTTGTTTCTAACAAATTTTATTTTGTCCAATGTTTTCTTCATTATGCCACTTATTGGATTCTGATAGGTCAAAATCCAAATATGAAATTTGAATGAAAATGGTTATTCTGCGATGAACGGATACGTATATCGGTGGTTGTAAGTAGGATAGTAAAGGACTGTTAAATCAGATTCAAGGAATGTACAGTGTAACTTATTAATGTAAAATCTTAAATATTCCTTGGGTATTACCTACCCGTTAAAATATTTTCATCATTAACAGTTTGTACAAAAGAATTTTTAATTACAATCTTTATGAAAACATATATACATATATATTTTCTTTAGATATAATCATGGATTTAATGAGTTAATATGATATTAAACTCATTTGATTTACCGTTAGAATAAAAATATATAATCTCTAAAACATTAGAGATTACATAATCGTCATGTCGAACAAATATAAATGATGTAGAATGATTCGTAGAACGATGATTATGCTCGAGGTACAAAATGAAATATTAGGGCATGTGATGTTGAAACTTGTGTTGTTGGTGGTACTATTGATGCCGGTGATGTTGCTGAAGCTGGTACGTTTTGCACCATATTCTCCAAATTGATTACTCGAGCGCGAAGTTCGTTGACTTCTTGTATTACTCCGGGATGATTGTCGGTCGGAACGAGCGGATGGATAAGGTTTGGAATTTGAGATAGTATATAATCGTGGCTAGATATTCAGGAAATGAGAGTGAAAATGGTGTTGCGGATACGTTCGCCGGTAAGTGCTTCAGGTTCTTCACCAAGAGGTGAATTCGGTTGACGGAAAGGATCGCCTTCTTCGCGTCTCCATTGATTAAGTCGACTACAAACCCATCAGATGAATTGGTGATGGCTGGTTGGTTGATCCATTCTGGTTATACCGTTTTCAGAGCTCAGGTGGATATCCATATCAGAATAGCTGTCGGAATCCGAGGAATTCGAACTGGTTGAGGGATCCATCTCGTACGATCAGATGGAGGATTTTTGATATGAATTAGATTATAGGACGTAGATTAGTATCCTGCAATACATAATTTACATATGTATATATAATACTAAAATCCCATAAGTTACGGAGGAATCTACGGAATACGACAGGCAAAGTTACAGTAACATATTCACTAAGATATGAAGTAGCAGATATGCTAAGATATGAAATAACAGATACGCTAAGATATGAATTTTGTCTATACTCAGTCTATGCAATATAGGCAGTAAGACGTGTCTAGACTTTAAGGATGATAAGCAAATAATTTTTGACACTAAATGATAAGCAAAACCTTTGACATGCAGACACGGTCGAAGTCCAGACTCACTAATGCATCTAGACAACTATCAGTTAGACACACTAATGCAAGACCTGGTTCACTAAGACCACCGCTCTGATACCAACTGAAAGGACCCGTCCTAATCCATCTGGACAAAGTCTTCAACAGTTGGTCCCATTGCGAGGTTCTAACCTCTATATGCCATGAACGACTCCATGTAATATGAGTAAATGCACAGCGGAAGATTTCTTTCGTACCTGAGAATAAACATGCTTTAAAAGTGTCAACCAAAAGGTTGGTGAGTTCATAAGTTTATCATAAAACAATAAAATTCATCATTTTGATAGACCACAAGGTTTAAATCCTGCATGGTACAAATGGGTCCGAATCCTATACCCACCTGTAATGTACATGCTATATCTTTTAAATACAGTTCATCTTTCTCGTGTACGAAACCATTTTCATAAATCATAGTAACCGTACACATATCTCGTGTATAAAATATCATACACATAACCTGTGTATAAAAATCATTCTCTCGATACATAACATTCATATCAATTGGTGGCAATTATCATGTCCACATAATTCAATGGTGGCAATTATCATGTCCATATAATTCAATAATAATCCGCAGACCTTCTGTCTGCATAATAATTCATTCGAGGAATGTTTTGTTTGTGTCTATCTCGTCAAACATTTATAAAAGTATTTCATGTATTCGCAGTTCAAAACATATTCCAAAAGCATTTAATAAGACAGTTATAAAAACAGCGCATGTATTCTCAGTCCCAAAAATGTAAAGAGTAAAAGGGAGCAAATGAACTCACGCATATAAATATTGTAAAACAGTTAATAAAGCATTTGCATGTATTCTCAGCCCAAAAATGTAAAGAGTAAAAGGGATTCAAATGAACTCACCTAATGTATTTTGTAGTAAAAATACATATGACGACATTTAACAATGCAGGGTTGGCCTTGGATTCACGAACCTATATCATTTGTATATTTATTAATATACATAGTTGTAATTGAACAGATCTTTATATTTTATTAATAATGATATAAATTATATCCTTTGTTAGAAAAATTTATTATTAGAGTAATTTACTAATTCATTATAATATCTATTATTTATGAAAATAATAATTTTCATTAAGGTTTCTAAAATATATATTTATATATTGGTATATTTATATATAATTTAATTAATATCATTTTTAATAATAAAGATATAGTGATATGTGATATTAATATTATTGTAAAAAAAATCTATTTGTAATAATATTAGTAAGAGTGATACTAATAATAACTTTCATAATAATACTAATATTTCTTAAGGATCATACTTAGTAATATCAATAATGATGACAATATTAACTTTATTAATAATCATATCACTAAGATTAGTAATAATTAATCTTAGTAAGAATAATAAATAATAATAATAATAATAATAATAATAATAATAATAATAATAATAATAATAATAATAATAATAATAATAATAATAATAGAAAAAAGCTAATAATAATAATAACAATAATAATAACAATAATAATGAGTAATAAGTAAACTACCTCAAAGGAGTAGTCCTAAAAAAAAATGCCCAAGTCCGGGTTTGAACCCGCGACGTCCCGCTAACCCGATAACATCCTTAATCAGTTGAGTTAATCTGTCTTTCTGTTTAATTTCACTGAACCTATTTATATACCCCGTATCATCATATATTCCATCATCATCATCATCATCATATTATTAATATAATCTAATATCATTATCACATAATCCACATCCATTAAATTTCTATCATCGTTTAACAACCTCATTAACACCATCACGTTCTCTTTCAACACCACTAGCATCATTGACATAATCTTAACCATAATCATCATCGTATACATCACCAGTTCATAACCATCATCATCATGTCGTGTATCATCATCTTGACATCGTAAATCTTCATCATCTTCGGTTATCATAATCATCACTCCGCAACATCTTTTGACACCGTAAATCGTCATCATCCTTATTGTCACTTTCACTCTTAACATCTAACTTTCATCATTATCTTTAACCCACCTATAAGCTACCTATGGGTACACTAGTTTTTGTATTTACATCTAGGACAAATACATGAGCCTCATTCATGAGCTAGGCCTACAGCAGATTCGCAGCTTGAGTAGAAGTTCAATTAAAAGTGTATACGACCCAACTGAATATGTGTGTGACTCATTAAAACTGAATGTATGCGTGGCCTATCAAATCATGCTGTAACAAAAGATTATTTTTCATTACAACAAGTAGGGGTTACTTGTTTCATAGTGTCGGCCACAAAAAGGAACTATCATGCAAACAACACTATCATTTATTTATTCTTATAATAGACCACACATTCATTCCTTCATTCATAAAAAAACGCTACTAGTATAGAGGTATTGATCCAGCTTGTCCCCACTAACTCAAACAACACGTCCCAATACTAACAAAGTAAAAACTCTCGGCCCCATTTATTCCATCAAATACTCGATAGAAACAAAATTATATGTAATAAAGCATGTGGTCTAATCACTCACTTTATTCGGTTTATACTTAGCCACGTACAAGTTTTCATTCTTGTGATTGAGGCCCTACCAAGCACTAATTCATACAATCCATGCATTTCCTATTAAGAATCATATATATCTCAGTATATAATTCTTTGACTCATCATCATTTTTATGGAGAGGAAAGGAAGTAAGACAGCGGTCCAGCCGAGAGAAAAAAAAATATAGGTGACGTTTGTTGCAGCGAAACAGCAAAGGTGGCTGTTGGTTTCTCGTTTTCATCATTAAATTAAGCAGTTTGTATGATCCTTGGTCTGCAAGGTGGTGGTTGGCGTTTGTCATCGAAATGGGAATAGAATTTACAACAAGACTTTGTGTGTTTGAGGAGAGAGAGGAGGTGGAAGGTGGCGGTGGTGCTGCGAAAAAATATAATTGTTAAGGTGGTTCGTGGTGGTTGTAAACCGAAGAAGAAGGGTGGTCGATGGTGGAGATGAGAGATGGTTTCGATGTACCAAAGGTGGTGTCGGTGGTATAAGTGCTCGACAAAAATTGAAAGGGGGTGAACGGTTGTGGATGGTTGTCGTTCAAAATAGTTAAATAAGGTAATGTTGAAAGTGATTGGTCGTTCGGTTGGTGGTGATATTACGAAAATAAAGTGGGTTTGAGAGGTGGTTCAATAAAGAAGAATGGTGATGGTTGTTATGGTTGATCGTATAAACTGATGTAGAAATAGAAGTAATAATATGCGATCAACAAGATTGGTTGTGGATTGAGAGGAGATATTTACAGTTTAAATGGGTGTTCAAAAGACAGGAGTAAAGGAAGAACTGAAGGATTTCTGTCTAATGAGATAATCGCTTGTCTTAAGATGAAAATGGTCGACAGATAGAATCAAACAGATAGAATCAGTCAGGAGGATAAATCTAAAAGAATAAAGTAGATAGAGATGTTACACCAAATTTGATTACATTTGTGATCGTATTCGATTTAGTTAACAAAGTCACAGATAAGAACAAAATTTACATAAAGATTGATAGGGATGTTACACAAATTCATGTGAGATATATCTGTCATTTATAATTTATTATTAAAATTAAATATAAACATATAAATAATAATATTGATATTAATAATTGTAATAACAATTAATAATAATGATAGTATTAATAACAATGATAATAATAATAATTAATAATAATGTTAATAATGATAATAATAACAATTTATTATTAGTACATAATTATTTACATATAATGAAGTGTTATAAATTTATATATATTACATATATATTAAACTACAATATAAATATTTGTTATTAGCTTCGTTAATAAACCGTGTAGTTCTTAAGTAATGTATTCAAAGAATTATAATTATATGTGTATGTGTATAATTACATAACATGTTTGATTATATCGAAATTTAGACAATTCAATAACTAAATCGTATAATATATCTTATTAACGTGTTCAAGTTATAATATATATACATATAATATATATAGGTACATATTTATTTACAAACAGTTGTTCGTGAATCATCGGGAATAGTCAAAGTTAAATGAATGTAAGAAATAGTTCAAAAAATCTTGAGACTCAACCTAACAGTCTTTGCTTATCGTGTCCGAATCATATAAAGATTAAGTTTAAATTTGGTCAAAAATTCTCGGGTCGTCACAATATTAAGATGCTTCTCCGATCCTTTGGGTATTTCATCCTTTAAATTTCCCTCTTTTAAAACTCCTTGTTGCGCCTCCTTTATTTGAGTAGTAAGGTTAGTGTGAATCATTATATTCATAGATTTTACTCGAATGGGTTCTCTGTCCTTTCTGCTCAAGACGTCGGCTACCACATTTGCTTTCCCCGGGTGGTAACGAATCTCAAAGTCGTAATCATTCAACAATTCAATCCACCTACGCTGCCTCATATTCAGTTGTTTCTGATTAAATATGTATTGAAGACTTTTGTGGTCGGTATATATAATACTTTTGACCCCATATAAGTAGTGCCTCCAAGTCTTTAATGCAAAAACAACCGCGCCTAATTCCAAATCTTGCGTCGTATAATTTTGCTCGTGAATCTTCAATTGTCTACATGCATAAGCAATCACCTTCGTTCGTTGCATTAATACACAATCGAGACCTTGCTTTGATGCGTCACAATAAATCACAAAATCATCATTCCCTTCAGGCAATGACAATATAGGTGTCGTAGTTAGCTTTTTCTTCAATAACTGAAACGCTTTCTCTTGTTCATCCTTCCATTCAAATTTCTTCCCTTCATGCGTTAATGCAGTCAAGGGTTTTGCTATTCTGGAAAAGTCTTGGATGAACCTTCTGTAGTAACCAGCTAGTCCTAAAAACTGGCGTATGTGTTTCGAAGTTTTCGGGGTTTCCCACTTTTCAACAGTTTCTATCTTTGCCGGATCCACCTTAATACCTTCTTTGTTCACTATGTGACCGAGGAATTGAACTTCTTCCAACCAAAATGCACACTTTGAAAACTTAGAGTACAATTCTTCCTTCCTCAATACTTCTAACACCTTTCTCAAATGTTCACCGTGTTCTTGGTCATTCTTTGAGTAAATAAGTATGTCATCAATGAAAACAATGACAAACTTGTCAAGGTATGGTCCACACACTCGGTTCATAAGGTCCATGAACACAGCTGGTGCATTAGTTAAACTAAACGGCATGACCATAAACTCGTAATGACCGTAACGTGTTCTGAAAGCAGTCTTTGGAATATCATCTACTTTCACCCGCATTTGATGATACCCGGAACGTAAGTCAATCTTTGAATAAACAGACGAGCCTTGTAGTTGATCAAATAAGTCGTCAATTCTCGGCAGTGGATAATGGTTTTTGATGGTAAGTTTGTTCAACTCTCTGTAGTCAATACACAACCTAAATGTACCATCCTTCTTCTTGACAAACAAAACAGGAGCTCCCCATGGTGATGTGCTTGGTCGAATTAAACCACGTTCTAATAGTTCTTGCAGTTGGTTTTGCAGTTCTTTCATCTCGCTGGATGCGAGTCTATAAGGAGCACGAGCTATTGGTGCAGCTCCTGGTACAAGATCTATTTGAAATTCAACAGATCGATGTGGAGGTAGTCCCGGTAATTCTTTCGGAAATACATCGGGAAATTCTTTTGCGATGGGAACATCATTGATGCTCTTTTCTTCAGTTTGTACTTTCTCGACGTGTGCTAGAATAGCAACGGTTGATACTCATTGGTTGATACTCTTTAACTACCGATTTAGCAGCAACGGTTTCTGGTACCCTTACAACTTTCTCAATCACCTGTTCCGGCTCCTTTTCCCCCTCCGATTCACTATCCTTAGCTAACGGCACTCGTAAATCATACTCATTGGGCTTTCGCGGTGGATCATATACTAAACCACTTCGGGTGGTGATAGCATTAACGTTCCCATTCTTCAGGTTAGTATCTGTTTTACTCGATAACTCCCCCGGTTTCTTCTCATTACTCTGATTAGCAAGTTGACCAATTTGTTTCTCCAAATTCTGAATAGCCGCTTGTTGATTGCGAAACATTTGATCATTCTTCTCATTGTTTTGGGTGACAGTGGTAACAAGCTGAGTTTGAGACATCACAAGCTTTTCGATCATAGCTTTAAGGTTGGACTTTTTCTCTTCGGCTTGGAGCTTCTGAAAATATCCGGGAGCTTGCTGTTGATAACCTCCACTAGATCCTGGCTGGAACCTCGAACCTTGATTACCTTGAGGATTATAGGGATTGTTGAAATTCCTATTAAACTGCGCACGTCCCTGAAACTGATTGTTGTTCTATTGACTGATATAAGCGATCTCTTCCTTCTGGTTCATAGTCAAACCTGCATCACAATCTTTTCCTAAATGTAATCCCCCACAAAACTCACAACCAACCTTAATACCATGCATGCCCTTTTCCAACTTCTCCAAGTGTCTACCAAATTTGTCTAACTTAGCATTAATAGACCCATAATCATAATACGCACCAGTGGTCTCGGTTCTCTTAACTGAAGCTGAACGGGTTGACTCATGATCTTGATGCTATTCGTAAGTGTAGGCAGCTTGCTTTTCAATTATCTATAACGTCTCTTCTTCTGTCTTATCCATTAAAGTACCACCTGCTGCTTGATCAATACTCTGGCGAGTTGGTATGTCGCAACCTTTGTAGAAAATCTGGACCTTTTGTAAATCATTCAACCCGTGTTATGGACACGAGCGTAACATATTAGAATAACGGTCCCAAGCATCAAATAATGTCTCACTGCTCTTTTGTCTGAATTACGAAATATCTGCTTGAAGTCTAGCAGCTCGAGACGCAGGGAAAAACTTTGCTAAGAACTTATCTACCAAAACTTCCCAAGAGGTAATCGCTCCCTCTGGTTGCTTATCTAACCATCTCTTAGCTTCTCCCTTAAGAGTCCAGGGAAAAAGCCTTGTCTTGATCGAAGTATCAGCAACCTCATGCAGCTTGAATAAGTTGCAAACATCATTGAAGAAAATACGAAGATGCTCGTTAGCATCCTCACTATCCTTGCCATGAAATTGACAGTCAGAAGAAATCAAACTCAGAATTGGACCTGTGATTTGAAAAGGCTGAGTGATGTTTGGTTGAGTAATCAAATTGCCATGGCCAGCTCGGGTAGCCTTCAACTTTTCTACCATAGTCTGAGGACGAGGTGGTTGATCGGCCATCTCTTCAGTCTCGAAAATATCTAATGACACGTAAGAGTTTTCTGCTTCATTGATTTCAGGTGGTGTATCGGGCACCACAGTCTCACAGTGTTGAGTTTTGTGGGAGGATGAACAACAACAACCAGGTGACGGTACTGGACGTGGTCACGGGCGTGGTGCTAGTCGATCCACTTATGAAGCAGGCAGTTCGAGTGCAAACGTACCGGGTACATGGGCACTGAGTGAAGAAAGTTGGGATTCTCTGGCTAACAGTGTAGATGGGATGCATTTGGAGTATCGGGATAGTCGGTCAGCGTATAATGCTCAGGTTGACTATAATCAGAGGATGCTGGAGGAGCAACGCAGGCATAATGAGGATATTAGGGTTTGGCACCATAATAGTTATGGTGCGATTAACATTGCATTGGGACAGTTCGGAACGGAGGTTGGTCGTTTGGGTGAGCGAGTTGATAGGGTTGAGTATGATGTGAGGGGGATTCGGGGTCACAATCAGTGGGAGATGCATCAGAGGCAAATTCAGAGACAGATGCGTCAGATTCCGGAAGCTTACATTCCGACGCAGACTACCATTCCTGATTATACAGCCGTTACTCCCCCGAGGCCGGATCCATCGTATGACCCGTACCAGGCTTGCCAGGACACTTATGGTGTGGATTGGGACCCCTTCAGAGATTTGTAACCGAGGGAATGATTTGTCGTTGCGCATGTTATTGTTGTAATTTGTTTAAAACTATTTCCTTTCCTTTGGTCTGTATTTGGATAATTATGTATTATGCTTATGTACATTGATACTTATTTTTGGGGCAAGGCGTTTAGGCATCAGGTGGTGCCACCTTGTCCTGTTATGTAGTTCTTTTGTTTTTATTTTCTTAGGTTTGTTGGTGAAACAATTTTTCAAGTCTGGCATTAAGTTCAGCAAAACTACATGATTGATGATTACCTCATGATTATCGATGATATCTGGATGTAATGTGTATCCTCCTAAGCACATTATTTTCTTACCGACATCTCACCATGTTAGGTACTATGGGAGGCATTGGCTTGACCAATTTCGGGGTAGCCCGTGTGTTCTTTTGACACATGCGTTCGATTGTCATATCTTTGGTGTTTGGCTCCTACTTAATTCCCGGTTTCTTTGAAGACAAATATTATGGTTCGAGATTCTCTACATCATTATTATGGTACGCTATTCAAGACTATATTTAGCTACTTTGTTCATGTTAATTGCTTGAGGATTGGGAAGTTAATTTCGGGGGAATGCAAGTGGGAGGTTTGGTTGGTATTTACTCCAAAATCGTGCCCAGGCTAGTTGTTGGTTGTTCGTTTGGTTCTACATACATGTTTGAAGAAGTTATCATATGGTAGAAGATTATTTTCGAGTTCAATTGCTTGAGGACAAGCAAAACTCTAGTGTGGGGTTGTTTGATATCGCATATTTAATATACGTTTTCCTTAGCGATATCGGGCACATTTTGGTCCTTTTGGATACGATTTGGTGTTATTTTGATAAGTGTTATGAAGGTTCGAGTTCTAAGACCAAGAAGATGAAATTTGAAGTTATTTGATGCTTTTAGTGATTTTCTATGGAAACGAGTGAAAGAGATTGGTTCGATTCGAGTTTAGATGAATTTATTGAGTCTTCAGTCCAGATTCAGCAAAAAAGGGGCCTGGAGCGCCGCTCAGAAAGGTGGAGCGCCGCTCCAGTAGGCAGGAAAAACAGTTCGAGGGGTTTAGGAAGTTAACAGATCAGGTTTCAGTGAAACGGAGCGCCGCTCAATATGTGGAGCGCCGCTCCACCTTCAGCCGGGTTCAGAATTTTACTATTTAAAGCCCGAATTTTTACCTTAATTAATCATTCTTCCATCCAGACGAATTCCAGCAGCTTTTTGACAAAAAAGGGTGATTTTTGGGGAATCCCAAGATCATTCTAACACCTCAATCATTCCGGAAACGCGTCTCAATCCGTTCATCATTCAAGAACATAAGTTTCATTAGGTTTAATTCTTATCATCATAATGAATACTCTTAATTGTTTATTTGTGATTTTGGTTTTAGCCATGATTGTTGGCTAAGCACTTTAATGTTTGTCTAGATTGAATTTTCGTATGTGTTTGGATGATACTTTAATGTTTAATTTGATCAATGCAAGATAATTATAAGCTTTGATTAAGAACCATTTTTATGGGATTTGATTATTGTTACTAGGCTTGATTAGTGATCTTGTTTGAACAAAGGGAACCCTGTTTCAATTTAGTGAACTAATTTTCAATTGATTTGTCTTAACTAATTGGGTGCTTACTGGACCAAGGGGGTAAACCGGGTAACATAGATTGAACAAAATAGGGGTGAATTGTGTGGAGCGAACGCGTAACCAATTGAATCTTAATCTTATAATTAGTTAATTACTAAGTCACAAACAAAAGAGGTCTTTGGTGAAGGGGAACCCTAAGCCAATAAATCCTAGTTTGACGTGTTTGCTAAAAGAGAACTCTGGGTAAACCGACTCTGTAGTTGCATGTATTGATAAATTGAACTAGTGCTTAATAACAAATCATCTGACACTGCGAATAGGAGATCTAGGCGAACATTCTTTTATCTATTGAATTTAAATATCTTTACTTTTTGCTGAGTCTGCATTTATTTTCTATAAACTTAAAAACACAAAAATATTGTTTTTTACTTTTAATCTATCCTTGATTTGGCTAATCGTTAAATAGCCACAAAACAAATTATCTCGTACTTTCAATTTTCATAGATTAACTTAGTTTATTTTTATTAGTTGCAATCTTAATTCTCACGTTTAAACTGTCCTTGGAACGATTTCAGAATTACCAATTTTATACCACTGCACGATCGGGTACACTGCCCGTTAGTGTGTAGTAATCTTTAAACCGTCATTTTCCAGAGATTTTACACATCAAGTTTTTGGCGCCGCTGCCGAGGACCCACATATGGCCTCAACTTGATGTGTGAAATCTAGTATATAATTTATCTTGGAAAATGTCGGTTTAAAGATTACTACAGACTAACGAGCAGTGTACCCGATCATGCAGTAGTATAAAATTGGTAATTCCGAAATCATTCCAAGGACAGTTTAAACGTGAGAATTAAGATTGCAACTAATAAAAATAAACTAAGTTAATCTATGAAAATTGAAAGTACGAGATAATTTGTTTTGTGGCTATTTAACGATTAGCCAAATCAAGGATAGATTAAAAGTAAAAAACAATATTTTTGTATTTTTAAGTTTATAGAAAATAAATGCAGACTCAACGAAAAGTAAAGATATTTGAATTCAATAGATAAAAGAATGTTAGCCTAGATCTCCTATTCGCAGTGTCGGATGATTTGTTATTAAACACTAGTTCAATTTATCAATACACGCAACTACAGAGTCGGTTTACCCAGAGTTCTCTTTTAGCAAACACGTCAAACTAGGATTTATTGGCTTAGGGTTCCCCTTCACCAAAGACCTCTTTTGTTTGTGACTTAGTAATTAACTAATTATAAGATTAAGATTCAATTGGTTACGCGTTCGCTCCACACAATTCACCCCTATTTTGTTCAATCTATGTTACCCGGTTTACCCCCTTAGTCCAGTAAGCACCCAACTGGTTTAGACAAATCAATTGGAAATTAGTTCACTAAATTGAAACAGAGTTCCCTTTGTTCAAACAAGATCACTAATCAACCTAGTAACAATAATCAAATCCCATAAGAATGGTTCTTAATCAAAACTCATAATTATCATGCATTAATCAAGTTAAACATTAAAGTATCATCCAAACACATACGAATATTCAATCTAGACAAACATTAAAGTGCTTAGCCAACAATCATGGCTAAAACCAAAATCATAAATAAACAATTAAGAGTATTCATTATGATGATAAGAATTAAACCTAATGAAAATTGTGTTCTTGAATGATGAACGGATCGAGACGCGTTTCCAGAATGATTGATGTGTTAGAATGATCTTGGGATTCCCCAAAAATCACCCTTTTTCGTCAAAAAGCTGCAGGAATTTGTCTGGATGCTAGAATGATTAATTAGGGTAAAAATTCGGGCTTTAAATAGGTAAAATTCTGAACCCGGCTGAAGGTGGAGCGGCGCTCCATATGTTGAGCGGCGCTCCGTTTGCTGTAAACCTGATCTGTAGACTTCAGAAACCCCTCGAACTGATTTTTATGCCTACTGGAGCGGTGCTCCATGCTTTTGAGCGGCGGTCCAGGCCCTTTTTGCTGAATCCGGACTGTAAAACTCAGTAAAACCACCCAAACTCGAATCGAACCAATCTCTTTCACTCGTTTCCATAGAAAATCACTAAAACCATCAAATAACTTCAAATTTCATCTTCTTGGTCTTAGAACTCGAACACTTATCGAAATAACACCAAATTGTATCCAAAAGGACCAAAATGTGCCCGATATCGCTAAGGAAAACGCGTATTAAATATGCGATATCAATCATAAACTATTTAACGACGAAATTAAACATACAAGCATGCATAATCCTATATACTCGAGCACTAGTCAGGGATACACTATTAATATATAAAAGATAAGATATGAATGCTCACGTATCAATATTGAGATTCAATATTGCAGGAAGTACGTAGACGCAACGAAGATGATAAACACTAGTTTGACCTCACGAGCTATACCCCCGAACCATACCCATAACCTCCATAGCTATAACCCATAATTCCAAAGCTTAAACCCGTTTTGAAAACCCGTTTGAGATCACTCGAGCATTATTCCGTCGTAGTATTTTATGTATAACGCTAATAATAATAAAAATACTCCTAACCATAATATTAATAATAATATTAATCTTAATAATAATAATAATAATAATAATAATAATAATAATAATAATAATAATAATAATAATAATATATAGAATGATCGATAGATAAATGAATGAATAATTCAGCCGAAATGTTCGAGCTTTATAGCCCGCGATCTGGACCCATAAGCTCCGCAGTCGACGAGCATTTGCACTCTCCATTGCCGCAATCGCGGAGGTCCACCCTCCAGCTCATTCTCAAATGATTAAGGGCTGCCGACGGTTTTTAATAATATTTAATATATAATATATTTAATTTATATAATTAATTATATATAATATAATATTTACGTGAATAGTGGACTTGTAATTTTAGTTCCAAAGACTTGTACGTTGTCGCTCGACTTATGTCTCGGTTCCGGTTTCTCGAACGCATTTTTGTACGCTTAGAAAACTAGCACGTTACGTTATGCGACGTGTACCTTTATCAAAAATTAGACTTAAATCAATGAAAACTATCCCACTCAAAATGTAACCTATTCATTTGAGTGTTTTGGTCATTTGCTTCTGTAAATCAACATTTTGTTATGAATTAAATATATGATAATATCAAAACATTTTGTATCTAGTTAATATTATATTTAATCATTTTGTAAAATATATAACTATATACATATCTACATATATATCTATATATCTTTTTTTAGAAATATAATTTGTACATATTATAATTAAAATATTTACTTAATAATATATTATTTAGTTTTTCAAAACTAATTATATTTCGAAGTTTGTTAAAAATCGTTTTCATAATATAACATAAATTGGTATGAAACATTTATGTACTAGCCTTTACTCTGACTTGTCAAATATTTTAATTACTTATTTAAATATCAATCGACTCACTAATCGAATACTAATATCGTTTATTAATAATTTGAAATATATATAAACACGTTTTTATTTACAAGTTGCAAGTTATATATATATTTATATTCAATAAAATCACCAACCGTTATTATTTATAACTTTGTCAAAAGGTTTCTAGAAAGATTCTAAATTTTAAGATAACGTTAAAATGGCTCGGTAACAATTTGTCAAAAGTGGTTACAGATATTGATAAAGTTATATTCCTTTTTAAAGAAGACGTGACACTCTAATCATTTATAATTTTTAAAATTTATAAAAGATAATAATAATAACAATAATAATCTACTTCTTGTCATGTTGTAAAATGTACTAATCTTTCAAAATATATAGAAGTACGTTTTATGTCTTTGAAACAATATATATGTAAGCTTTAATATACTTTATCTATATATATACACGTTTCACATAACACGTTTATTACGTAGATGTTTAACTAAAATGAATAAGTATAACGTTATACGTTTAATACCTTGTTAACGTTTCAAGTCATATAATGGGTTTCATAACATATTTTCATAGCAACCAAACCGTTTAATGCTTTATTAATATATCACAATTTAATATACACATATATATATATATATATATATATATATATATACATATCTATTCACACATAATTGTTCGTGAATCGTCGGGCACAATCAAAGGGTAATTGATTACATGAATGTAGTTCTAAAATTTTAAGATTCAACATTACAGACTTAACTTATCGTGTCGGAAACATATAAAGATCAAATTTAAATTTGGTCAAAAAATTTTGGGTTGTCACAGTACCTACCCGTTAAAGAAATTTCATCCCGAAATTTGATTAGAATGGTCATGGCTGACAATAAGTATGTTTTCATGACGTATACGAGCTGAATATTAGAGTTTTATTATCAGCAAGTAATTTGAATAAAACAACTCGATTATGTAAAGAGTACGAGTGAAGCTATCACAAAAAATGAAATGAGAAAAGTAAGTTTCGTCATATCTTTTGACGTATATGAGTTGATTTTCGGAGTTCAAGAGATTTGGAGAAAATCTTCGTAATAAGATTTGATTCTTCGGTAATTAAGTAAATTAGGATTCTCTTTGATTAAATGCGATAATCTGTTTTGATTGCTTTGTCAGATATTTTACTATATATCCACCCCCTTCGTTTCCTTATTTCCACAACTCACACCTTCCATTCTTTCTCAATTCATACTTTAAAACATTCGTCAATATGCTTCATCCAGTTCTGATTCTTGATATACTCCTAACTTTCATATCTATCATTCTTCTTTTTCATCTGCCACTTGAGGAATCTATTCACTTTTACTATACTCTTGGCTTTATAGTGTTTTTAGTTCTCCCGTGTCTTTACATTACAATACTTATTGATATACACGGTTTGTAATTTAAGTGTTGTTGTCGGGCTTTGTATCTTCCCTTATATTTCAGAGTCCCTGCTTCTGTTTTTCTATAATCATTAACATCTACGGTTAATGCCCTCTTCCATTTGCTGCGACTTATACTCCCAATTATATTTCGGAGCTTCGTGTTTTTGTCTCCTCTTCCCGACTTCAAGTTAAGCGAATAATGGTTCAGAATTCTTAGATATGAATTTCGAAATGAATATAGTTAATGTTCTAAGAAGGAAATCGTAATGGCACGATCTTGATTTGTCAAATTACCAGAATACCTCGGAAAAGATCGAATCATCAAGAAAAATATTTTCTTGATATGTTTAGAGTTTAAGTAGAATAAAGAATCGTGTAACATGGCACATGATGACGTTATGATCTGTGAATCATCTCGTTCCATTTAGAAACTCAGCATGACTTATTGTAATATAATCACGTTGATCAAGTGTCATTATATTATACTAACTCATGCTCCAGTTCCCAACACTACTTCAAAAATATTCATATTTTAAACTCGAAGGTTTCAGAATTTAGAAACTAAAATAGTTTCTTTTATGATGTAACACAGATAGCGTGAAGAGATAAATGATTTCACATAAGAATAATTGTGAAAATATCTTCAGAAGTATCGAGGATATTTATAATGAAAGATACGATGATATCTTAGAATATTTAAGATCAGAGGATGATGAAGAATATTGTTCGCAATGGTTTTAGAGTAAGGAGCAAGGTATTTGCTAAAGACTTCAGTAGACACCGAATCATTTGGATTCTTTGAAGGTAGATTTCGTCCTTGTGATTTGTCCACAGCCTCCTTCATGGTTTGCTCAATTTGTTTTTCAGTACCAAATTTTCTCTTTTTTTGAGCTTTGCCAACACACTATTCTTTATCATCAAACTTTTTACTGTTAAGGTCATTTACAGTTTTTGCTGCTTCATCAGCATTTTTCAAAATTTCAAGAACTAGTTCGCAGTTCAGGGTATTTTTCAGAAACTTCACATTCGAAGTATGTAAGTCTTGGAGGTAGACATTATATATAATTGTTGGCATAGAATCGTTGTGAGATTCGAGAATAATGATTCAAGCTTTTCGATATGGTAACTACTATTACAAGATACAGATGAGTATATGATAGGGTTTCAATGAATAAGTATAGTAATTTTTCGAGAGACTCAAAGATCAATGAAGTTGTTGGTAAGTTTACTGCTAATGTGGCAAGATATAAAAGGTTCCCCGGTAACAATGATGAAGGGGTAATCATCATAATAAAGCTTATTCGAATGGAAAATTGAAGTTGATTTGCTGGAGCTGTGACAAAACTGTCTATTTTGAAAAGGGATTGAAAAGTTATTTTTGGTAATAAATGTCAAAGGATCTGACACGGATACGTGTTAAACTATGACTTTGGTTTCGAGAGTTATTCAGGTGCATGACTGTGGGTAACATGTGGTTGGATCATCATCTCGATTGTTCATTATTTGAAGTGCCTTCAGGAATTTCGAGGGGTTTGAACACAGATTGTAATTGTTAATATACCTATAATGTTCTAGGATTTTGAATGATACAAATATTTTCTGGTTTCTATGAATAGAAATGATGTTCTACCACAGTTTTGAAGTCAAAGTATAGCTTTGAAATATGTAAGAATTCTAAGAGTGATGTCCTCTGTTAAATCTTGACTTGGATTTTGATTTGTCAAAATCAGGTTATGCAATCAAATTTGGATGAGAATGGTTGTTTTGATATCTATGAAAGAACGTATATCGTTGTGAAAGTAGTGAGTATAGTTGATGAATTGTTGAATCAAGATTGAAGAATATAACATATTAATTGTGAATTTATATATCTTTCGGGTATTACCTACCCGTTAAAAGTTTCACAAGTAATATTTTGTACAAAAGAATTTGCATTACAGTCTTTATAAAAATATATGTATATTCTCTTCAGATGTAATACAGATTTAATAAGTTAATATTTCATTAAACTCATTTTATTTATTATGATTGAAAAACCCCTAAAACTTCAGAAGTTACGTAATCTTTACTGAGTATTTCTTCTATTTGAATGTAATTATGAATTACCACTTCATTATTCATCCATTGATATTTCTTTGATGAATGATGTTTGTGTTTGTAGAAATTCTTGTGAACTTCGCGAGACACGAATGATGATTCTTAGAAATTTTCGAGTATATCGAAAATGAAAGTGTAAAATCAAACTTATAATTGAATAATACACTTGGTTTATTATGAAACAGAATTCGTCGAGTTGAAACGGATATTGTAGCTAATGATGGTTAAGTTATTAACGAAGGATGTACATCATAGCATATTAGTGACATGAATTATCCGAGTATCTACTCTTTGAAATTCACGCGTAATAGCTTAGTAAGAAAAGATTTATTGTGGTTTCAAAACTCTATATATGTAAGATATACATATAAATTCTTCAGTGGAAGTGAGTTAATATTTTATAACTTCGTTGATACATTATATCTGTTGATGATTGTGGTGTTGATATCGTTGATGGTTATGGAGCTGGTGTAGCTTGTGGTGCTACAGGTGTTGCTGGTGTTGGTGATACTGATGGTGATACTGGTGGTACTACCGGTGGCGCTTGTATAACAAATCTATTTTGTAATGCACGCACCATTCCTGTCAGGGTTTCTATTCTCCCCTCTATCATCTCTATCCACCCATTCATATTCATTTACGGTTATGATTAGAATAAATAATCTCTAAAACTTTTAGAGATTACATAATCACCGTAGAATATTTCTCCGATGAAGTTATGAATCAATACTTCATCGTTTGTTGTTGTTGGTATTCCTTGATATCTACAGGGTGTAGGACGTTGATGCTCGTGGGACAGATTGTGAAATTGAGGTTTGTGATGCGGTTTTTGTTGGTGGTATAGTTGGTGTTTGTGGGGTTTGTGATGCTTGTAACTTCTGCATCATATTCTCCAAAGCCACCACTCTAGTGCGAAGCTCGGTGACTTCTTCTAATACACCGGAATGATCGGTGGTTCGAACGAGCGGGTGAATAAGATCTAGATTTTGAGATAGTATATAATCGTGATGAGATACTCTAGAAATGAGAGAGAAAGTGGTGTCTCGAACAGGTTCACTGGTAAGTGCTTCAGGTTCTTCGCCAAGAGGGCAATGTGGTGGATGGAAGGGATCACCTTCTTCTTGTATCCAGTGATTAAGTAGGTTACGAACCCATCCCCAATTCATCCAGAATAGATGATGGCTTATTGGTTCATCCATTCTGGTCACACTGCTTTCAGAGCCCGAGTGAAACTCCATATCAGAATAACTGTCAGAATCCGAGGAACTGGAACTGGTTGCAGGATCTATCTCGTACAGAGTAGGGAAATGATTTTTCAATATGAGGAAGATTATAAGACTTAGATTTGGTATTCTTTAATACATACATTACATATGTATATATAATACCAAAATCCCATAAATTACGGAGAAATCTTTGAAATATGCTAGGCAAGGTTTACAATAACAGATACGTTAAGATATGAATTAGCAGGTACGCTAAGATATGAATTTTTGTCTATACACTATTTATGCAATCAATGCAGTAAGATGTGTCTAGACTAAGAATGATAAGCATGTAATTTCCGACAAAAATGATAAGCAAAACTTTTTGACATGCAGCTAAGGTCGAAGTCCAGACTCATTAATGCATATTAATATCTATCAGTTAGACACACTAATGCAAGACCTGGTTCGCTAAGAACACCGCTCTGATACCAAATGAAGCGACCCGTCCTAATCCAAAAGGACGAATACAATAACATATGGTTACATTGCGAGGTTCTGACCTCTATATGATACATTTTACAAACATTGCATTCATTTTTAAAAGACAAACTTTCATTACATTGAAAGTTGATAGGCATGTATACCATTTCATAATATGTCCCAATCTATAAATGACTTAATAATAATCTTGAATTCAATGACTTGAATGCAACGTCTTTTGAAATATGCCATGAATGACTTCAGGTAATATCTTTAAAATGAGCAAATGCACAGCGGAAGATTTCTTTAATACCTGAGAATAAACATGCTTTCAAGTGTCAACCAAAAGGTTGGTGAGTTCATTAGTTTATCATAAATATTCATTTCCATCATTTTAATAGACCACAAGATTTCAGATATTTAATTGTACACGTAACCCGAGTACAAAATAGTACACATAACCTGCGAATTAAAAATCATTCATATGGTGAACACCTGGTAACCGACATTAACAAGTGCATCTAGAATATCCCCAATATACAGGTACAATCATCTGTATATAAAATCAAAGTACTAAAGCATCCGTAACCCGGATGGGACGTGTCAAAGTCTATAGATCTATCTTCAGGATTCACGTCAATTTGGGGTCTGTTCCCAAATTCTTAGGCTACCAAGCTAAAAGGGTGATATCCAGTATAATAATTCAACCATAGAATGTAGTTTCAAGTACTTGTGTCTATTTCGTAAAACAGTTATAAAAGCAGCGCATGTATTCTCAGTCCCAAAAATATATATAAAAAGGGAGTAATGAAACTCACAATACAGTATTTCGTAGCAATAATGCAAATGACGATACTGAACAATGCAAAGTTGGCCTTGGATTCACGAACCTATATTAAATATATATATTTATATATTGGTCAATATCTGTCTAACAATTTAAGTCAAGGCGTAGTGTATCACAATCCTAATGCTCGAGACCGATATGCAAAAGTCAACAAAAGTCAATTTAACTCAGAATGATTTCCAAATTCTATACATGTTTATTATATAACTTAAATATAGTCGTTTTATATATTTAAATATATTTATCAGATTTTATTAGAGTAAATAATATAAATCATTTATTAATAAATAAAAATTTATATTAAAATTTTATATATGATAAAAATATACTTTTATATATCTTAAGTAATAAAATTTATAAAGTTCACTTAATATCATAAAAATATAGTGATATGTATTATTAATGTAATTATATTACATGTAATAAAATATCTTTGTATCACATATTCATTTGATAAAATAATATTGATAATAATAATAATAATAATAATAATAATAATAATAATAATAATAATAATAATAATAATAATAATAATAATAATAATAATAAGTAAAAGTTGTATTATTTTGTGATAATAATAATTATTATTATTATTCTACTAATAATAACAATAACAATATTTATACTTACCAATGATGATATTAATTATAATAAAATAATTATTTTAATCATGATAATTTTAATAATAACGATACTTTTTATTATTAACTGTAATAATAATAATATTTTATAAAAATAATAATTCTATTCAAAATGATAATTTTTAATAATAATACTACTAAAATGATAATGATATTTAATAATAACAATGATATTTCTATTAAATTCATAATTTTAACAAAAATGATAGTTTTAATATTAATGATACTTTTAATAATAATAACGATAAAAATAATAAAATGATAGTTTTGATAAAAATGTTAATTATTTTAATAATAATAATAATAATAATAATACTGATTATTAGATAATAATAATAATGACGATAATAACGACAATAATGATAAAGATAACGATAACGATAGCGATAACGATAACGATAAAGATAACGATAACGATAACGATAATAATAATAATCATTTTAATAATAATACTTAAAATTATAGATAATTCAATTGACGATATCTTTTAATCCGTTCATCGAAACCACACGATTCCTAAATGAAAAGTTATTGATTTTTCGTTAGCTTTCCAACGACATGTATATCATATACTTTATACTAGTAACATATGTATTAAATTTGTGATTTATCATAAACTATTTAACGATGAAATTAAACATACAAGCATGCATAATCCTATATACTCGAGCACTAGTCAGGGATATACTATTAATATATAAAAGATAAGATATGAATGCTCACGTATCAATATTGAGATTCAATATTGCAGGAAGCACGTAGACGCAACGGGGATGATAAACACTAGTTTGATCTCACGAGCTATACCCCCGAACCATACCCATAACCTCCATAGCTATAACTGATGTTGTGTGAGGTGTATACGAAATAGTTATATTTTTATTGCGAAATACTATTAAATACGATACAATTTTACACAAGTTATTTATTTATTTATAGCGTTGATATACCTAAACCTTGCTACAACACTATAGGCAGTGTACCTAATCGTACAATAGTATAGTTTTTAGTAAGTCCTGTTCGTCCACAGGGAACTAGCCAAGTTTAACGCTATATTTTAAAACTATATCTGAATATATATATATATATATATATATATATATATATATATATATATATATATATATATATATATATATATATATATATATATATATATATATATATATATATATATATATATGTATATATATATATATATATATATATATATATATATATATATATTATTATTATTATAAAAAGGGGGTTTTGCCGTTTAATGACCGGTTTGTCGATTTTAAAACTTTAGTCACAATTAAAACCTAATGTAAAATATTAAATATACAAATAACTTAATTTAAAGCGTAAAGTAAATAACGATAATAAAAGTGCGATAATTTAAAGTGCGATAAATAAAATGACGATAAATAAAAATTGCGATAATTAAAAAGTACGTCAATTAAAAGTGCGATAAGATATAAAATAAAGGAATTATGCTTATTTAAACTTCCGTAATCATGATGTTTGACGTGTTGATTTTAATTTATTACCATGGGTTAATTGTCCTTTATCCTGGATTATTCGATATGTCCATCTGGTTTTTGTCCATAATAGTCCATCAGTCATAAATATAAAGTGCGAGTGTCCTCGTCAAATTATCCTTATATCCGAAGTCAAATATTCTAACTAATTGAGGACTTAAACTGTAACAAGGTCTTAATACTTTGTTAACAATTACGCCAAGTGTCCTTGTACATAATTCACCCCTGTTTTAATGAGTCCATTGACTATTAATCCATTCTCATGTCCAGTTAAATGAACGATTATTAGTATTTAAAAATATCCCACTCATCGTGTCCGATCGAGTGTATATGGTTATTTATAGATACGTCAAATTGTAAATCTCTATATTAAATTAACAAACTATCATTCAGTTAAATAAATATAAAGCCCATTAATAGTCCATAGTCCAATTTCCACAAGTGTCGGTCTTTTATCCAAACCCCAATTATGGTACAAAGCTCAATAACCCCGTCTTTAATATTTAGTCCAACATCATGATTACTTCGATTTAAATACGCATAATAATAACTTAGCTACGAGACATTAATTTAAAAAGGTTGAACATAACTTACAATGAGTATTAATAGCGTAGCGTTACACGGACATAATTTTGACTTACACACTTACAACATTCGCCACTATAACCTTATTATTATTATTATTAAACTTAAATTAAAATTAAAATTATAATATATATATATATATATATATATATATATATATATATATATATATATATATATATATATATATATATATATATATATATATATATATATATATATATATATATATATATTTTACGTATATGATATGAGAAAGGAAAAGAAAAAGATGTTGAAATCGATCAGAATGCGCGGCCTTTTATAGGCCCACGTTTCACTGTACAGCTCCGCGAGTGCGGAGCTTTTGTGCTTCACAACTCCGCGAGTGCGGAGGTCTGGATTCCAGCTCATAGATTAAATCCAAAACGTGGGCAGCGTATAATTATAATATATAATAATATATATAATTAATTATATATTATATTATATTCTTGTGCATAGTTGACTTGTAATTTTTGGTCCGCTGCGTCGCGCGCTAAAAGTTGGTTCATGTCTCGGTTCCGGAATTTTAGAAACCCTTTTTGTACAATTTAATATCTTGTACTTTGTGTTTCACGGCTTGGACTCTTGTAATTTTTAGACGTTTCTCATCAATAATTTGAACCACTTGGATTGTACTTTGTAATTTTCAGCTTTTTGGTCATTTGCGTCTTCAATTCGTCAAATCTGTCTTTTGTCTTCACCCATTAATATTTAAATGAATATCACTTGTAAATTAATCAATTGCAACTAAAAGCTTGTCTTTCATGAGGGATAATGCTATGAAATATATGTTCGTTTTTAGCATTATCAAATATTCCCACACTTGAGCGTTGCTTGTCCTCAAGCAATATAGAATTTGAATATATCTTTACTAGAATCACTTCATTATTCTTCACACTTTGTACATCAGTGATTTTAATACGGCGGTATGAACAATGGTAGTAACGATGTGGTTTACAGTCCCACATGACTATAAAAATTTAGATCCTTTAAGAAATTGGATCTTTATGAAAACATTTGATCTTTTGAAAATTCAATCTAGCTTTTACCCTAGATAAGTTTTCTGGAATAACCCTTCACCGGTGTTTGCAAAATGTTTTTGTGGGTTTTGTTAGTTTTAGATTTGAAAATTTTAGCTCAAAACTCATGGTTTTGTGTCACCCACTTGCTAACCTTGTATTAGGAAAGCAACACGTCCAGTTTACTTGTCCCGTATATTAACCTTCAGTAAACTACCGTCCGGTTATAAAGGAAAGCGTTGAACAAGCAACTGTTGAGGCAATGTCCCGTGACATGCTTTCGATTATGGTCTATATCGTGTCGGATGCAATTACTATCCTTGGTAGGAGCAATAGTAAAGATCACCCTATAGTTTTTCAGTTTGGCACAAGGTCCTGTCTTTGACCATGTTATGCAACCACCGTTCTTACGGTTGACACCCAATTTGGTTCAGGTGACCTAATGAATTCCAGGTGAATTCCTAGGATTTTACATTCAATGGTAATGAACGCATTGAAAATAGGTTTTCAGAAAACAAATCGGTTTTAATTTGATCAAAATATTTTCTCGTTTAAGCTCGAGTTTAGATATCATCGAATTCCATGAGTTTGTAATTCTCAATCTTTAAGGTCAATCTCAAGGATTGAGTAATATCAGTCTTAAAAGCTGATTTTTTGATCTTTAAGGAGATTATCCTTTCTAGGGGTCTGATTCATTAGTCTTATCAAGCTAATTTGCACGGCGCCCTCCCCATTTTACGAGACAGATCCGCTCATGATTAGGATAAGTCTGACCACTTGGCGACCCTGTTTGATGCTGAGGTCCGTGGATTTCCAGCTGATTTTTGAGAAAACTTTTCAAGGTTTTTTGTAGACTCTACGACGACAACTTCCTGACCTAAATCAAGAAGCGCGTGTATTTTTCTCTCGAAAGACTTTACTTCCTTTTAAATTTCATTTATATTACAATAAACTGGGTAAAACTGATTAATATCGTCCAAAACAAAAGTATCTTCAATTATTTATACAAAAATATGTGATATATGTTCTAAATAACTTGGTAAATTTTCCCCACACTTGGCTTTTATTTTCCTTTCTTTGCCTTTTTATTCTCCTCTATTCCATTTTAAATGAATTCAAGCGTTTTGGATTGTTTCTCCATTTATGTTCTCTCCGAGGTAACAATAATTTTGGCATTAACACCTAGTTTTATCGTTCATAAATATGTATAAACATAATTTTGAATTCATTTAGTTGAAAATTTTTCAAATTTTCACAAAATTTGGCAATTAAACTAAGTGTAAACCCGAGAGAATTTATAACCCTTCCCCACACTTGAGATCATGCAATGCCCTCATTTGCATGAAATCAGACTATAATTATAAATTCATGAGGGTGATTAGTGTAGAAAAGTGATTAAAAATACCGAGTTTGCAAACATATTATTTTATATCACATTTGATATTTTGCGTCTTGTCGTCAAAATTAGTAGCTTTTGCTGAACTTAATGTCAGTCTTTAAAAGTGCGATGTTTTACCCTGTTTTGTACATAAGATAAATTACAAACATACATAATATTTTTATTATATATATATATATATATATATTTTTTTTTTTTTTATAAAACCTTTATTTATTAAAACAATTTAAATGAATAATTTTTTTTAAAAATTTTGTTTCCTTTTACTTTAGGTAGTTTCGGTATGTTTACCTAGTCTGTCCCTCGACAAAATTTAAAATTTGTCGTTAAAGCGATTGTTTTAAAAGTAAAGATTTTCGGGTTTTTTAATTTTTTTGGTATACTTTAGATCAATAAAATTAAAAATAATGATAACAAAATTTTTCGCCCCGCCCTCGGGTAAAGCAATTTCGGTTCCATGACCTAGTCTTCAACTTATGACGAATTTTAGAAATCATTTTTTTAAACTTAATGAAATAAAGTAATTTTTGTTTTTAAATTCACACAAAACTTAAATTTAAAAATGCATATTAATTTCATACAAAACCTACAAAACAAAAATTCAGAATGGGGGGAGAAAACTAGTTCTTTAGTGTCTGCTAGCGAAAAAGACCAATCGGATTCCATTCTCAGAACTACATGAGAACAGAACAACTAACTCTAGACAGCGTTTTCTTTTTAGAACATTTGAATCTCCCCACACTTAGGTAGCTGTGGTGTCAAAATTGTGATTAACTTCATCATCAATTTCTCTTGGACCATAATCAACTTGTATATCTGTGACTTTTGATTTAAGCCATTGGTCGGATTCCTGTGTAATATCCACAAATTCAACTAGTTTCGCCTTTTCTTTAGGCGATAGATTGGATACTAACCGGTTACATAACTTAAAGTTCCCCTTAGTTCTAGCATCGCGAATCCGTTTAATAAGTTTCTTCATTGAACTGTTAATAATGGGGTCATTTAATTTCCTATCAACAATGGGGTTCTTTGTTATCATGTCATCATTAGGTGTTACTTCATTTTCCCCACACTTAGGCGTTTTATTATTTTTAAGCACTACCGTTGGAGTTGGTAAAACAATATGGTTCTTATCAATCGTTTTTGTTGGTTCAACGGTTTTGATTGGTGGAGATTTAGACTTTCGACTCACAAAGGTGATCGATTTTTCATCATTACTAAGTGTCATTCTACCCTCTCTTACATCAAATAACTTCCCGGTAGACGCTAAGAATGATCGACCTAAAATTAGAGGAATCTTTGGGTCCTCTTCTATGTCAATGACAATAAATTCGACTAAAAAGGTTAAATTACCCACTTAAACGGGTAGGTTGTCAGCAATTCCAACTGGGTGCCTAATTGTTTGATCAAAGAGTCGGACACTCATCTCTGTTGGACTTAACTCACCTACTCCTAATCTCTTATATAATGAAAGAGGCATAACACTCACACTCGCACCTAAATTTGCTAGTGCATCATACATGACACAATCACTAAGTAGACAAGGAACAATAAATTCACCCGGATCACCCACCCTGGGTGGAGGTTTTGGTGGAACTGTCTTCACCGGGTTTATCTTTACGGTTTTTGTTTCTTGTACTTTCTTATTCTTCTTCTTCTTTCCAGAGGTATCACAAACTTTATTACCTATCACTTGCTTATACTCAACTCCTTTTCTTGGAAACGGGATGGGTGGTCTGTATGGTGCCACCACTGGCTTTACATACTCGGGTGGTGGTGGTGTTGTAACTTCTTTATTGTTACTCACATCTAAAACCTTCCCATCTTCTGATGCTGGTTTTTCAGAATTCGTTGAAACCATATTAACATTTTCATTCCGAGGATTTACTTTAGTATTACTCGCTAGCTTTCCTTATTCCCTCTCACTCATCATGCTAGCAAGAGTACCTACGTGTTTTTCTAGATTCAAAATGGAATCTTATTGAGTTCTTAATGACTGATCAAACCTCTCATTTGTTTGGGTTTGAGATGTAATCAATTGTGTTTGAGATTCCATTAGCTTTGCCATCATTTCTTCCAGATTTGGCTTTTTCTCTTCGGTTTGTTGTGGTGGTTTATACAAGCTAGGTCTTTGTTGATTGAAAGTGTTGTTTTGGGTTGGTTGGTTATTCGGACCTTGTTGGTTATACGAGTTATTGTTGGGTCCATTTGGATTGTAAAGAATGTTTTAATTTCGATTGAAGTTTGGCCTTGGAGGTTGATAATTATTTTGATAATTATTTCCCGGCCTTTGGTTCATGTAGGAAACATTCTCATGTTGTTCCATCGTTTGTTCAATGTGACAATCTTTTATTAAGTGTGGTCCACCGCATTGCTCATAACTGATTCGTATTGCGTGAATATCTTTAGTCATCTTTTCCATTCGTCTTTCGAAAGCATCTATTTTTGCGGAAACAGAATCAAAGTCATGGCTAGAATTGGCTCTAGCCGCTTTAGATGATCTAACGATGTCTTTTTCTTGATGCCACTCATGTGAGTGGGAGGCTGTGTTATCAATAATTTTGTAAGCTTCAGTTGCAGTTTTCTTCATAATGGAACCACCAGCTGCTGTGTCGATGTCTTTTCGTGTAGTAACATCGCAACCTTGGTAGAATATTTGTACTATTTGATAAGTATCTAAACCATGCTGAGGACATCCTCTCAACAACTTTCCGAATCTTGTCCACGCTTCATATAGAGTTTCATTTGGCTTTTGCGTGAACGTAACAATTTCTCCTTGAAGTCTCACGGCTTTAGATGCCGGAAAGAATCCTTTAAGAAATTTTTCAACTAAAACATCCCATGTATCAATCGCCCCTTCAGGTAACGATTCTAATCAATCTTTGGCTTCTCCCTTTAAAGTCCAGGGAAACAACATGAGATAGATCTGTTCATCCTCAACTTCTCTGATTTTGAATAGAGTACAGATCCTATTAAAGGTTCGAAGATGTTCGTTTGGATCTTCTTTTGGCGTACCACTATATTGGCATTGATTAGTTACCATTTGTAGGATTTGTCCTTTGATTTCATAATCTGACGCATTAATGGCTGGCTTAATAATGGCGTGACCTTGGCCAGTGCATGTGGCTCTTATTCGATCTTTCATACTTAGAGGTTCCAGATTTTCCATGATTGAATTTGTTGAATCTGAATCACTAGAGGATTCTGACTTAATGGTTTCTTCCTCAACAATCTCTGGATGAGTAATTTGTGATTCAGGAGGAATGATTAGTGGTTCAGGATCTCTGAATTGTCCCTGAATATCCTCCGGATTCTCAATTGTGAGGTCGGGTTCAAAAAATGGATTATCGGAAATTTAAATTGGAGTACTTGGTCGACTAGATGACGATTCTAAAGAAAAATCAACGGTGACAATGTTGGCTAAATGTCTTGATCGAGTTACAGGTGGTGAACGTATGAAAGGTGGTGAACGTTTTGCTCGGTGCATTCACTGAATATCCTATTAGTTATAAAAATAAAAATTATATAAGTTATCAAATTAATAGACTTTTCTGATTTTCCCCACGTTTCGAATAGCCAATAGATGCAGCAGGTAGCCAGGACCCTTTAAATCGGAAGCCCACAACTCGCCACTAACAAATCCAACTATTACTACGAACCAGAAAATTTTGGATGTCTATTAATTTAACCGCTTAAAATAATTTTTCGTCGAATTTTAAAGAAAATAAAGAAAATTCTATGTCCTAAAAACTAGAGTGTCGAGAAATAAGAAAGAAAAAGAGCGCTTCGAAAAACGTCGAAAAATAAAAAGTCGAAAAATAAAAATAAGAAAGTAGAGCGTCGAAACTTAAAAGTCAAAAAACTAAATATTAAAACTTGTGTCTAAAGGTATTAAAGCTTAAAGGAATTCTATATCCAAAACGGCAATAACTTAAAAAGTACTAAAATCTATAAAAACTAAAGCGATAAGCGACGTCGTAAAATTCTAAAGCACCTAAATCTTAATCTAAAGAAAAAGCACTTAAGGGATTTTACGGCAAAGCCTAAAAATCTAAAAATATGAAATTACTACGGAAAGATATTAAGTTTAAAACTAGTTAAGAACGATAAAAATACAAATTACAAATAAACTAATAAAAAGATACAAAATATAAAAATAAAACTTAAAGTTATAAAAATACAATTTTTATAAAAATATTATTTTTATCTTATTATTTTACAAAAGTATTAATTTTATAAGTAATAAAACTAATTAAAACTTAATATTACTAACTATAAACTAAAATTAAAAACTAATTAAATACTTAAACCCTAATTAGGCTTAATCAATAATAATAAAAATTAATAAAACCTAAACTGTAATTAATGCTGTACCAGGTATGAGCGTGTCAGAGAGCTACGCGAGTGCGGATTCTTGCTGCCCAAAACCTCCGCGAGTGCGGAAGATGCAGATTCAGAAGAGATGCAGGCCAGAAATCGCAGGTTCAGTTTTAATTTTTTTTTTTTTTAATTTTAATTTTCTGTTTTGTTTTGTTTTGTTTTGTTTTTTTTTTGTTTTTTTAAATATTTATATAAAACTTATAAATAAGAAAAATTTACTTATTAGTTTTTATAACTTTTCACAATAAAAAGAAATATAAACTTTTTAAATTTAACTAAACTTAAAAATATAGATATATATTTTTCTTTTTCTTGATTTTATATTTTTGATTGTATTATATAAAACGTATTTTTATAAAAAGAAATTAAAACTTAATAAAAATCCTTTTTTTATAGCGTTTTGCTTCGGCGTTCCCCGGCAGCGGCGCCAAAAATACTTGATGTTGTGCGAGGTGTATACGAAATAGTTATATTTTTATTGCGAAATACTATTAAATACGATACAATTTTACACAAGTTATTTATTTATTTATAGAGTGAATATACCTAAACCTTGCTACAACACTATAGGCAGTATACCTAATCGTACAGTAGTGTAGTTTTTAGTAAGTCCGGTTCGTCCACAGGAAACTAGCCAAGTTTAACGCTATATTTTAAAACTATATCTGAATATATATATATATATATATATATATATATATATATATATATATATATATATATATATATATATATATATATATATATATATATATATAAGTAATATTATTATTATTATAAAAAGGGGGTTTTACCGTTTAATGACCGGTTTGTCGATTTTAAAACTTTAGTCACAATTAAAACCTAATGTAAAATATTAAATATACAAATAACTTAATTTAAAGCGTAAAGTAAATAACGATAATAAAAGTGCGATAATTTAAAGTGCGATAAATAAAATGACGATAAATAAAAATTGCGATAATTAAAAAGTACGATAATTAAAAGTGCGGTAAGATATAAAATAAAGGAATTATGCTTATTTAAACTTCCGTAATCATGATGTTTGACGTGTTGATTTTAATTTATTACCATGGGTTAATTGTCCTTTGTCCTGGATTATTCGATATGTCCATTTGGTTTTTGTCCATAACAGTCCATCAGTCATAAATATAAAGTGCGAGTGTCCTCGTCAAATTATCCTTATATCCGAAGTCAAATATTCCAACTAATTGGGGACTTAAACTGTAACAAGGTCTTAATACTTTGTTAACAATTATGCCAAGTGTCCTTGTACATAATTCACCCCTGTTTTAATGAGTCCATTGACTATTAATCCATTCCCGTGTCCAGTTAAATGAACGATTATTAGTATTTAAAAATATCCCGCCCATCGTGTCTGATCGAGTGTATATGGTTATTTATAGATAAGTCAAATTGTAAATCTCTATATTAAATTAACGAACTATCATTCAGTTAAACAAATATAAAACCCATTAATAGTCCATAGTCCAATTTCCACAAGTGTCGGTCTTTTGTCCAAACCCCAATTATGGTACAAAGCCCAATAACCCCGTCTTTAATATTTAGTCCAACATCATGATTACTTCGATTTAAATACGCATAATAATAACTTAGCTACGAGGCATTAATTTAAAAAGGTTGAACATAACTTACAATGAGTATTAATAGCGTAGCGTTACACGGACATAATTTCGACTTACACACTTACAACATTCGCCACTATAACCTTATTATTATTAAACTTAAATTAAAATTAAAATTATAAATATATATATATATATATATATATATATATATATATATATATATATATATATATATATATATATATATATATATATATATATATATATATATTTACGTATATGATATGAGAAAGGAAAAGAAAAAGATGTTGAAATCGATCAGAATGCGCGGCCTTTTATAGGCCCACGTTTCACTGTACAGCTCCGCGAGTGCGGAGCTTTTGTGCTTCACAGCTCCGCGAGTGCGGAGGTCTGGATTCCAGCTCATAGATTAAATCTAAAACGTGGGCTGCGTATAATTATAATATATAATAATATATATAATTAATTATATATTATATTATAATCTTGTGCATAGTTGACTTGTAATTTTTGGTCCGTTGCGTCGCGCGCTAAAAGTTGATTCATGTCTCGGTTCCGGATTTTCGAACGCCTTTTCGTACAATTTAATATCTTGTACTTTGTGTTTCACGTTTTGGACTCTTATAATTTTTAGACGTTTCTCATCAATAATTTGAACCACTTGGTTTGTACTTTGTACTTTTTAGCTTTTTGGTCATTTGCGTCTTCAATTCGTCGAATCTGTCTTTTGTCTTCACCCATTAATATTTAAACGAATATCACTTGTAAATAGAACAATTACAACTAAAAGCTTGTCTTTCTTGAGGGATAATGCTATGAAATATATGTTCGTTTTTAGCATTATCAATAACCCATAATTCCAAAGCTTAAACCCGTTTTGAAAACCTGTTTGAGATCACTCGAGCATTATTCCGTCGTAGTATTTTATGTATAACGCTAATAATAATAATACTCCTAACCATAATATTAATAATAATATTAATCTTAATAATAATAATAATAATAATAATAATAATAATAATAATAATAATAATAATAATAATAATAATAATAATATATAGAATGATCGATAGATAAATGGATGAATGATTCGGCCGAAATGTTCGAGCTTTATAGCCCTCGATCTGGACCCATAAGCTCCGCAGTCGCGGAGCATTTGCACTCTCCATTGCCGCAATCGCGGAGGTCCACCCTCCAGCTCATTCTCAAATGATTAAGGGCTGCCGACGATTTTTAATAATATTTAATATATAATATATTTAATTTATATAATTAATTATATATAATATAATATTTACGTGCATAGTGGACTTGTAATTTTAGTTCCAAAGACTTGTACATTGTCGCTCGACTTATGTCTCGGTTCCGGTTTCTCGAACGCAATTTCGTACGCTTAGAAAACTAGCACGTTACGTTACGCGACGTGTACCTTTATCAAAAATTAGACTTAAATCAATGAAAACAATCCCACTCAAAATGTAACCTATTCATTTGAGTGTTTTGGTCATTTGCTTATGTAAATCAACATTTTGTTATGAATTAAATATATGATAATATCAAAACGTTTTGTATCTAGTTAATACTATATTTAATCATTTTGTAAAATATATAACTATATACATATCTACATATATATCTATATATCTTTTTTTTAGAAATATAATTTGTACATATTATAATTAAAATATTTACTTAATAATATATTATTTAGCTTTTCAAAACTAATTATATTTCGAAGTTTGTTAAAAATCGTTTTCATAATATAACATAAATTGGTATGAAACATTTATGAACTAGCCTTTACTCTGACTTGTCAAATATTTTAATTACTTATTTAAATATCAATCGACTCACTAATCGAATACTAATATCGTTTATTAATAATTCGAAATATATATAAACACGTTTTTATTTACAAGTTGCAAGTTATATATATATATATATATATATATATATATATATATATATATATATATATATATATATATATATATATATATATATATATATATATATATATATATATATATATATATATTCAATAAAATCACGGATCGTTATTATTTATAACTTTGTCAAAAGGTTTCTAGAAAGATTCTAAATTTTAAAATAACGTTAAAATGGCTCGGTAACAATTTGTCAAAAGTGATTCCAGATATTGATAAAGTTATATTCCTTTTTAAAGAAGACGTGACACTCTAATCATTTATAATTTTTAAAATTTATAAAAGATAATGATAATAACAATAATAATCTACTTCGTGTCATGTTGTAAAATGTACTAATCTTTCGAAATATATAGAAGTACGTTTTATGTCTTTGAAACAATATATATGTAAGCTTTAATATACTTTGTCTATATATATACACGTTTCACATAACACATTTATTACGTAGATGTTTAACTAAAACGAATAAGTATAACGTTATACGTTTAATATCTTGTTAACGTTTCAAGTCATATAATGGGTTTCATAACATATTTTCATAGCAACCAAACCGTTTAATGCTTTATTAATATATCACAATTTAATACACACACACACACACACACACACACATATATATATATATATACATATATATATATATATATATACATATATATATATATACATATATATATATTCACACATAATCTTTCGTGAATCGTCGGGCACAATCAAAGGGTAATTGATTACATGAATGTAGTTCCAAAATGTTGAGATTCAACATTACAGACTTAACTTATCGTGTCGGAAACATATAAAGATCAAGTTTAAATTTGGTCGAAAATTTCCGGCTTGTCACATTATGTTACCTTTTCCGATGATTTACCCTTTTTACAAACATAAGTTTATACTTTAATTTTCATGTGTTTAAGAGATAAGAGATTATTTTAAACATATTTTAAACTACACGGCTCATTTGATCGGATACTATCTATTGCTCACATACATAAAGTATTTGGAAAATGTATGTGGTTAGGAACGGTGAAATTTAATGAAGACTTTTTTGTATTATACCTCATTTTGCTAACAACGTTCTTCGATTTTTATTTTCGCCTTTAGAATCCTTTGTTTATCAAAGATTTGGAATCAGCATCTCTCTGAGGGACGCTGTTAGCAAAATGGGGTATAATACCGAGGGACGCTGTTAGCAAAAAAATTTGACGAAGAGATGTTGATTGCAAATTTTTGATAAACAAACTGAAAATCGAGGGACACTGTTAGCAAAATATGATATAATACAGGCACCAACGAAACAAAAAAGTCTTTAACGTAATTTCCGAGAGATACTCATGTACGTACAACTTGAAATTGATAATACCATGTAAGAAGGTGAACTCATTCACGAGGCTCATTAATTGGAACACTTATGCAGGTGATCATTTGATTCTCAGTCTTCACACCTGATTTTAATTTTATGGTTTTGATTCGAGGATTTATATGTATGTTGAAGATGAAGCTTCAGATGAGATGAAAGAGAAGGGTAAGTAAAGATGTGAGCTAATTACAAAGAAATATGTAAATTTCTGAAGATACCCTCACATGCATTGTAATGTTAACATTTAAAAGACTTCTTTTACAGAAGTTAGTCAAAGGACTAACGGATAAAAAAGTCGTATAAAAAAGAACTTTCTTTTGACAAAATTGTCAAAATTGTCAAATGGACAATTTAATCATTCGTTTATGCAGAGATTAAATTGTGACACATTTACGCTATTAAGGATGAAAAATGCAGTTTTAAAATACAAGGATGAAAAAGACAAAAATTACAAATACAAGGACCAATTTGGCAATTCTGTCTTTTTTTTTTTTTTTTTTTGTTCTAAGAATGACTATACAATTTTGGGACCAAAAAAGGTGGATATAAGTCCTTCTACCTTTCTTGTGGTCTGAAGCAGTTAGGAAACTCATAGACGTGGAGAATTTATTATGGATACAATTGTTGTTGGGGTTTCATTTCTAGTAACAATAACAATAATCCAAGAAATATAATATATTTTTGTAACTCAAGACATCAAAAATCAAAAACCAATGGCTTTGCAATTCAGTAGTGTCTGTAACTTTAGTTTAAGCCATAATAAAAAGATTGAAAAAATTAGAGCAGTTGCTTCAGATGGTGTTGTTAAAGTGAAAATACAGGAAGATGATCTTGTGAAATTGGGTGGTTCTGATTTGAAGGTTACAAAGCTTGGGATTGGAGCCTGGTCATGGGGTGATACCAGTTATTGGAATGATTTTGAATGGGATGGTAAGTTAATTGCCCACCAAGTGTTTGTTAAAAGTCCTCTGCAATGTTAAAGTTCATTTTTTCTAAACTTTAATGGTCAAAAGACCCCCATGTATGATTTTATGCATCTCTAGGTGCTACATATGTATAGTTTAATTGAAATCTTAATGGGGTGATGACAGATAGGAAGATGAAAGCTTGTAAGAATGCTTTTGATGCAAGTATCGATAGTGGTATAACTTGGTTTGATACTGCTGAAGTTTATGGTTCAAGGGTAAGAAAATTTGCATTATGCTCATACATGGCTTCATTCGGTTTTATGAAAAACTCTATGGTACTAAAGTCTTGATTTTGTGTGATTTCAGTTCTCATTTGGTGCGATAAACTCTGAAACCCTGCTGGGAAGGTAGGCTAGTTATCTAATCGTTAGCGTTCATTATTCTCGTTGAAACGTTTTGGAAACTCTTTAGTTCTACTTAAGGAAATATGTGAACATGTATTATGCCTTTTTCGGTGAATTTATATCCATTTTGGTTCATTTAATTCAGTTTTGGTTCATCTAGACCTAGTTAGTCTACTTACTTTGTTTAGGTTCATTTTAAGTCACCTTGGTCAATTTTTGACTTTTGAGTCGGTTTTTATTTAGATCCACTCAGGTTGAAAGTAGAGCATCTATCAATGGTGATTTTGGTCATTTCTGCCATGTATTTTGGTCATTTCTGCCAAAAGTAGAGCATCTATCAATGTGAATTTGTTATTTTATTTGTTCATTTCTGCCATGTATTTTGGTCAATTTACCTACATTTAGGTTTGTAGAATTGTAGTTTATACGAGTCCAAAGTCAATCAAATCTGCTTACGTACATTTTTTTTTTCATGTTAATGCAAAACTTTATATAAGCATGCTTGTTATTAAAAAGAACATAATCTTATATCCGTTCTACCTAAAAGATTTATCAAGGAACGGAAGAAAAAACATCCACAAGATGAGATAGCTGTTGCAACTAAATTTGCTGCATTGCCATGGAGGCTTGGGCGCCAAAGTGTCCTCTCAGCTCTTAAGGACTCACTGAGTCGACTTGAGCTTGACTCGGTAGAACTTTATCAACTCCACTGGTTTGTATTTAGCCTCCATATCTGTTTTCATATTTGTCTCAATTAAATGGTACTGCAGTAATTAACTGATTTTTCATATGTATTTTCAGGCCAGGAATTTGGGGAAATGATGGTATTTATCTACATTATTGTATTACTCTGTTTCGACCCGGTAATGAATACTTTTAACAAACAGTCGAACAATTGTTTTTCAGGATACATCGATGGTCTAGGAGATGCAGTAGATCAGGGGCTGGTAAAGGCTGTTGGAGTTTCCAACTACAGTGGTTTTCTTCTATTCTCTTTCTTGTTTAAACTGTGAAAACCCAAATTTCAAATGTTTGACTATTTGTCATTGACTTTTTTTTCTTCAGAAAAGCGTCTTCGTGAGGCTTATGAAAAGCTAAAGAAGCGGGGTATCCCCCTGGCTTCAAACCAAGTGAATTACAGTCTCATATATAGGATCCCTGAGGAAAACGGTGTGAAGGCGACTTGTGATGAACTTGGCATCTCGTTGATCGCATACTCACCTATCGCCCAAGGTTTGACTAGTACTTCAGTTTTTGCTTATAAACTTAGGCATCTTATCATGTCATAAAAATAATTAAAAACAGTATTCGTCATGTTCAGAAAGTAAGCAATGTTATATGGCAATTTTTGGCATTTTAATGAATACCACATTTTGCGACAGGTGTTTTGACCGGGAAGTATACACCACAGAACATCCCAACAGGTCCTAGGGGAAATATTTACACTGCTGAGTTCCTAACTGAGGTAAGACTAATACATGCACACATGTTTCTATTCAATGACTTACTGAATTTTATTTATTTATTTATTTTTTTGCAGTTGCAACCGCTTCTAAATAGGATCAAGGAGATTGGACAGAACTATGACAAGACTCCAACACAGGTATGTTTTATACATGTAATATGTCAAAATTGACGTTCGCTTCAATCTATTTCTTTATTTCCCCATGAATCGTATGTTGGTTACTATATGGACCGAATTTTAGCAACTTCAATCTATAGACTCATGTGGGCCCTACATGATAAACCGTGAAACATGAAAGTATATATTAGACCATTTGTTATGGGGCTTTCTCGCCCGTTTTCTCACCCAAACGCCCTGGATTGGATTTTTGGTGAGCTTTTTCATTCATCAAACAGGGAAATGAGGGTTTTTCTCGTGAGATTTCGCGGGTGTGGAGCCCACATGTGGTCTTTTGTGTTTATATATATAATTAACCCCTTTCCATCACTATTATCTTGCCACATTACTCAGATAGCCCCAACCATAACAACATTTAACATTTTTTCTCACAAGATTGCCACATCACCCGAAAAACTCCCAGAAAGTCCAACCATAACGAGTGGTCTTAACTCTTAAATACTGAGATGTTAAACGTTTGATATGGTACAGGTGGCTCTAAACTGGCTAATAGCTCAAGATAATGTGATCCCAATTCCAGGAGCCAAAAATGCAGAACAAGCGAAAGAATTTGGAGGGGCATTGGGTTGGAGACTAACTGATGATGAGGTTAGCGAGCTTCGAGATTTGGCTTCAAAATCAAAACCTGTAATTGGTTTTCCTGTTGAGAAAATGTAAAGTAAAGATAACCACATTTGTCTGTTAGTCATACTGCATCAATACGTATACATGTGTATGCTTTAGGTTCACCAATACATGAACTCAAATATTAATGATACGCTATTCGGGTGTGGACTATCGGAGAATGAAAAGGTTGTTATATTAAAAAGAGGTGTAACGAAATATATGTATGCACCACGAATGATCACTCAATCACTATATATAACACAAGAATGTGCAACAGACAATCTCAAAGGTTTACATGATATTTCTATTTTTATAAACAAAAAGTTAAGAAAAGAAAGAATATAATATACTTGACCGAGGATATCAAGCAGGCCAAAAGAATTTGAATGTAATCCGAAAATATTATTTCGAGCCTGGTACACAAACAATGCTGACCCATACTCCTAATTATCTTGTACAAGTTTCCCCTGAGCGAAAAACTGGGATTTTATATGAGACCAGAATAAGGATCATAGGCTTGAACTGGCACACCTGTGCCATAAGAGTGAGAGCTAGCCCCATATGGATTAGCAAAGGGGTTTGAACCTTGTTGCATTGGTGGTGGGGCCGTCATCATCATTTGTTGTTGCTGCTGCTGAAACATGAAAGCTTGCTGTTGCTGAGCCATGGCTGCCATCTGTATGTTGTGGGGTGCAGCCATGCCGTTTGAAGCGTAGAATGGGTCTGGTGTGGTCTGGTGTGGCATCATGGCACCAGCCATTGGGCCATGTTCCCATGGGTTGTAACTAACGTTCTGGTTAGTTCTTCTGATTGCATCATCATAGAGGCTATCAAGTGTAAGTATGTCTAGTCCACCACCCTGGTATACAAGAAATTGATATCATTGACTTTTGGTCCACAAAACTGTCCTAGTTTTTCAGTACTAAGGGGTGTTTTAGTCAATTATATCATTTATGTCGAGACATATCACCTACCAGTTTGCTTGCAGATGCAGTAGTTCCATTAGAACTTGGAGCAGTTACGAGGGCCAATTCCCATCCTGAGGTCCCATTGACGGAAGTTGTGGTAGTTGAAGATGGTTGGTCAACTGTAGTTTTTAAAACCATCAAGAATCAAGAATAAGGTTAACAAGATTTGAAGGCAATAGACCATCTACCATGTTCAAACTGTTTTTTCATTTTCCTCGTATATGGGGCCCACAAAATAATTTTTTTTATATCAAAAATGGATAAAAGGAGGCGGTTGCATACCAGGAACAATTGCCAAAGCCATAGAATTCTTCTGGTCAAATTCAGCGGCATCTGTAACCGGGTCATCTAGTCCCTAACAAAATGAAATCACTAGTCATTTGCAAGGATAAATGTATATTAGTACCAAAACACATGATTTTGGTCCAAGTGATCGCTTATTAGATTATTTTATACGGTAATTACTTATAGTACTCAAATTACCAGTAAATCTGGTTGCGGAGCAGGAGCTTCGACATGAACCGGTTCGGGTACAGGTTCAGCTGGAGGTGGAGGTGGAGGTGGAGATTCGGAAGGTTTATTTGGAACCTCTACTTCTTTTTTATATTCTATGGCCAAAATTGCTTTCGGTTTGCCATCAACTGCCTGCTTTGTTATAAAAATGCAATACTTAAGCATAAATTTCAAAGTTGAAGGGTCAATAACGGATAGAGAGAAACCTTACCAGATCCTTACGAACAGTAGAAGCTCGAGGAGCTTCTTTTACGTATTCTTCCATGGCTTGTAGAAATGAAGATGGAGGCTATAACAATACGAAAATTAATAACTTTAGGTAGTGTTGTAAACATACTACAAAGAATTTGAAAACGTTACAAGTAGACTATCATACCTGTTCAATCTTAATGAATCTTTCCCCACGCCCGATGTCGATATTTTTACATATTTCATAAAACTCAGATAATCTCTCAGCCTAAAAAGTATAATTCATTGATTAGCATTAATTATAGTATGAGCATCGGAAATTGTAAATAAATTGTGACAATTATACCTGCTGCCCAGCCCTCCTGTATATATCCAGAGCCTTAAGAGCATCATGGCGTTGCATTTCGAAGAACTGTTCAATGGCGATAGTCAAATTATTAGAATAAAGTCATCAACAGAAATCCAAATCTTAGAAGCAAGAATAATGGCGTACCATGTCTACCAAATTAACTGAACCGTCACTAATTGCAGTGTAGATTTTCATACTTTCAGAGGCAACCTGATGATGCAATAAGATGACGTAACACATTAACATGTGAAACAGACAATTTGAAAGATTATAATATCGTTAACAGCCATTACTAACCATGGAAAGTGCAAACTGAATCACAAAGTTATGAACTGATGCTCCTTGTGGCTACACATGAGAAAAAATGTAAGGTCGGAAATCTTAACTGGATGTGCTTGTTGCAAATTTAGCATCATAAAGCACCAAATTTAATGTTTCAACGGCCAGAATAAAAAAAAATAAAAATTTGTAGACTATACCTGACAGCCCAAAACACGAAACAGAAGTTGCTGCAGAGCGGGTAGTTGTTCAAGAAGCTCGGGAGTGTCGAGATCTTTGGTTCTCTACAACACAATTCATAGCAAAAGTTATTATAAAAATTCAATTTTACCTTGAATCACTAAATATAATCTGATTGAAAAATATATAACACTTTTGCGATAATAATCTTACTGGGCGGTCCGCTTCAACATCATATTTCAAGACTCGGAAGCACTCCAGTCTTTCTTCCAAATACAGTGCGTAGGTTCTAACCCAACCTGAATAATCCCATGCTGAATACAAAATCACAAGTTATTTTGGTCAAAAAATTTCGATCTTTACAGACTGACTAATTATAACAAGAATATAACAAGAATTTAAGGTACCATTTGGACTTGAATCGTCTTTGAAATAAGATAGGTTTAGCACATGATTTCTACTCCTTCCGTAGTTAAGAAGTTCCTCTTGAAATGTAGGATCCACCTCCCTTAAGGCCCGATGAATAACGATTAAAGTTTTCAAAGCAACCTGAAGTAGAACAACAACGTTTGGTTAACGTCAACATGGACTACCACATAGTCAACAAAGTTGACCATAAGAGTCAAAGTATATCAACTCAATTGACATTGACTTTCTTAAAAAGTTAACAGACTTTATTCCAATTTGACAGATCTTACATGTGATTTTTAGACATAATCTTAAGCAAACACACAAGGTGATAAATTTTATCATAATGGTATAACCAGAGCATTTATATTTATATTTATTATATAATATATAATAATTAAGTAGGCAAGCCGGTAAGAACAGAATATATAGAAAATGATAAGGATCTTAAAAAAAAAGTTGTAACTTTTTTATACTACATGACACAATTATAACATAATCCATTGTGAACCTTAGAGTGACATTATAAATAATATAATAGGCAAGAATGCATACTGCCCAATTATGTGTCTTGGACAATCTTCGTGCTAGAGCATGTATGCAATATGCAACATCTGCTCGAGGTCTTGTAGCCGAGATAGCTGCAAATATAGCTGCAAATTCAAAAGACACCATAAGTTTTCATTTTTCTACATAACTTACACATACACACCTCACATGACTTCATTTTTAACACAAACACTCACCGCGTATATGCTTTTCTTTCGCCGGGCGCTCAACATGGTTCGTAGCCTTAACGATATTTATATCCAATTCCTATATAAAACAATCCCAAAAACAAACATCAACTATATAAACTATCAATTTACAACAACTTATGAACTAACATCAAAACATTAAAATACCTTGTAATCACTACTAACTTTAGCTATATTGACAGTAGTACTGTCCTTAATAGCTCCAAGAGCCTTTCGCACCGACATTCTTCAGCTCCAATCTACATTAGCATTAACCAATTAATCATTAATCATTCATCTAAATCTAATTAACAAATAAATACCTTAATTATACAAACAGTTGAGCTAAATATATTCTGTATACATATTAACTAATCAACCAATTATATATCAATACTATAAATAAAAGTCTTACACTAATAAACTAAACAATTGACAGCTGATAAAATCCTGAAAAACCTAAATACAAACATATACAAGCTATACATGTACAAAACCAGTAGTATATGTTATGATAATTACAAAATTCAGTATAGTTGAGCTGAAATAACAGAAAATGGATCAAAATGAAAGAAGAAATTAGTTCACCTGAAAATGAAATTCTAGAAAGAGAAAGTATGTTGAGAGAGAGAGACAGAGAGGCGTCTGGCTGGAGTGTTTAAATTTTAATTTTATTTTATTTCTATTAAGAGTTAATTATACTAATGATCCTTGTGGTTTATCCAAAATTATTCCAATAGTCCTTTTCTTTTTAAAACTATATGGATAGTCCCTGTGGTTTGATAAATGCATGGCGTTGGTCCTAAACCCAACGCCATGTAATTAGTTAACGGGACAAATTTACTGTTGTTAAGTTTCATACCAGTGTCGTGTAGGGATGGCAATGGATACCCGATCCAGTGGATATCCATCCGATCCATCCGATTATTTGTGGATATGGACGATCTAAATGGATATGGATATGGATGTAGATGAAAAAATTTTATCCATGGATGAACCCGTTTTTACTCGAAATAACTAAATATATAAATTTATCACTCAAATTAGTACAGTATCATTTATGTAGTGATATTTCATTAATTATATTCATATTCATCTTTCTTTATATTTTCTCTAAATATATAACTTTCTTCTTATATTTTGTTTTGTTTAAATAATCAAATGTATTTATCGTACTTTGGTGGTTCAAATGTGATTCCATGTAACTAAAAGTAAGCAACTTACATGTCGATATCTTTACATGTTTAATAGGTTATTTATTGAATATTTGTTATATAGATTAGTAAAATGTGACTTTCGGTCGCATAAACTATTAAAAATATTACTTTTGATCGTATATAGTGAATCACCGCTTATAATTGTTAAAAATAAAATAAATTTAAACGGGTATGGATAATTATCCATTAACCCGCTTCACCCGACGGATATGAATATGGATGGATGAAAAGTAAAAAAAAAAAATGGATATGGATATGGATACGGCCTCACCCGATCCATATCCGATCCATTGCCATTCCTAGTGTCGTGCATTTTCGAAACCAAGAGTATATCCGTATGATTAATAATTTAAAGAAAAAAGACTACCAATATACTTCTAGAAAATTACGGGGACTGTAACGACCCGTCCTAATCCATCTGGACGAAGTCATCAACATTTGGTCCCATCGCGAGGTACTGACCTAAATATGCCATGTACGACTCCATATAATATCTTTAAGATGAGCAAATGCACAGCGGAAGATATCTTTCATACCTGAGAATAAACATGCTTAAAAGTGTCAACCAAAAGGTTGGTGAGTTCATAGGTTTATCATAACAATCATTTCAATATATTAATAGACCACAAGATTTCCATTTATAAATATACGAACACTCGCAAGTGTATAAAAGTATTCTATAAGTTGTAGGCACCCGGTAACAAGCCTTAACGTTCATGTTTTACCCTATGAAGTACACCAGATCAGGTGTGTTTAAAATAACCTCGAAGTACTAAAGCATCTCATAGTCAGGATGGGGTTTGCCAGGCCCAATAGATCTATCTTTAGGATTCGCGCATACCGTACATAGACAAGTAGTTTAATGTTACCAAGCTAAGGGTATATTTCTGGTTTAAACCCACATAGAATTAGTTTTAGTACTTGTGCCTATTTCGTAAAACATTTATAAAACAGCGCATGTATTCTCAGCCCAAAAATATATATATAAAGGGAGTAATGAAACTCACCTAATGTATTTTGTAGTAAAAATACATATGACGACATTGAACAATGCAGGGTTGGCCTCGGATTCACGAACCTCAAAAATAATAAGTAGCCTTTAAAAGAAACAAGAATGCCCAAGCCCGGGTTTGAACCCGCGACGTCCCACTAATCCAATAACAACCTAATCCATTCTTTTATTTCTACATTTCTATTTAAATGTCACAGATATATAGGTATAACCCGTATCTATCTGTTTCTTCTTCTTTTCTATTATTCATCATTCAATCGTTTTTCATTATCACCCATAATGGATTTCGGCCCAATTTTATTTCAGTCCAACCAATTCACGAACCGGCCCAATAATTTAAAACACCTTTCGTCCCAAAAACTGAATTAAATCAAACCCAACAAAATGACTTTTATGATCTCGATCCCATCTGGTAACATGGAATTCGATTTCTCAGATTCAAAGCCAAAAAGAAATGCATGCTCTCATTATTACTTCATTATTACCACCTCATTTCATATGAATTCATATATCGTTATCATAATCATTAATTAAATCGTTTTCCTATCATAACCATCATCTTCATTATTTTATGTGTTAACTTTATCATTATTTTAGAAACCTTACTACACCTTCACTGATCAAACATCATTATCATCTATATCTCTTGAATTAAATCACATAACACCAAATCATTCAACATCATATTTATAATTATGCATATAACATAATTATAATTCTTATAATCATGTTTATTATACATCTCGGCTCCACCGTAAACAGAACTTGGTCCAACAGGGCAGCCCAATTGGATTCTATACCAAACCTCGATCCGACGGTAGATCGGTCCAAGTTATAACCGATGACCATGTACAGATCGATATACCCTAATATGAAGATATCTGTTGGCCAAATTAGAGGAAGGACATGGAAAAGTCATCCATTAAAACCACAAGGTATTCGCCTAAATAAAAGGAATTGTGATCCAATAATCAAATTCATATTGTGGGCACCGAAAGTTGTATTTTTCCCCACAAGCTAATCGATTAAAATGATTCTCCTTACTTATTTTTGCAAGTCGTCAAAACACAAAAGAAATGAAAAGGGTGCAAGTAGTTGTTTGTCTTTGGCCTACCACGACATGAATTGTCCAAAAGCAAGAAAAAGATGTCGGCCATAAAAGAAAATAACATCAAAAGAAAAAGTGACAGCTATAAAGGTAATGAATAGTGATGGTTCTCGATGGGTAAGGTGATGGTTTATGGTGTTGCAGGTGGCGGTGGATCACTGTTGTACAGGAAACATTCGTGCAGCAGGTTCAGCGACTGTTGGATGGTTTCATGATGATGATCAAGGTGTGATGTGGGTGAGTGAAACTGAACGTAATTGTAGTGTTGGATGATGATGGTTTCATGGTTGAAGTGGTGGTTTTCAAGTGGGTTTGAGGGTAGCGGATATGGGAGATAATAGTTGGCGGTTTCAAACCAAAGAACCACGGGTGGTGCTCAATCGTGATGGGTGTTTGTGTGGTTGTTCATAATATTTTACAAAGGAGAGGGAAAGAGAGAAGAGAGATATGGTTGTAGTCATGATTAAGGTGGTTCATGGTGATTCGTTGGTGGCGTTTGAGCGAGATGATTATGGTGATGGCTCGTGAACCGAACAGAAATCAAAACGATGGTGCCACAGAAACATATTTGTGTGGTTATGTGTTGATGTTGTTGATGGTGTCGTGATGATAGTGGTTTTCAAACTGTGAGGGGTTAGATGGTGTTCTTTTAGATTGAAAACGAGTAGCAGATTGTAGTAATCAGGTTGATGTTGTTGTGGTTATATAAGTGGTGGTTTCGTGATGGTCACCGGAGGGTGTGAAGGATGGTGGCAGCCGTAAGTGGGTGTTGATAGGGTTGAAGGTGGGGAACCTAGGACTTCAAGGTTGTAGAAGTAAGATGATTTGGTTGAATGTATCATATATATATATATATATATATATATATATATATATATATATATATATATATATATATATATATATATATATATATATATATATATATATATATATATATATATATATATATATATATATATATATATATATATATATATATAAAGAGAAGATAGGTGATCATATTTATATACATATATCCATATTTATATGGTAAGTAGATGGAAAATAAAATACTGAACACTAGAAGAAAGTAGTTAGACAAAGTGGGTTAGATGATTGAATCCTTGTTTTATAAAGCGAGCTAATTAATAGTTTTTTTAACTGATTGGCATCCACAACAATATCACTTGAGTAGACAAGAAATAAAAAAATAAAAAGCTTGATACTGATTAGTAACTGATTTTGTCTATATATTTAGTGCAATCCATCGAATTTCAAAAGGGATAGAGATTGATAATAAATTGTACAAACTGAGTCCGTGATTAACTGCTTTTTCCTTTATTAATAATTATATATTTATTAATAATAATGATAACTATACATATAATAAGAATTTTAATAAATGTAATAATAATTTATAATGATAATAGTAACCATAAAAATAATAATAATACAAGAAATGGTAGCCATATTAATATCTAATAATAATATAACAATTTACATGTACCAAACTTTATATCCATATTTTATTATTTCACATTATTATTCATACGCATATATTTACATTTATATATATATATATATATATATATATATATATATATATATATATATATATATATATATATATATTAACAACAATTGTTCGTGAATCGTCGTGATTAGTCAAAGGTCAAATGTATACATGAACACAGTTCAAAGTTTTTGACATTCAGTTTAACAGACTTTGCTTATCGTGTCGAAATCATAATAAGATTAAGTTTAAATTTGGTCGGAAATCCCCGGGTCGTCACATTACCTACCCGTTAAAGAAATTTCGTCTCGAAATTTGAGTGAGATGGTCATGGCTAACAATAAAATTGTTTTCATGACGAATATAAGTTGAGAAATTAAGTTTTATCATCATTGAGTAATGTGGATAAAACAACTCGATTATTCAAAGAGTACGAATGAAGCTGTCATAAAAGATTGAGATGAGTAAATGCAGATTTGTCTTAACCGATGACGTAGTCACGGTTGATTTCCAAATTTCAAGGGATTTAGAGGAAATCTTTGTAATAAGATTTAGTTCTTCGATAATTTAAGAAATTAAAATTTTTCTTTGCTTGAATGCAATAATATGTCTCGATTGTTCGGTCTGGCTTTTCAAATTACCAGAAGTCACGAGAAAAGATTGAACCATTAGGAAGATACTTTTTTGATATGTTTGGAGATTAGATAGAATGTAAGAGTCGTGTAACATGACACCTGATGACGTTAAGGTCTGTGAATCATCAAGTTCCATTAGAAACTCAGCATGACTTACTGTAATATAATCACGTTGGCCGGGCGTCATTATATTATACTAACCCATGCTTCAATTCCCAACACTTCTCTACAATTCATTCATAATTTAAACTCATATTTCAAAGAACTTTAGAAACTAAAATAGTTTCCTTTATGATGTAACACGGATTGCATGAAGAGATAAATAATTTCGGACAAGAATATTTATGAAAATATCCTCAGAAATATCGAAGATATTTATGATGATATTTTTCAGAATTCCTAAGATCGAAGGTTGATGAAGAAAGATTTTCCACAAGATTTAACATGGGTACGGAGCAAGATATTTTCTAAAGATTTCTTCGGATACAGAATTATATGGATTCCTTGAATATAGGGTTTGGTCTTTATATTTGTCCTTGATCTCTTTCATGGTTAGCTCAATCCGTTTTTCAGTACCAAATTTTCTATCGAGCGTTCTCAACACTCCATTCTTTATCATCAAACTCTTGGCCATTCAGGTCATCTACAATTTTACTGTTTCGTCTGCATTTAATGCAGCCATATATGAATCGTCGGTTATCAATCTGAGGTGTTTTCCGGAGAATTGTGTTTTTAGATGATTAAACGCTGATGGTAGTATGGTGGAATATAAAAGGTTCCCAGGTAACAATAAAAGAGCATACATATATATCACGGTTATAATAAGGTTGTTTCGGACGAAAAGTCGAAGTTGACTTGCTAGAGCTGTGACAAAATTTGCTACCTTGAAAAGGGATTTTAAAGTTATTTTGGGTAATAATAATGCTAAAGGAACTAGCACTGCTACGTGTTAAATGTTCACTCATTGTCCGAGAGTTTTTCAGGTGCATAACTATGTGCATAAATCTTTTCTTCCATAGATGAAGTGCGGTTTGTTCATCCTCTCGATTGAGGTGTTTTCAAGAATCATGAAAGGTTCGAACACAGATTGTAATCGTCAAGATACAAATGAGGTTTAAGATGAAATCAAGTGGCAAACTTGAAGAATTGTTTAGTTTCATATGTTATAATCAATATTTTAATTCATTTTAATTGTCCAATGTTATTAGTCCACAGTCGATAGTCCACAGTTATCAGTCCAATAATTCATATATAATTTAATATATAATATTCGAATTAATTAATACGTATCGTGACCCGTGTACATGTCTCAGACTCGATCACAACTCAAACTATATATATTATTATAGAATCAACCTCAACCCTGTATAGCTAACTCCCGCATTACTGCATATAGAGTGTCTATGGTTATTCCAAATAATATATATAGATGCGTCGATATGATATGTCAAAACCTTGTATACGTGTCCCGATATTTAAAGTGCGTAAAATTAAATAACAGAAACTAAATGACGATAAATAAAGTGCGTAAAGTAAATAACAGAAATTAAATGACGATAAATAAAGTGCGTAAAGTAAATAACAGAAATTAAATGACGATAAGTAAAATTGCGAGAATGTAAATTGCGATAAATAAATTGCGATAAATAAAATGTAATCAGTTAGCTAGGAACAATTAGCTAGGAACAGTTAGCGTGGATTCTTAACAACATTTTTCTCGTAGTTAATTTGTTTGTTTCTAACAAGTTTTATTTTATCCAGTGTTTTCTTCATTATGCCACTTGTTGGATTCTGATAGATCAAAATCCAAATATGAAATTGAATGAAAATGGTTATTCTGTGGTGAATGGATACGTATATCGGTGGTTGTAAATAGGATAGTAAATAACTGTTGAATCAGATTTGAAAGAAAGTACAGTGTAACTTATTAATGTGAAATTTAAATATTCCTCGGGTATTACCTACCCGTTAAAATATTTTCATCATTAACAGTTTGTACAAGAGAATTTTAATTTCAATCTTTATGAAAACATATATACATATATATTTTCTTCAATAATATTTCGCGTTCAAACTTTTACACAATATTTTACAAACTTACAATACCGCTTATTTTACATATAGCATGAAATATAGCACACAATAAATTTGATACAAGATGGTTGTGAAGATAATTCTAGATAGTACACAAGTCGTTCAGCAAAGGCAATAAAGATACGTAATTCATACGTCCAGAAACAAGTCATGCATTCTGGTTTTACTAGGATTACTTCCCATCCTTGGTCTTGTGGAACATAACCGTTATGGCCGTTGATAAGACAGCGTGTTGTAACGTCATCAAAGGGACGAGGGTTACGTAATGTCCAACAGTCCCGTAACAGTCTAAAAACCTCATTTCTTACCCCAATTACCGACTCCGTCACTTGTGGGAACGTTTTGTTTAATAGTTGTAGCCCGATGTTCTTGTTCTCACTTTGGTGAGAAGCGAACATTACTAATCCGTAAGCATAACATGCTTCTTTATGTTGCATGTTAGCCGCTTTTTCTAAATCACGAAGTCCAATATTCGGATATATTGAGTCAAAATAATTTCTTAACCCATTGCGTAAAATAGCATTTGGGTTCCCCGCAATATATGCGTCAAAGTAAACACATCGTACCTTATGGATTTCCCAATGTGATATCCCCCATCTTTCGAACGAAAGCCTTTTATAAACCAAGGCATTCTTGGAACGTTCTTCGAATGTCTTACAAACTGATCTCGCCTTAAATAGTTGTACCGAAGAATTCTGACCGACTCTAGACAAGATTTCATCAATCATGTCTCCGGGTAGGTCTCTTAAAATATTGGGTTGTCTATCTATTTTGTGTTTTTATACTGTAAAATAGACAAGAGTTAGATTCATAAAAAAAAATACTTATTAATACAAGCAATTTTTACATATATCATAAAGCATAAGCACACTATATTACATATATTACACCACACGAATACAACTATCTTATTCTGACTCGCTTGTTTCTTCTTCTTCGGTTTTGGTTCGTTTTGCCAAGTTTCTAGGGATATATGATGTTCCCCTAATACGAGCCGTCGTTTTCCACATTGGTTTAGAAAAACCTGGTGGTTTAGAGGTTCCCGGGTCATTGTTACAACTTAAGGACTTTGGAGGTTGACGATACATATAAAGTTCATCGGGGTTGGAATTAGATTTCTCTATTTTTATGCCCTTTCCCTTATTATTTTCTTTTGCTTTTTTAAATTCAGTTGGGGTAATTTCTATAACATCATCGGAATTCTCGTCGGAATCCGATTCATCGGAGAATTGGTAATCCTCCCAATATTTTGCTTCCTTGGCGGAAACACCATTGACCATAATTAACCTTGGTCGGTTGGTTGAGGATTTTCTTTTACTTAACCGTTTTATTATTTCCCCCACCGGTTCTATTTCTTCATCCGGTTCCGATTCTTCTTCCGGTTCCGATTCTTCTTCCGGTTCCGACTCTTCTTCCGGTTCCTCTTCGGGAACTTGTGAATCAGTCCACGAATCATTCCAATTTACATTTGACTCTTCATTATTATTAGGTGAGTCAATGGGACTTGTTCTAGAGGTAGACATCTATCACATAATATCAAACGCGTTAAGAGATTAATATATCACATAATATTCACATGTTAAAAATATATAGTTTCCAACAAAATTTGTTAAGCAATCATTTTTCAAGTAAACACGGTCGAAGTCTAGACTCACTAATGCATCCTAACAAACTCGATAAGACACACTAATGCAAAATTCTGGTTCTCTAAGACCAACGCTCGGATACCAACTGAAATGTCCCGTTCTTATTGATTAAAAACGTTCCATATTAATTGATTTCGTTGCGAGGTTTTGACCTCTATATGAGACGTTTTTCAAAGACTGCATTCATTTTAAAACAAACCATAACCTTTATTTCATCAATAAAGGTTTAAAAAGCTTTACGTAGATTATCAAATAATGATAATCTAAAATATCCTGTTTACACACGACCATTACATAATGGTTTACAATATAAATATGTTACAACAAAATAAGTTTCTTGAATGCAGTTTTTACACAATATCATACAAGCATGGACTCCAAATCTCGTCCTTATTTAAGTATGCGACAGCGGAAGCTCTTAATAATCACCTGAGAATAAACATGCTTAAAACGTCAAAAAAAATGTTGGTGAGTTATAGGTTTAACCTATATATATCAAATCATAATAATAGACCACAAGATTTCATATTTCAATACACATCCCATACATAGAGATAAAAATCATTCATATGGTGAACACCTGGTAACCGACATTAACAAGATGCATATATAAGAATATCCCCATCATTGCGGGACACCCTTCGGATATGATATAAATTTTGAAGTACTAAAGCATCCGGTACTTTGGATGGGGTTTGTTAGGCCCAATAGATCTATCTTTAGGATTCGCGTCAATTAGGGTATCTGTTCCCTAATTCTTAGATTACCAGACTTAATAAAAAGGGGCATATTCGATTTCGATAATTCAACCATAGAATGTAGTTTCACGTACTTGTGTCTATTTTGTAAATCATTTATAAAACCTGCATGTATTCTCATCTCAAAAATATTAGATTTTAAAAGTGGGACTATAACTCACTTTCACAGATTTTTACTTCGTCGGGAAGTAAGACTTGGCCACTAGTTGATTCACGAACCTATAACAATATATACATATATATCAAAGTATGTTCAAAATATATTTACAACACTTTTAATATATTTTGATGTTTTAAGTTTATTAAGTCAGCTGTCCTCGTTAGTAACCTACAACTAGTTGTCCATAGTTAGATGTACAGAAATAAATCGATAAATATTATCTTGAATCAATCCACGACCCAGTGTATACGTATCTCAATATTGATCACAACTCAAACTATATATATTTTGGAATCAACCTCAACCCTGTATAGCTAACTCCAACATTCACATATAGAGTGTCTATGGTTGTTCCGAAATATATATAGATGTGTCGACATGATAGGTCGAAACATTGTATACGTGTCTATGGTATCTCAAGATTACATAATATACAATACAAGTTGATTAAGTTTTGGTTGGAATAGATTTGTTACCAATTTTCACGTAGCTAAAATGAGAAAAATTATCCAATCTTGTTTTACCCATAACTTCTTCATTTTAAATCCGTTTTGAGTGAATTAAATTGCTATGGTTTCATATTGAACTCTATTTTATGAATCTAAACAGAAAAAGTATAGGTTTATAGTCAGAAAAATAAGTTACAAGTCGTTTTTGTAAAGGTAGTCATTTCAGTCGAAAGAACGACGTCTAGATGACCATTTTAGAAAACATACTTCCACTTTGAGTTTAACCATAATTTTTGGATATAGTTTCATGTTCATAATAAAAATCATTTTCTCATAATAACAACTTTTAAATCAAAGTTTATCATAGTTTTTAATTAACTAACCCAAAACAGCCCGCGGTGTTACTACGACGGCGTAAATCCGGTTTTACGGTGTTTTTCGTGTTTCCAAGTTTTAAATCATTAAGTTAGAATATCATATAGATATATAACATGTGTTTAGTTGATTTTAAAAGTCAAGTTAGAAGGATTAACTTTTGTTTGCGAACAAGTTTAGAATTAACTAAACTATGTTCTAGTGATTACAAGTTTAAACCTTCGAATAAGATAGCTTTATATGTATGAATCGAATGATGTTATGAACATCATTACTACCTTAAGTTCCTTGGATAAACCAACTGGAAAATATAAAAATGGATCTAGCTTTAACGGATCCTTGGATGGCTCGAAGTTCTTGAAGCAGAATCATGACACGAAAACAAGTTCAAGTAAGATCATCACTTGAAATAAGATTGTTATAGTTATAGAAATTGAACCAAAGTTTGAATATGATTATTAACTTGTATTAGAATGATAACCTACTGTAAGAAACAAAGATTTCTTGAGGTTGGATGATCACCTTACAAGATTGGAAGTGAGCTAGCAAACTTGAAAGTATTCTTGATTTTATGTAACTAGAACTTGTAGAATATATGAAGAACACTTAGAACTTGAAGATAGAACTTGAGAGAGATCAATTAGATGAAGAAAATTGAAGAATTAAAGTGTTTATAGGTGTTTTTGGTCGTTGGTGTATGGATTAGATATAAAGGATATGTAATTTTGTTTTCATGTAAATAAGTCATGAATGATTACTCATATTTTTGTAATTTTATGAGATATTTCATGCTAGTTGCCAAATGATGGTTCTCACATGTGTTAGGTGACTCACATGGGCTGCTAAGAGCTGATCATTGGAGTGTATATACCAATAGTACATACATCTAAAAGCTGTGTATTGTACGAGTACGAATACGGGTGCATACGAGTAGAATTGTTGATGAAACTGAACGAGGATGTAATTGTAAGTATTTTTGTTAAGTAGAAGTATTTTGATAAGTGTATTGAAGTCTTTCAAAAGTGTATAAATACATATTAAAACACTACATGTATATACATTTTAACTGAGTCGTTAAGTCATCGTTAGTCGTTACATGTAAGTGTTGTTTTGAAACCTTTAGGTTAACGATCTTGTTAAATGTTGTTAACTCAATGTTTATAATATCAAATGAGATTTTATATTATTATATTATGATGATATTATCATGTATGAATATCTCTTAATATGATATATATACATTAAATGTCTTTACAACGATAATCGTTACATATATGTCTCGTTTAAAAATCATTAAGTTAGTAGTCTTGTTTTTACATATGTAGTTCATTGTTAATATAGTTAATGATATGTTTACTTATCATAGTATCATGTTAACTATATATATATATATCCATATATATGTCATCATATAGTTTTTACAAGTTTTAACGTTCGTGAATCACCGGTCAACTTGGGTGGTCAATTGTCTATATGAAACATATTTCAATTAATCAAGTCTTAACAAGTTTGATTGCATAACATGTTGGAAACATTTAATCATGTAAATATCAATCTCAATTAATATATATAAACATGGAAAAGTTCGGGTCACTACAGTACCTACCCGTTAAATAAATTTCGTCCCGAAATTTTAAGCTGTTGAAGGTGTTGACGAATCTTCTGGAAATAGATGCGGGTATTTCTTCTTCATCTGATCTTCACGCTCCCAGGTGAACTCGGGTCCTCTACAAGCATTCCATCGAACCTTAACAATTGGTATCTTGTTTTGCTTAAGTCTTTTAACCTCACGATCCATTATTTCGACGGGTTCTTCGATGAATTGAAGTTTTTCGTTGATTTGGATTTCATCTAACGGAATAGTGAGATCTTCTTTAGCAAAACATTTCTTCAAATTCGAGACGTGGAAAGTGTTATGTACAGCCGCGAGTTGTTGAGGTAACTCAAGTCGGTAAGCTACTGGTCCGACACGATCAATAATCTTGAATGGTCCAATATACCTTGGATTTAATTTCCCTCGTTTACCAAATCGAACATCGCCTTTCCAAGGTGCAACTTTAAGCATGACCATCTCTCCAATTTCAAATTCTATATCTTTTCTTTTAATGTCAGCGTAGCTCTTTTGTCGACTGTGGGCGGTTTTCAACCGTTGTTGAATTTGGATGATCTTCTCGGTAGTTTCTTGTATAATCTCTGGACCCGTAATCTGTCTATCCCCCACTTCACTCCAACAAATTGGAGACCTGCACTTTCTACCATAGAGTGCTTCAAACGGCGCCATCTCAATGCTTGAATGGTAGCTGTTGTTGTAGGAAAATTCTGCTAACGGTAGATGTCGATCCCAACTGTTTCCGAAATCAATAACACATGCTCGTAGCATGTCTTCAAGCATTTGTATCGTCCTTTCGCTCTGCCCATCAGTTTGTGGATGATAGGCAGTACTCATGTCTAGACGAGTTCCTAATGCTTGCTGTAATGTCTGCCAGAATCTTGAAATAATCTGCCATCCCTATCAGAGATAATAGAGATTGGTATTCCATGTCTGGAGACGACTTCCTTCAAATACAGTCGTGCTAACTTCTCCATCTTGTCATCTTCTCTTATGAAATGTCCCGTTCTTATTGATTAAAAACGTTCCATATTAATTGATTTCGTTGCGAGGTTTTGACCTCTATATGAGACGTTTTTCAAAGACTGCATTCATTTTAAAACAAACCATAACCTTTATTTCATCAATAAAGGTTTCAAAAGCTTTACGTAGATTATCAAATAATGATAATCTAAAATATCCTGTTTACACACGACCATTACATAATGGTTTACAATACAAATATGTTACAACAAAATAAGTTTCTTGAATGCAGTTTTTACACAATATCATACAAGCATGGACTCCAAATCTCGTCCTTATTTAAGTATGCGACAGCGGAAGTTCTTAATAATCACCTGAGAATAAACATGCTTAAAACGTCAACAAAAATGTTGGTGAGTTATAGGTTTAACCTATATATATCAAATCATAATAATAGACCACAAGATTTCATATTTCAATACACATCCCATACATAGAGATAAAAATCATTCATATGGTGAACACCTGGTAACCGACATTAACAAGATGCATATATAAGAATATCCCCATCATTCCGGGACACCCTTCGGATATGATATAAATTTCGAAGTACTAAAGTATCCGGTACTTTGGATGGGGTTTGTTAGGCCCAATAGATCTATCTTTAGGATTCGCGTCAATTAGGGTGTCTGTTCCCTAATTCTTAGATTACCAGACTTAATAAAAAGGGGCATATTCGATTTTGATAATTCAACCATAGAATGTAGTTTCACGTACTTGTGTCTATTTTGTAAATCATTTATAAAACCTGCATGTATTCTCATCCCAAAAATATTAGATTTTAAAAGTGGGACTATAACTCACTTTCACAGATTTTTACTTCGTCGGGAAGTAAGACTTGGCCACTAGTTGATTCACGAACCTATAACAATATATACATGTATATGAAAGTATGTTCAAAATATATTTACAACACTTTTAATATATTTTGATGTTTTAAGTTTATTAAGTCAGCTGTCCTCGTTAGTAACCTACAACTAGTTGTTCACAGTTAGATGTACAGAAATAAATCGATAAATATTATCTTGAATCAATCCACGACCCAGTGTATACGTATCTCAGTATTGATCACAACTCAAACTATATATATTTTGGAATCAACCTCAACCCTGTATAGCTAACTCCAACATTCACATATAGAGTGTCTATGGTTGTTCCGAAATATATATAGATGTGTCGACATGATAGGTCGAAACATTGTATACGTGTCTATGGTATCTCAAGATTACATAATATACAATACAAGTTGATTAAGTTATGGTTGGAATAGATTTGTTACCAATTTTCACGTAGCTAAAATGAGAAAAATTATCCAATCTTGTTTTACCCATAACTTCTTCATTTTAAATCCGTTTTGAGTGAATCAAATTGCTATGGTTTCATATTGAACTCTATTTTATGAATCTAAACAGAAAAAGTATAGGTTTATAGTCGGAAAAATAAGTTACAAGTCATTTTTGTAAAGGTAGTCATTTCAGTCGAAAGAACGACGTCTAGATGACCATTTTAGAAAACATACTTCCACTTTGAGTTTAACCATAATTTTTGGATATAGTTTCATGTTCATAATAAAAATCATTTTCTCAGAATAACAACTTTTAAATCAAAGTTTATCATAGTTTTTAATTAACTAACCCAAAACAGCCCGCGGTGTTACTACGACGGCGTAAATCCGGTTTTACGGTGTTTTTCGTGTTTCCAGGTTTTAAATCATTAAGTTAGCATATCATATAGATATAGAACATGTGTTTAGTTGATTTTAAAAGTCAAGTTAGAAGGATTAACTTTTGTTTGCGAACAAGTTTAGAATTAACTAAACTATGTTCTAGTGATTACAAGTTTAAACCTTCGAATAAGATAGCTTTATATGTATGAATCGAATGATGTTATGAACATCATTACTACCTTAAGTTCCTTGGATAAACCTACTGGAAAAGAGAAAAATGGATCTAGCTTCAACGGATCCTTGGATGGCTCGAAGTTCTTGAAGCAGAATCATGACACGAAAACAAGTTCAAGTAAGATCATCACTTGAAATAAGATTGTTATAGTTATAGAAATTGAACCAAAGTTTGAATATGATTATTACCTTGTATTAGAATGATAACCTACTGTAAGAAACAAAGATTTCTTGAGGTTGGATGATCACCTTACAAGATTGGAAGTGAGCTAGCAAACTTGAAAGTATTCTTGATTTTATGAAACTAGAACTTTTGGAATTTATGAAGAACACTTAGAACTTGAAGATAGAACTTGAGAGAGATCAATTAGATGAATAAAATTGAAGAATGAAAGTGTTTGTAGGTGTTTTTGGTCGTTGGTGTATGGATTAGATATAAAGGATATGTAATTTTGTTTTCATGTAAATAAGTCATGAATGATTACTCATATTTTTGTAATTTTATGAGATATTTCATGCTAGTTGCCAAATGATGGTTCCCACATGTGTTAGGTGACTCACATGGGCTGCTAAGAGCTGATCATTGGAGTGTATATACCAATAGTACATACATCTAAAAGCTGTGTATTGTACGAGTACGAATACGGGTGCATACGAGTAGAATTGTTGATGAAACTGAACGAGGATGTAATTGTAAGCATTTTCGTTAAGTAGAAGTATTTTGATAAGTGTATTGAAGTCTTTCAAAAGTGTATAAATACATATTAAAACACTACATGTATATACATTTTAACTGAGTCGTTAAGTCATCGTTAGTCGTTACATGTAAATGTTGTTTTGAAACCTTTAGGTTAACGATCTTGTTAAATGTTGTTAACCCAATGTTTATAATATCAAATGAGATTTTAAATTATTATATTATCATGATATTATCATGTATGAATATCTCTTAATATGATATATATACATTAAATGTCTTTACAACGATAATCGTTACATATATGTCTCGTTTAAAAATCATTAAGTTAGTAGTCTTGTTTTTACATATGTAGTTCATTGTTAATATACTTAATGATATGTTTACTTATCATAGTATCATGTTAACTATATATATATCCATATATATGTCATCATATAGTTTTTACAAGACGTTCGTGAATCACCGGTCAACTTGGGTGGTCAATTGTCTATATGAAACATATTTCAATTAATCAAGTCTTAACAAGTTTGATTGCTTAACATGTTGGAAACATTTAATCATGTAAATATCAATATCAATTAATATATATAAACATGGAAAAGTTCGGGTCACTACAGTACCTACCCGTTAAATAAATTTCGTCCCGAAATTTTAAGCTGTTGAAGGTGTTGACGAATCTTCTGGAAATAGATGCGGGTATTTCTTCTTCATCTGATCTTCATGCTCCCAGGTGAACTCGGGTCCTCTACGAGCATTCCATCGAACCTTAATAATTGGTATCTTGTTTTGCTTAAGTCTTTTAACCTCACGATCCATTATTTCGACGGGTTCTTCGATGAATTGAAGTTTTTCGTTGATTTGGATTTCATCTAACGGAATAGTGAGATCTTCTTTAGTAAAACATTTCTTCAAATTCGAGACGTGGAAAGTGTTATGTACAGCCGCGAGTTGTTGAGGTAACTCAAGTCGATAAGCTACTGGTCCGACACGATCAATAATCTTGAATGGTCCAATATACCTTGGATTTAATTTCCCTCGTTTACCAAATCGAACAACGCCTTTCCAAGGTGCAACTTTAAGCATGACCATCTCTCCAATTTCAAATTCTATATCTTTTCTTTTAATATCAGCGTAGTTCTTTTGTCGACTTTGGGCGGTTTTCAACCGTTGTTGAATTTGGATGATCTTCTCGGTAGTTTCTTGTATTATCTCCGGACCCGTAATCTGTCTATCCCCCACTTCACTCCAACAAATCGGAGACCTGCACTTTCTACCATAAAGTGCTTCAAACGGTGCCATCTCAATGCTTGAATGGTAGCTGTTGTTGTAGGAAAATTCTGCTAACGGTAGATGTCGATCCCAACTGTTTCCGAAATCAATAACACATGCTCGTAGCATGTCTTCAAGCGTTTGTATCGTCCTTTCGCTCTGCCCATCAGTTTGTGGATGATAGGCAGTACTCATGTCTAGACGAGTTCCTAATGCTTGCTGTAATGTCTGCCAGAATCTTGAAATAAATCTACCATCCCTATCAGAGATAATAGAGATTGGTATTCCATGTCTGGAGACGACTTCCTTCAAATACAGTCGTGCTAACTTCTCCATCTTGTCATCTTCTCTTATTGGCAGGAAGTGTGCTGATTTGGTGAGACGATCAACTATTACCCAAATAGTATCAAAACCACTTGCAGTCCTTGAAAATTTAGTGATGAAATCCATGGTAATGTTTTCCCATTTCCATTCCGGGATTTCGGGTTGTTGAAGTAGACCTGATGGTTTCTGATGCTCAGCTTTGACCTTAGAACACGTCAAACATTCTCCTACGTATTTAGCAACATCGGCTTTCATACCCGGCCACCAAAAATGTTTCTTGAGATCCTTGTACATCTTCCCCGTTCCAGGATGTATTGAGTATCTGGTTTTATGAGCTTCTCTAAGTACCATTTCTCTCCTATCTCCAAATTTTGGTACCCAAATCCTTTCAGCCCTATACCGGGTTCCGTCTTCCCGAATATTAAGATGCTTCTCCGATCCTTTGGGTATTTCATCCTTTAAATTTCCCTCTTTTAAAACTCCTTGTTGCGCCTCCTTTATTTGAGTAGTAAGGTTATTATGAATCATTATATTCATAGATTTTACTCGAATGGGTTCTCTGTCCTTCCTGCTCAAGGCATCGGCTACCACATTTGCCTTCCCCGGGTGGTAACGAATCTCAAAGTCGTAATCATTCAATAATTCAATCCACCTACGCTGCCTCATATTCAGTTGTTTCTGATTAAATATGTGTTGAAGACTTTTATGGTCGGTATATATAATACTTTTAACCTCATATAAGTAGTGCCTCCAAGTCTTTAATGCAAAAAACAACCGCTCCTAATTCCAAATCATGCGTCGTATAATTTTGTTCGTGAATCTTCAATTTTCTAGACGCATAAGCAATCACCTTCGTTCGTTGCATTAATACACAACCGAGACCTTGCTTTGATGCGTCACAATAAATCACAAAATCATCATTCCCTTCAGGCAATGACAATATAGGTGCAGTAGTTAGCTTTTTCTTCAATAACTGAAATGCTTTCTCTTGTTCATCATTCCATTCAAATTTCTTCCCTTTATGCGTTAATGCAGTCAAGGGTTTTGCTATTCTGGAAAAGTCTTGGATGAACCTTCTGTAGTAACCAGCTAGTCCTAAAAACTGGCGTATGTGTTTCGGAGTTTTCGGGGTTTCCCACTTTTCAACAGTTTCTATCTTTGCCGGATCCACCTTAATACCTTTTTTGTTCACTATGTGACCGAGGAATTGAACTTCTTCCAACCAAAATGCATACTTTGAAAACTTAGCGTACAATTCTTCCTTCCTCAATACTTCTAACACCTTTCTCAAATGTTCACCGTGTTCTTGGTCATTCTTTGAGTAAATAAGTATGTCATCAATGAAAACAATGACAAACTTGTCAAGGTATGGTCCACACACTCGGTTCATAAGGTCCATGAACACAGCTGGTGCATTAGTTAAACCAAATGGCATGACCATAAACTCGTAATGACCGTAACGTGTTCTGAAAGCAGTCTTTGGAATATCAACTTCTTTCACCCGCATTTGATGATACCCGGAACGTAAGTCAATCTTTGAATAAACAGACGAGCCTTGTAGTTGATCAAATAAGTCGTCAATTCTCGGTAGTGGGTAGCGGTTCTTGATGGTAAGTTTGTTCAACTCTCGGTAGTCGATACACAACCTGAATGTACCATCTTTCTTCTTGACAAACAAAACAGGAGCTCCCCACGGTGATGTGCTTGGTCGAATGAAACCACGCTCTAAAAGTTCTTGTAATTAGCTTTGCAGTTCTTTCATCTCGCTGAGTGCGAGTCTGTAAGGAGCACGAGCTATTGGTGCAGCTCCTGGTACAAGATCTATTTGAAATTCAACGGATCGATGTGGGGGTAATCCCGGTAATTCTTTCGGAAATACATCGGGAAATTCTTTTGCAATGGGAACATCATTGATGCTCTTTTCTTCAGTTTGTACTTTCTCGACGTGTGCTAGAACAGCATAGCAACCTTTTCTTATTAGTTTTTGTGCCTTCAAATTACTAATAAGATGTAGCTTCGTGTTGCCATTTTCTCCGTACACCATTAAGGGTTTTCCTTTTTCTCGTATAATGCGAATTGCATTTTTGTAACAAACGATCTCTGCTTTCACTTCTTTCAACCAGTCCATACCGATTATCACATCAAAACTCCCTAACTCTACTGGTATCAAATCAATCTTAAATGTTTCGCTAACCAGTTTAATTTCTCGATTCCGACATATATTATCTGCTGAAATTAATTTACCATTTGCTAATTTGAGTAAAAATTTACTATCCAAAGGCGTCAATGGACAACTTAATTTAGCACAAAAATCTCTACTCATATAGCTTCTATCCGCACCCGAATCAAATAAAACGTAAGCAGATTTATTGTCAATAAGAAACGTACTCGTAACAAGCTCCGGGTCTTCCTGTGCCTCTGCCGTATTAATATTGAAAACTCTTCCGCGGCCTTGTCCATTCGTGTTCTCCTGGTTCGGGCAATTTCTAATAATGTGGCCCGGTTTTCCACATTTATAACAAACTACATTGGCATAACTTGCTCCGACACTACTTGCTCCGCCATTACTCGTTCTGACACCATTTGTTCCTTTCGTTCTATTAACCCCTGGTCCGTAGACCTCACACTTTGCCGCGCTATGACCATTTCTTTTACACTTGTTGCAAAATTTGGTGCAGAACCCCGAGTGATACTTTTCACACCTTTGGCATAGCTGCTTCTGATTGTTGTTGTTGTTGCGGTTATTATTGTTGTTGGGATGATTGTTGTAGTTGCTGCTGTTGTTGTTGTTGTTGTTATTGGGTCGTTTGTTGTAGTTGCGATTGGTGTTGCGATTGTTGGGATAATTGTTGTAATTGCTGTTGTTGTTGTATTGGTGATTCTTATCACCGTTTTCCTCCCACTTTCTTTTGGCTTGCTTCACATTGGCCTCTTCAGCAGTCTGTTCTTTAATTCTTTCTTCAATCTGGTTCACTAGTTTGTGAGCCATTCTACATGCCTGTTGTATGGAGGCGGGCTCGTGTGAACTTATATCTTCTTGGATTCTTTCCGGTAATCCTTTCACAAACGCGTCGATCTTCTCTTCCTCATCTTCGAATGCTCCCGGACACAATAGGCACAATTCTGTGAATCGTCTTTCGTACGTGGTAATATCAAATCCTTGGGTTCGTAACCCTCTAAGTTCTGTCTTGAGCTTATTGACCTCGGTTCTGGGACGGTACTTCTCGTTCATCAAGTGCTTGAATGCTGACCACGGTAGTGCGTACGCATCGTCTTGTCCCACTTGCTCTAGATAGGTATTCCACCATGTTAACGCAGAACCTGTGAAGGTATGCGTAGCGTACTTCACTTAGTCCTCTTCAGTACACTTACTTATGGCAAACACCGATTCGACCTTCTCGGTCCACCGTTTCAATCCGATCGGTCCTTCGGTTCCATCAAATTCCAAAAGTTTGCAGGCAGTGAATTCTTTGTAGGTGCATCCTACACGATTTCCCGTACTGCTAGATCCAAGGTTATTGTTGGTATGTAGCGCAGCCTGTACTGTGGCTATGTTTGAAGCTAGAAAAGTACGGAATTCCTCTTCATTCATATTCACGGTGTGTCGAGTAGTCGGTGCCATTTCCTTCAAAATAGTCAAATGGAACAAGTTAATCATACAGAATATTAAGAGTAGTTAATAGTATTTCGTAGCATAATATGAACTCATTTATAAAAGCTTTTTCTTCATATTAGCGTTTTATAAGTTTAAATTCGGGTAGTACCTACCCGTTAAGTTCATACTTAGTAGCTAATATACAATTCAACTAATACAATTCTATATGAAAAACTGATTATAATAATATTTCGCGTTCAAACTTTTATACAATATTTTACAAACTTACAATACCGCTTATTTTACATAAAGCATGAAATATAGCACACAATAACTTTGATACAAGATAGTTGTGAAGATAATTCTAGCTAGTACACAAGTCGTTCAGCAAAGGCAATAAAGACACGTAATTCATACGTCCAGAAACAAGTCATGCATTCTGGTTTTACTAGGATTACTTCCCATCCTTGGTCTTGTGGAATATAACCGTTATGGCCGTTGATAAGACAGCGTGTTGTAACGTCGTCAAAGGGACGAGGGTTACGTAATGTCCAACAGTCCCGTAACAATCTAAAAACCTCATGTCTTACCCCAATTACCGACTCCGTCACTTGTGGGAACGTTTTGTTTAATAGTTGTAGGCCGATGTTCTTGTTCTCACTTTGGTGAGAAGCGAACATTACTAATCCGTAAGCATAACATGCTTCTTTATGTTGCATGTTAGCCGCTTTTTCTAAATCACAAAGTCCAATATTCGGATATATTGAGTCAAAATAATTTCTTAACCCATTCCGTAAAATAGCATTTGGGTTCCCCGCAATATATGCGTCAAAGTAAACACATCGTAACTTATGGATTTCCCAATGTGATATCCCCCATCTTTCGAACGAAAGCCTTTTATAAACCAAGGCATTCTTGGAACGTTCTTCGAATGTCTTACAAACTGATCTCGCCTTAAATAGTTGTGCCGAAGAATTCTGACCGACTCTAGACAAGATTTCATCAATCATGTCTCTGGGTAGGTCTCTTAAAATATTGGGTTGTCTATCCATTTTGTGTTTTTATACTGTAAAATAGACAAGAGTTAGATTTATAAAAAAAATACTTATTAATACAAGCAATTTTTACATATATCATAAAGCATAAGCACACTATATTACATATATTACACCACACGAATACAACTATCTTATTCCGACTCGCTTGTTTCTTCTTCTTCGGTTTTGGTTCGTTTTGCCAAGTTTCTAGGGATATATGATGTTCCCCTAATACTAGCTGTTATTTTCCACAACGGTTTAGAAAAACCTGGTGGTTTAGAGGTTCCTGGGTCATTGTTAAAACTTAAGGACTTCGGGGGTTGACGATACATATAAAGTTCATCGGGGTTGGAATTAGATTTCTCTATTTTTATGCCCTTTCCCTTATTATTTTCTTTTGCCTTTTTAAATTCAGTTGGGGTAATTTCTATAACATCATCGGAATTCTCATCGGAATCCGATTCATCGGAGAATTGGTAATCCTCCCAATATTTTGCTTCCTTGGCGGAAACACCATTGACCATAATTAACCTTGGTCGGTTGGTTGAGGATTTTCTTTTACTTAACCGTTTTATTATTTCCCCCACCGGTTCTATTTCTTCATCCGGTTCCGATTCTTCTTCCGGTTCCGATTCTTCTTCTGGTTCCGACTCTTCTTCCGGTTCCTCTTCGGGAACTTGTGAATCAGTCCACGAATCATTCCAATTTACATTTGACTCTTCATTATTATTAGGTGAGTCAATGGGACTTGTTCTAGAGGTAGACATCTATCACATAATATCAAACGCGTTAAGAAATTAATATATCACATAATATTCACATGTTAAAAATATATAGTTTCCAACAAAATTTGTTAAGCAATCATTTTTCAAGTAAACACGGTCGAAGTCCAGACTCACTAATGCATCCTAACAAACTCGATAAGACACACTAATGCAAAATTCTGGTTCTCTAAGACCAACGCTCGGATACCAACTGAAATGTCCCGTTCTTATTAATTAAAAACGTTCCATATTAATTGATTTCGTTGCGAGGTTTTGACCTCTATATGAGACGTTTTTCAAAGACTGCATTCATTTTAAAACAAACCATAACCTTTATTTCATCAATAAAGGTTTCAAAAGCTTTACGTAGATTATCAAATAATGATAATCTAAAATATCCTGTTTACACACGACCATTACATAATGGTTTACAATACAAATATGTTACAACAAAATAAGTTTCTTTAATGCAGTTTTTACACAATATCATACAAGCATGGACTCCAAATCTCGTCCTTATTTAAGTATGCGACAGCGGAAGTTCTTAATAATCACCTGAGAATAAACATGCTTAAAACGTCAACAAAAATGTTGGTGAGTTATAGGTTTAACCTATATATATCAAATCATAATAATAGACCACAAGATTTCATATTTCAATACACATCCCATACATAGAGATAAAAATCATTCATATGGTGAACACCTGGTAACCGACATTAACAAGATGCATATATAAGAATATCCCCATCATTCCGGGACACCCTTCGGATATGATATAAATTTCGAAGTACTAAAGCATCCGGTACTTTGGATGGGGTTTGTTAGGCCCAATAGATCTATCTTTAGGATTCGCGTCAATTAGGGTGTCTGTTCCCTAATTCTTAGATTACCAGACTTAATAAAAAGGGGCATATTCGATTTTGATAATTCAACCATAGAATGTAGTTTCACGTACTTGTGTCTATTTTGTAAATCATTTATAAAACCTGCATGTATTCTCATCCCAAAAATATTAGATTTTAAAAGTGGGACTATAACTCACTTTCACAGATTTTTACTTCGTCGGGAAGTAAGACTTGGCCACTGGTTGATTCACGAACCTATAACAATATATACATATATATCAAAGTATGTTCAAAATATATTTACAACACTTCTAATATATTTTGATGTTTTAAGTTTATTAAGTCAGCTGTCCTCGTTAGTAACCTACAACTAGTTGTCCACAGTTAGATGTACAGAAATAAATCGATAAATATTATCTTGAATCAATCCACGACCCAGTGTATACGTATCTCAGTATTGATCACAACTCAAACTATATATATTTTGGAATCAACCTCAACCCTGTATAGCTAACTCCAACATTCACATATAGAGTGTCTATGGTTGTTCCGAAATATATATAGATGTGTCGACATGATAGGTCGAAACATTGTATACATGTCTATGGTATCTCAAGATTACATAATATACAATACAAGTTGATTAAGTTATGGTTGGAATAGATTTGTTACCAATTTTCACGTAGCTAAAATGAGAAAAATTATCCAATCTTGTTTTACCCATAACTTCTTCATTTTAAATCCGTTTTGAGTGAATCAAATTGCTATGGTTTCATATTAAACCCTATTTTATGAATCTAAACAGAAAAAGTATAGGTTTATAGTCGGAAAAATAAGTTGCAAGTCATTTTTGTAAAGGTAGTCATTTCAGTCGAAAGAACGACGTCTAGATGACCATTTTAGAAAACATACTTCCACTTTGAGTTTAACCATAATTTTTAGATATAGTTTCATGTTCATAATAAAAATCATTTTCTCAGAATAACAACTTTTAAATCAAAGTTTATCATAGTTTTTAATTAACTAACCCAAAACAGCCCGCGGTGTTACTACGACGGCGTAAATCCGGTTTTACGGTATTTTTCGTGTTTCCAGGTTTTAAATCATTAAGTTAGAATATCATATAGATATAGAACATGTGTTTAGTTGATTTTAAAAGTCAAGTTAGAAGGATTAACTTTTGTTTGCGAACAAGTTTAGAATTAACTAAACTATGTTCTAGTGATTACAAGTTTAAACCTTCGAATAAGATAGCTTTATATGTATGAATCGAATGATGTTATGAACATCATTACTACCTTAAGTTCCTTGGATAAACCTACTGGAAAAGAGAAAAATGGATCTAGCTTCAACGGATCCTTGGATGGCTCGAAGTTCTTGAAGCAGAATCATGACACGAAAACAAGTTCAAGTAAGATCATCACTTGAAATAAGATTATTATAGTTATAGAAATTGAACCAAAGTTTGAATATGATTATTACCTTGTATTAGAATGATAACCTACTGTAATAAACAAAGATTTCTTGAGGTTGGATGATCACCTTACAAGATTGGAAGTGAGCTAGCAAACTTGAAAGTATTCTTGATTTTATGAAACTAGAACTTTTGGAATTTATGAAGAACACTTAGAACTTGAAGATAGAACTTGAGAGAGATCAATTAGATGAAGAAAATTGAAGAATGAAAGTGTTTGTAGGTGTTTTTGGTCGTTGGTGTATGGATTAGATATAAAGGATATGTAATTTTGTTTTCATGTAAATAAGTCATGAATGATTACTCATATTTTTGTAATTTTATGAGATATTTCATGCTAGTTGCCAAATGATGGTTCCCACATGTGTTAGGTGACTCACATGGGCTGCTAATAGCTGATCATTGGAGTGTATATACCAATAGTACATACATCTAAAAGCTGTGTATTGTACGAGTACGAATACGGGTGCATACGAGTAGAATTGTTGATGAAACTGAACGAGGATGTAATTGTAAGCATTTTCGTTAAGTAGAAGTATTTTGATAAGTGTATTGAAGTCTTTCAAAAGTGTATAAATACATATTAAAACACTACATGTATATACATTTTAACTGAGTCGTTAAGTCATCGTTAGTCGTTACATGTAAGTGTTGTTTTGAAACCTTTAGGTTAACGATCTTGTTAAATGTTTTTAACCCAATGTTTATAATATCAAATGAGATTTTAAATTATTATATTATCATGATATTATCATATATGAATATCTCTTAATATGATATATATACATTAAATGTCTTTACAACGATAATCGTTACATATATGTCTCGTTTAAAAATCATTAAGTTAGTAGTCTTGTTTTTACATATGTAGTTCATTGTTAATATACTTAATGATATGTTTACTTATCATAGTATCATGTTAAATATATATATATCCATATATATGTCATCATATAGTTTTTACAAGTTTTAACGTTCGTGAATCACCGGTCAACTTGGGTGGTCAATTGTCTATATGAAACATATTTCAATTAATCAAGTCTTAACAAGTTTGATTGCTTAACATGTTGGAAACATTTAATCATGTAAATATCAATATCAATTAATATATATAAACATGGAAAAGTTCGGGTCACTACATCTTATTGGCAGGAAGTGTGCTGATTTGGTGAGACGATCAACTATTACCCAAATAGTATCAAAACCACTTGCAGTCCTTGGCAATTTAGCGATGAAATCCACGGTAATGTTTTCCCATTTCCATTCCGGGATTTCGGGTTGTTGAAGTAGACCTGATAGTTTCTGATGCTCAGCTTTGACCTTAGAACACGTCAAACATTCTCCTACGTATTTAGCAACATCGGCTTTCATACCCGGCCACCAAAAATGTTTCTTGAGATCCTTGTACATCTTCCCCGTTCCAGGATGCATTGAGTATATGGTTTTATGAGCTTCTCTAAGTACCATTTCTCTCATATCTCCAAATTTTGGTACCCAAATCCTTTCAGCCCTATACCGGGTTCCATCTTCCCGAATATTAAGATGCTTCTCCGATCCTTTGGGTATTTCATCCTTTAAATTTCCCTCTTTTAAAACTCCTTGTTGCGCCTCCTTTATTTGAGTAGTAAGGTTATTATGAATCATTATATTCATAGATTTTACTCGAATGGGTTCTCTGTCCTTCCTGCTCAAGGCATCGGCTACCACATTTGCCTTCCCCGGGTGGTAATGAATCTCAAAGTCGTAATCATTCAATAATTCAATCCACCTACGCTGCCTCATATTCAGTTGTTTCTGATTAAATATGTGTTGAAGACTTTTGTGGTAGGTATATATAATACTTTTGACCCCATATAAGTAGTGCCTCCAAGTCTTTAATGCAAAAACAACCGCGCCTAATTCCAAATCATGCGTCGTATAATTTTGTTCGTGAATCTTCAATTGTCTAGACGCATAAGCAATCACCTTCGTTCGTTGCATTAATACACAACCGAGACCTTGCTTTGATGCGTCACAATAAATCACAAAATCATCATTCCCTTCAGGCAATGACAATATAGGTGCCGTAGTTAGCTTTTTCTTCAATAACTGAAACGCTTTCTCTTGTTCATCATTCCATTCAAATTTCTTTCCTTTATGCGTTAATGCAGTCAAGGGTTTTGCTATTCTGGAAAAGTCTTGGATGAACCTTCTGTAGTAACCAGCTAGTCCTAAAAACTGGCGTATATGTTTCGGAGTTTTCGGGGTTTTCCACTTTTCAACAGTTTTTATCTTTGCCGGATCCCCCTTAATACCTTCTTTGTTCACTATGTGACCGAGGAATTGAACTTCTTCCAACCAAAATGCACACTTTGAAAACTTAGCGTACAATTCTTCCTTCCTCAATACTTCTAACACCTTTCTCAAATGTTCACCATGTTCTTGGTCATTCTTTGAGTAAATAAGTATGTCATCAATGAAAACAATGACAAACTTGTCAAGGTATGGTCCACACACTCGGTTCATAAGGTCCATGAACACAGTTGGTGCATTAGTTAAACCAAACGGCATGACCATAAACTCGTAATGACCGTAACGTGTTCTGAAAGCAGTCTTTGGAATATCATCTTCTTTCACCCGCATTTGATGATACCCGGAACGTAAGTCCATCTTTGAATAAACAGACTAGCCTTGTAGTTGATCAAATAAGTCGTCGATTCTCGGTAGTGGGTAGCGGTTCTTGATGGTAAGTTTGTTCAACTCTCGGTAGTCGATACACAACCTGAATGTACCATCTTTCTTCTTGACAAACAAAACAGGAGCTCCCCACGGTGATGTGCTTGGTCGAATGAAACCACGCTCTAAAAGTTCTTGTAATTGGCTTTGCAGTTCTTTCATCTCGCCGAGTGCGAGTCTGTAAAGAGCACGAGCTATTGGTGCAGCTCCTGGTACAAGATCTATTTGAAATTCAACGGATCGATGTGGGGGTAATCCCGGTAATTCTTTCGGAAATACATCGGGAAATTCTTTTGCAATGGGAACATCATTGATGCTCTTTTCTTCAGTTTGTACTTTCTCGACGTGTGCTAGAACAGCATAGCAACTTTTTCTTATTAGTTTTTGTGCCTTCAAATTACTAATAAGATGTAGCTTCGTGTTGCCCTTTTCTCCGTACACCATTAAGGGTTTTCCTTTTTCTCGTATAATGCGAATTGTATTTTTGTAACAAACGATCTCTGCTTTCACTTCTTTCAACCAGTCCATACCGATTATCACATCAAAACTCCCTAACTCTACTGGTATCAAATCAATCTTAAATGTTTCGCTAACCAGTTTAATTTCTCGATTCCGACAGATATTATCTGCTGAAATTAATTTACCATTTGCTAATTCGAGTAAAAATTTACTATCCAAAGGCGTCAATGGACAACTTAATTTAGCACAAAAATCTCTACTCATATAGCTTCTATCCGCACCCGAATCAAATAAAACGTAAGCAGATTTATTGTCAATAAGAAACGTACCCGTAACAAGCTCCGGGTCTTCCTGTGCCTCTGCCGCATTAATATTGAAAACTCTTCCGCGGCCTTGTCCATTCGTGTTCTCCTGGTTCGGGCAATTTCTAATAATGTGGCCCGGTTTTCCACATTTATAACAAACTACATTGGCATAACTTGCTCCGCCATTACTCGTTCCGACACCATTTGTTCCTTTCGTTCTATTAACCCATGGTCCGTAGACCTCACACTTTGCCGCGCTATGACCATTTCTTTTACACTTGTTGCAAAATTTGGTGTAGAACCCCGAGTGATACTTTTCACACCTTTGGCATAGCTGCTTCTGATTGTTGTTGTTGTTGCGGTTATTATTGTTGTTGGGATGATTGTTGTAGTTTCTGTTGTTGTTGTTGTCGTTGTTGGGCCATTTGTTGTAGTTGCAATTGATGTTGCGATTGTTGGGATAATTGTTGCGATTATTGTTGTAATTGCTGTTGTTGTTGTATTGGTGATTCTTATCACCGTTTTCCTCCCACTTTCTTTTGACTTGCTTCACATTGGCCTCTTCAGCAGTCTGTTCTTTAATTCTTTCTTCAATCTGGTTCACTAGTTTGTGAGCCATTCTACATGCCTGTTGTATGGAGGCGGGCTCGTGTGAACTTATATCTTCTTGGATTCTTTCCGGTAATTGATGTTATGCGAGGTGTATACGAAATAGTTTATATTTTACTAGGAAAAACTATTAAATACGATACAATTTTACACAAGATATTTATTTATTTATAGAATGGATATACTTAAACCTTGCTACAACACTTATAGGCAGTGTACCTAATCGTACAGTAGTGTAGTTTTTAGTAAGTCCGGTTCGTTCCACAGGGAAATCTTTAAACAAAGCTCAACGCTATATTAATTTACTTTTATAAAAATATAAACATATATATAAGTAATATTATTATTATAAAGGGGGTTTTTACCGTTTAATGACCGGTTTGTCGATTTTAAAACTTTAGTCGCAGTTAAAACCAAATGTAAAATATTAAAAATAAATACAAGACTTAAATTAAAGCGTAAAGTAAATAATAATAATGAAATTGCGAATAATAAAAGTGCGATAAAATAAACTTGCGAGAATTAAAGAGTACGATAATTAAAAGTGCGATAAAATAAATTAACAATAAAAATGCGATAATTAGAAGTGCAATTAAATATAAAATAAAGGAAATTAAATATGAAATAAAAGAATTATGCTTATTTAAACTTCCGTAATCATGATGTTCGACGTGTTGATTTTAGTTTTATGCCCATGGGTTAATTGTCCTTTGTCCTGGATTATTTAATCTGTCCGCCTGGTTTTTGTCCATAACAGTCCATCAGTCATAAATATAAAGTGCGAGTGTCCTCGTCAAATTATTATTATACCCGAAGTTAAATATTCCAACTAATTGGGGATTCGAATTGTAACAAGGTTTTAATACTTTGTTTAATGAATACACCAGGTTATCGACTGCGTGTAAACCAAGGTTTTACTACTTTGTTAACAATTACACCAATTACCCTTGAATGTAATTTCACCCCTGTTTTAATTATTCTAGTGGCTATTAATCCATTCCCGTGTTCGGTTAAATGAACGATTATTCGTACATATAAATACCCCGCCCATCGTGTCCGATCGAGTGTATATGGTAATTTATAGGGACGCCCAATTGTAAATCTTTATATTAACATTAACAAACTATCATTTAGTTAAACAAATATAAAGCCCATTAATAGCCCATAGTCTAATTTCCACAAGTGTCGTTCTTTTGTCCAAACCCCAATTATGGTACAAAGCCCAATTACCCAATTTTAGTAATTAGCCCAACATCATGATTACTTCGTTTTAAATAAGCATAATAATAACTTAGCTACGAGACATTAATGTAAAAAGGTTGAACATAACTTACAATGATTAAAAATAGCGTAGCGTTACACGGACATAATTTCGACTTACACCCTTACAACATTCGCTAACATACCCTTATTATTAGAATTATAATTAAAATTAAAATTAAAATATAAATTATATATATATATTTTTCGTATATATGAGAGAAGAGAGATTGATGGATTGGTTTTTTAGTTCACCAAAACTCGATTTTATAGGAGATGTGGCCTGACTTTTCATGCCATGCGATCGCATGGACTTTCTTCTTCCTGGCCATGCGATCGCATGGCCAGCTGGGAGAGCTCACATGTTGCTTGTTTCCTTGTGCCGACGTTTTATAAATAATATAATATATTAAATAATTATAAGAATTATTTAAATATTATATTATATTTATGTGCATAGTTGACTTGTAATTTTTAGTCCGTTGCGTCGAGCATTGAGAGTTGACTCCGGTCCCGGTTCCGGATTTTCGAACGTCCTTGCGTACAATTTAATATCTTGTACTTTGCGTTTTGAATCTTGTACTCTTGTAATTTCGAGACGTTTCTTATCAATAATTGGAACCTCTTTGATTGTCTTTTGTACTTTTGAGCTTTTTGGTCGTTTGCGTCTTCAATTCATCGAATCTGTCTTTTGTCTTCACCTTTTATTATTTAAACGAATATCACTTGTAAATAGAACAATTGCAACTAAAAACTTATCTTTCTTGAGGAATAATGCTATGAAATATATGTTCGTTTTTAGCATTATCAAATATTCCCACACTTGAGCGTTGCTTGTCCTCAAGCAATATCGTCTTGAAATACTAGAATCACTTCTTTATTCTTCACACTTTGTACATCAGTGATTTTTCTATACGGCGGTATAAACAATGGTAGTAACGATATGGTTTACAGTCCCACATGACTATAAAAATTTAGATCCATTAAGGAAATTGGATCTTTATGAAAACATTTGATCTTTTGAAAATTAAATCTAGTTTTTTACCCTAGATAAGTTTTCCGGAATAAACCTTTTACCGGTGTTTGCAAAATATTTTTGTGGGTTTGGTAGGTTTTAGATTTGAAAATTTTAGCTCAAAACTTATGGTTTTGTGTCACTCACTTGCTAACCTTGTATTTGGAAAGCAACACGTCCAGTTCACTTGTCCCGTATATTACCTTTCGGTAAACTACCGTCCAGTTGTAAAGGAAAGCGTTGAACAAGCAACTGTTAAGGCAATGTCCCCTGACATGCTTTTAATTATGGTCTATAACGTGTCGGACGCAATTACTATCCTTGGTAGGAGCAATAGTAAAGTTCATCCTTATGATTTTTCGGTATGGCACAAGGTCCTGTCTTTGACCACTACGCAACCACCGTTCTTACGGTTGACACCCGATTTGATTCAGGTGACCTAATGAATTCTAGGTGAATTCCTAGGATTTTACGTTCAATGGTAATGAACGCATTAAAAGTAGGGTTTTCAGAAAACAAATCGGTTTGTAATTTTTTGATCAAAATATTTTCTCGTTCAAGCTCGAGTTTAGATATCATTGAATTCCATGAGTTTGAATTCTCAATCTTTAAGGTCAATCTCTAGGATTGAGTGATATCAGTCTTAAAAGCTGATTTTTAATCTTTAAGGAGATTATCCTTTCTGGGGATCTGATTCATTAGTCTTATCCAGCTAATTTGCATGGTGCCCCCCATTGTACGAGATAAATCCTTCTCATGGTTAGGATAAATCTGACCACTTGGCGACCCTGTTTAATGCTGAGGTCCGTGGATTTCCTGCTGATTTTAGTGATGACTTTTCTAGATTTTTCGTCAACCTACAGCTGATCTGGATGACAACTTCATGACCTAGATCAAGAAGCGCGTTTCTTTTTCGGAAGACTTTACTTCCTTTTAATGATGGAATTGATTCATCGTGTAGATCCATCTCTTCTTTTCTTTCATCGGGTAAAACAGTTTAGTTTAGTCCAAAGCAAAAGTATTTTCAGTTATTTGTTACAGATATATGTGACATATGTTTAAGATAACTTGGTAAATTTTCCCACACTTGGCTTTTTATTTTTCTTTTTATCGTCCTCTATTCCATTTTAAATGAATTTTAACATTTTGGTTTGTTTCTCAATTTATGTCCTTTCCGAGGTAACAATAATTTCGGTGTTAACACCTAGTTTTATCGTTCATAAATATGTATAAACATGATTTTGAGTTCATTTAATTGAAAATTTTGAAAATTTTTACTAGAATTGGGTAGTCAGTATATAAGACTAGGGCTGTTCTTTTTTATCAGAGAGCACTAGATTCTAATACAACTACTATGTTACTTGTATTTTTAATGGTTACCAAGTGTATAAAGTAAAAATTTTTAAAATCCGAAAGAATTTAACCCCTTCCCACACTTAAGATCTTGCAATGCCCTCATTTGCAAGAAATCAGTAACAATTTAAATTATTGAGGGTGATTTGTGTGAAAATGATTAAATTTTACCAAAATTTCCAAATATATTGGCGTTTGTTTGCTGAATGATAAATGGTGCACATCATTTATTCATTCCGTCTGTTGTGACATCATATTTATTTGTCATCTTGTCGTCAAAATTAGTAGCTTTTGCTGAACTTAATGCCAGTCTTTGAAAATGCGCTGTTTTACCCTGTTTTGAACAATCGACAATATACATACATACAAGTATAATCATGCATGGCAATTTGAAATGGGACTTAATATCCCACTTTCAAATTCTAAATATGAAATATTAGTACACAATAATATTAAAATAATAAAAATTACACAAATTTATCCAATAACATAAGTTTAAACATGAAAAAGTCAAAAGATAAAAACATAAAAATCATAAAAATAACCAATTGGAACTAAATCAGTCTGGATAGGGGTTCCAGTTCATCTCATCGGGTGGGTTCCATTGTTGGTTATAGGTGTTCTGATAGGCTTGGTTATAGTCATACCGGTTAAAGGGTGGTCGGATATCGGGGCTATGTGGCGGAAAATGAGCAGGTCGAGTAGGTACATAGTTATTTGGTACCTGATATGATAGCTGGCTCATGATTTGGTGCTGATGAACTAACCAGCTATCGTGTTGGCGTCGCCTATAATCCTCGTATACTCGCTCGGAGTTCCACTGCTCATACATACTATGTCTTGCCGTGTTCGTCATTGCTTCCTCATCTATACGAACGTGGACGTCAAGAATAGCATCTCGAAAGACATCCCTAATGTCTTCCGCCTCCTCCATTTCCTCGTCTGAGCCTCTCTCTATCTGAGGATGAGATCCCTCATAGGGTACTGCCTGGTTACGTCTACTTTTCAATACTTTAGCACCCACATAAACTTTCAATCCTAAGGGCTCAACCTGTTCTCTACAAATCTGTAATGGACCCCCTTGGTTCCTATCAACACCTAAATACTCTCCAATGAGAGTAACAAAAATACCTCCTCCTATTATACTCCCGTCCTGCATTCCCTCTACCATTTTAGATAAATAAAAAGCAACACAGTAAGGGATATTGACAAAGCTTCTAGGATCCCGAATACACTTTAGGTAGAATAAATCATATAAGGTAATTTTTTCTTTATTATGACCTCTTTGTGTAATCGAGTTGGCCAAAAATCTATGAATAATACGAAGCTCGGCCCTGTCAATATGTGTATAGGAGTGTCCTCCTGCTCGTGTAAAAACATCAAAATGTGACATACGCCTCCAAATGGCGTCAGCGTCAAAGTTACTATCTACCCGTTCACCATAATGAATCAAGTTTGTACAATCGGGTAATAGCAACTCACCAGGAGTATAAATCTGTAAGGCCCTGGCCATGTCCAGCATGGACATTCTGTACATCCTACCGCCAAGGATAAACCTAAGAAATCTTCTATCATGTATCCTAACTATATTTGTATCAAGTGATACAGTACTCATCAACTCAACACACCATTCCTTATATACAGGTCTACGAATGGTGAAAAGACGTTCCCAATCTGTAAAAGAAGAACTGCCATACCTTTGAACTAAAAGCTGTCTAACACGGTCAGCTAGATGGACCGTTTCCAAAGGGGCCCAATCAATTACCCTTGGCACCTCTACATTTTTTGTTACCAATTTGAATTTGTTCCTTTGATATGTCTCGTAATCTCTCCATCTTCTATCAAATCTCAGATTAGGATGTAGAGTGTGCTCAGGAATCGTTGGGAATTCTACTGGCGGCCTCATTGGGAATACTATGAATTCATCAACAAACTGTTCCGGATCATAATAAGGTATGTGCTGATCAGGCTGTTGTTGTTCCTGTTGTGGTTCTTGTTCGTGTTGCATTTCTAGCTGTGGTTCTTGTGCTGGTGCTGGTCGTCTAGATGATGATGCTCCTGAACCTCCAGTATCGGCTCTCTGTAAAACACATTAAACACAAAAATTGTGCATCCAAATATGCATTAGTGTTAGCAAAATAACAACTTAAAACAATCACTATAACATGTTAAATCAAAATTAAACTTATACACATTTTCACAATTTTTCACAATTCTACATTTTTCAAATAAGCACATATGAAAATGTATACAAAATTCATAAGCATTTAACTCAAATAACATGTCAAAATATTCATTACTAATAATTTAACAAGTCTCAAATGGCAAATATATCAAATTAATCAAGTTCATGAATTTTGGACTTAAAAAGTCCACTTTAATCTCCAAAAATCATGTTTAGGATCATTGTTTTGATCATTTAACTATCTAAACATGTTACACTACTCAATTTGGCAATAATTCATGACAAAAATCGGCCATAACCTGTTTATATCAAAAAGCCCCAAATTGCTCAAGAACACAAACCCTAGATTTCTAAAAATTTTGAAGTTTTTGGCTTCAAATCATGTTAAATAGCATCAATCTAGGTTATACATGCATAAAATACTAACAATTTATCACTAATTACACTAGAAATTAACAAAATTGCATTAGGTAAAAAAATTGGTAATTATCACAAAAACTAGGAATTTATAGAGTTTAGGGGTGTAATTTTTACCAATTTGCTGAGGAATGAGAATCTAGGCATGATTAGAGCAAGAAAAATGACGAATTACGGTGAATTTTGGTGAAATTTGGTGAATATTTGGGAGTATTTTCGGGTATGTGTGTGTGTGTTGTGGTGTAGAAGCAGACTCTCTGCTGTTTTTGTTCCTGACCAGCATTTGGTCCCCATGCGATCGCATGGGTTCCAAGTGCAAACCCCATGCGATCGCATGGGGTGCCGGCTACAGTGTTTTCAGCTTTTTTTTTTTTTTTTTTTTTTTTTATAAAACCTTATACTTTATAAAACTTATAATTATTTAAATTTTAAAAATTTGGTTTCCTTTAGGAGCGAGGGCGTTTCGGATCGTTGTCCTAGTCTGTCCCTCGACAAAATTTTAAAATTTGTCAAATCAAAGCGCTGTTTTTAAAAGTAAAGATTTTTGGGTTTTTTAATGTTTTTGGCATACTTTAATTCAATAAGATTAAAAATAATGATAATAAAAGTTCTCGTCCCTCCCTTGGGTAAAGCAATTTCGGTTCAAAGACCTAGTCTTCAACTTACGACGAATTTTTAAAAATCATATTTTTAACTTAATGAGATAAAGTAAATTTTTGTTTTTAAATTCACACAACATAAATATAAAATTCAAAATTAATATTAAAAAAATCACACCAAACTTAAAATTTGAAATGCATAAAATTAAAAATTCATATTTTAAAAATTAAAAGTTCACACCAATATTAATTTAAAAATTCATAAATTCATATCAAACTTATATTAATTTTTCAAATATTTACAATTTTAAATATATTGTTTTTACAAAATTTACAATATTAATTTAAGATTTAAATATTAATTTTAAAAACATGGTAAAAATAAATTTAAAAATCTTTTTGTCTTTTTATCCCACTTTAATCAATCAAATATTATCAAAAATATGCGCCCCTCTTTTCGGTAAAGTAATTTCGGTTCCAAGACCTAATTTAACTCATGACGAATTTTTGAAATATTTTGGTTTGATTGATTAAAGATATTTATACCTTAAGAATAAACGTTAAATTTTGCAGTGATGTAATAAATTTTTGAATGATATCAATAATTTCGGTCGCCAAACCTAATTTTATTCAATACCAATTTAATACTTTTTAGCGAACAAATTAGCGTTTATTATCAAAAGGTTAAAAATAAAAATAAAAATAAAAACTGTACAGACATACCTGTGAAATAGATTTCTTAGTTATATGATCTATCCCATTCATAAGATAGTCGGTTTAATTGGTTTTCCATGGCTACATAGGCGTAACCTCGAGCATTCAGTGTCTTTTCTTCTAAACATATGAACGGTCCGTCTCTGCATAAAGTAACAAATTCGGTATTTGAATAGGTTTGATTATTGGAACATTTACCTCCATGTGACCATTTTCCGCATTTGTGACATCGTTCTAGGTGTCGTGCTCTTCTTTTCGCTGCGGATTTCGATTTTCCTTTACCAAATTGTAACTTATTATCTTCGCATCTGGATTCTTTTCTAACTCCGTCCATTCTTTCTCTGATTACTGATACTATTTCACTCGGTAGTATGTCATTATTACGTTTAGTGATCAAAGCGTGAAGCATTAGACCATGGTTTAGTTCACAGGCAGTCTTCATTTTGTAAAAACCTAAAAAAAATAAAAATTCAGAATGGGGGGAGAAGACTAGTTCTTTAGGGTCTGCTAGGGAAAGACCATTCGGGTTCCATTTTTGAGAACTACACGAAAACAGACAATCTAACTCTAACAGAAATACATATTATCCTTTAAAGACTTGATTCTCCCCACACTTAGTTAGCTGTGGTGTCGAAATTGTGATTAACTTCGTTGTCGACTTTCATCGGACCATGTATGTAATGTTTAACTCTGTGACCATTAACTTTAAATTCAATCCCATTTGAATTTATTAATTCTATCGTTCCGTATGGGAAAACTCTTTTGACTATGAATGGTCCAGACCATCTTGATTTCAATTTTCCAGGAAATAGCTTGAATCGTGAATTGAAAAGAAGAACTCTGTCTCCTTCTTTAAATTCTTTTGAACTTCTGATTCTTTTATCATGCCATTTCTTCGTTCTTTCTTTATAGATTAAAGAATTTTCGTATGCTTCATGTCTTAATTCTTCTAATTCATTTAGTTGACTTAATCGTAGACGTCCGGCTTCATGTAAATCAAGATTACATGTCTTCAAAGCCCAAAATGCTTTGTGTTCAATTTCTACTGGAAGATGACATGCTTTTCCATAAACAAGTCTAAAAGGTGTGGTTCCAATTGGAGTTTTGTAGGCTGTTCTAAAAGCCCAGAGTGCATCCTCCAATTTAATGGACCATTCCTTCGGATTTGATCCTACGGTTTTCTCTAGAATACGTTTTAAACCTCGGTTGGTATTTTCAACTTGTCCACTTGTTTGTGGATGATATGCGGTGGAGATTTTATGAGTTACTCCATATCTTTTAAGAACTTTCTCAAGTTGATTATTACAGAAATGAGTACCCCGATCACTTATTAAAGCTTTCGGTGTTCCAAACCTTGCAAAAAGACGTTTTAAAAAGTTGACTACAACTCGTGCATCGTTAGTTGGGAGAGCTTGTGCTTCCGCCCATTTAGATACATAATCAATGGCTACGAGTATATATAGATTATTATGAGATTTTGGAAATGGACCCATAAAGTCAATACCCCAAATGTCAAATACTTCACATACTTGGATGACATTTTGTGGCATTTCATCACGTTGACTTATTTTTCCGGCCTTTTGACATGCATCACAGGATTTGCAAAGAAGGTGTGCGTCTTTGTAAATTGTAGGCCAATAGAATCCAGCTTCATAAACTTTTCTTGCTATTAGTTGAGGCCCATAATGCCCTCCTGTTGGTCCTGTGTGACAATGGTTTAAAATTTTACTAGCTTCATCTCCAAATACACATCGGCGTATTATTCCATCGGGACAACTTTTAAACAAATGTGGATCTTCCCAGAAATAGTGTTTTATATCACTGAAGAATTTCTTTCGTCTTTGGTATGATAATCCTTTTTCAAGGAATCCACAAACTAAGTAGTTTGCATAGTCTGCAAACCATGGGATTTCTTTATAATCTATCTTCAATAGATATTCATCAGGAAAGTTGTCTTGTATGGCTGACTCATTTAGAACTTCTAATTCGGGATTTTCAAGACGAGAAAGATGATCAGCGGCGAGATTTTCTGCTCCTCTTTTATCTCGGATTTCAATATCAAACTCTTGTAAGAGTAAGATCCAACGTATTAATCTTGGTTTAGCATCTTGTTTTGAAAATAGGTATCTAAGAGCAGAATGGTCGGTATAGACCACCGTTTTTGCTAGAACGAGATATGATCGAAATTTGTCAAAAGCAAAGACAATAGCAAGGAGTTCTTTTTCAGTAGTTGTATAGTTCGTTTGTGCTCCTTGTAACGTCTTACTAGCATAATATATAGGTTGAAATCGTTTTTCAATCCTTTGTCCTAAAACGGCTCCCATTGCAAAATCACTTGCATCGCACATTAGTTCAAATGGTAGATTCCAATTTGGTGTTATCATGATCGGTGCATTAGTGAGTTTCTCTTTAAGAATATTAAAAGATTTGATACACTCATCTGAAAAGATGAATGGCGCATCCTTTTCTAGGAGTTTATTCATAGGAGTGGCAATTTTAGAAAAATCTTTTATGAAACGTCGGTAAAAACCGGCATGCCCTAGAAAACTCCTAACTCCTCTAACATTGGTGGGATGTGGAAGTTTAGCAATTACATCTACTTTAGCTCTATCCACTTCAATTCCTTCTTTTGAAATTTTATGTCCAAGAACGATGCCTTCTTTAACCATGAAATGGCATTTCTCCCAATTAAGTACTAGATTTGATTTTTCGCATCTAATTAGCATTCGTTCCAGATTAACTAGACATGATTTAAATGTATCACCGAAGACTGAAAAGTCATCCATGAATACTTCCATGCATTCTTCTATCATGTCGTGAAAAATCGCCATCATACACCTTTGAAAGGTTGCAGGGGCGTTGCAAAGTCCAAATGGCATGCGTTTATAAGCAAAAGTACCATAAGGGCACGTGAATGTGGTTTTCTCTTGGTCCTCGGGTGCTATTGGAATTTGAAAATATCCGGAAAATCCATCTAGAAAACAATAGTAACTATTTCCGGCTAATCTTTCCAACATTTGATCAATGAAAGGTAAGGGAAAGTGATCTTTTCTGGTGGCGTCATTTAATTTTCTATAATCAATACATACACACCATCCTGTTATAGTCCTAGTAGGAATAAGCTCATTTTTCTCATTTGTAATGACAGTCATGCCACCCTTCTTAGGTACGCATTGAACTGGGCTTACCCATGGACTATCAGAAATTGGATATATCAAACCTGCATCTAGCAGTTTAATAATCTCTTTCTTAACTACATCTTGCATGTTAGGATTTAGTCTTCGTTGGCGTTGCACATACGTTTTATGACCTTCTTCCATAAGGATTTTATGTGTGCAATACGAAGGACTTATTCCTTTAATATCATGAATCTTCCATGCAATGGCTGGTTTATGAGCTTTCAACACAGAAATGAGTTGTGATTTCTCATTTTCAGTAAGAGAAGACGATATTATTACAGGTAATTCAGATTCACCATGTAAATAAGCGTATTCCAAATGGTTTGGAAGTGGCTTTAACTCTAATTTCGGGGGTTCTTCTATCGATGATTTATATCGATATCTGTCTTCTTCTTTTAGCATTTGAATTTCTTCTGTTGTTGGTTCATATCCATTAGCTATAAGTGTAGCTAACATTTCAGCTTCATCAATTGGTTCATTACCTTCTCCTAAAGAACATTCTCCTGTTCCTTGTAATTCTGGAAATTCTTCTAATAATTCTGCATGTGCATCTATAGTTTGAATATATTAACATGTATCATCTGCAGATTGTGGTTGTTGCATTGCTCTATCAACTGAAAAGGTAACACTCTCATCCTCTATACTTAGGGTCAGTTTCTTACCGAACACGTCTATCATTGCTTTAGCCGTGTTTAAGAATGGTCTTCCTAATATGAGAGGAACTTGAGAATCTTCTTCCATGTCCAGAACAACAAAATCTACTGGAAATACTAAAGTACCAACTTTAACTAGCATGTTCTCCATTATCCCTCTAGGATATTTTATTGATCTATCTGCTAGTTGTATGCTTATTCTTGTTGGTTTCAATTCTCCAAGGTCTAGTTTAGTGTATAGTGAATACGGCATTAGATTTATACTAGCACCTAAGTCTGCCAATGCTTCTATTGAACTAAGACTACCCAGAAAACATGGAATTGTGAAACTTCCTGGATCAGATAGTTTTTCTGGTATCTTATTCAACAGCACTGCTGAACAATTAGCATTCATAGTAACAGCCGAGAGTTCTTCCATTTTCTTTCTATTTGAGATTAGATCTTTCAAGAATTTAGCATATCTAGGCATTCCTGAAATCACATCAATGAAAGGAAGATTTACATTTATCTGTTTAAACATATTCAAAAATTTGGATTGCTCGGCTTCAAGTTTCTCTTTCTTCATTTTACTCGGGTAAGGAAGTGGTGGTTGGTATGGTTTAACATAAGGTTTATCCTTAACTGTGTTATCTTCATTAACTTTTTCAACTACCGGTTCTTTTTCCTTATCTTGATCAGGTTGTGGTTCTTGTGGAGTAGGAATAGTTTCATCAGAAGTTACAGGTATTTCAGGTGGTTTAAGTGTTGTACCACTTCTTGTGGTAATGGCTTTAGCTGTTTCATTCCGGGGGTTAGCATTTGTATCGCTTGGTAAACTTCCCGGTTTTCTTTCACCTATTAACCTTGCTAGGTTACTTACTTCTTGTTCCAGATTTTGAATAGAAGCTTGTTGATTTCTAAATGCTTGAGCATTTTGTTCATTGGTTTGTTTCTGAGATGTGAAAAACTGTGTTTGAGTTTCAACTAGCTTCGTCATCATATCTTCTAAATTCGGCTTTTTATCATCGGTTTGTTGTGGTGGTTTGTTTTGAAAATTCGGTCTTTGCTGGTTGTAAGTATTATTGGATACTTGTTGATTGCTAGGACCTTGTTGGTTGTTGTATGGAATATTTCGGTTATAATTCTGGTTTTGATTGTAAATCGGTCTTGGCGGTTGATAATTATTCTGATAATTATTTCCAGGCCTTTGGTTTATGTATGAAATATTCTCTCTTTGTTCCATTGTTAATTCAATACTGAGACAATCTTTTGTCAAATGTGGTCCTCCACACTGCTCACAACTAATTCGTATTGAGTGAATATCCTTAGTCATCTTTTCCATTCGTCTCTCCACAGCATCTATCTTTGCGGAAATGGAATCTAAGTCATGGCTAGAATCGGCTCTAGCTGCTTTAGATGATCTAATGATATCTTTTTCTTGGTGCCACTCATGTGAGTGGGAAGCAGTGTTATCAATAATTTTGTAAGCATCAGTTTCGGTTTTCTTCATAATAGAACCACCGGCTGCTATATCTATGTCTTTTCTTGTAGTGATGTCGCATCCTTGGTAGAATATTTGTACTATTTGACAGGTGTCTAAACCATGTTGCGGACATCCTCTTAACAACTTTCCATATCTAGTCCACGCCTCATATAGAGTTTCATTTGGTTTCTGTGTGAACGTAACAATTTCTGCTTGAAGTCTTACGGCTTTAGATGCAGGAAAGAATTGTTTAAGAAATTTGTCAACTAAAACGTCCCATGTATCAATCGCCCCTTCAGGTAACGATTCCAACCAATCTTTGGCTTCTCCCTTTAAAGTCCAGGGAAATAACATGAGATATATCTGTTCATCCTCTACTTCTCGTATTTTAAATAGTGTGCAGATCCTATTAAAGGTACGTAGATGTTCATTTGGATCTTCCTTCGGCGCACCACTAAATTGGCATTGATTAGTCACCATGTGTAGAATTTGTCCTTTGATTTCATAATCTGGCGCATTAATGTCTGGATGAGTAATTGCGTGACCTTGGCCAGTGCGTTTAGCTCTCATTCGGTCTTTCATACTTAAAGGTTCCAGATTCTCCATAATTGAATTTGTTGAATCGGTATCACTAGATGATTCTGATTTAATGGTTCGTTCCTCAACAATCTCTGTTTGAATGATTGGTGGCTCCGGAGGAAAGTTTAGTGGTTCAGGATCTATGAACCGTTCCTGAATATTTTCCGGATTCTCAATTGTGATGTCGGGTTCAAAAAATGGATTATCGGAAATTTGAACTGAAGTACTTGGTCTACTGGATGACGATTCTAAAGAAAAATCAACGGCGGTTGTATTTGCTAAATGTCTTGATCTAGTTACAGGTGGTGAACGTACAAAAGGTGGTGAACGTCTTGCTCGGTGCATTCACTGAATATCCTATTAGTTTTAAAAAGGAAAGAAAAATTATAATAAGTTATCCAATCAATAGACTTTTCTGATTTTGCCCACGTTTCGAATAGCCAAAAGATGCAGCAGAGGGGCAGGATTCGTTTGGTCTCAATATAATTGAGGACTGTTTGGCTCCAATAACCCGGTCCACGTACAAATCCAACTATTACTACGAACCAGAAAATTTTGATGTCTATTAATTTAACCACTTAAAATAAATTTTCGTAATTTTAAGAAATTTAGATAAGAAGTAGAATAAAAATCTATGTCCTAAAACTAGAATAGCGAGAAATAAGAAAGAAAAAGAGTTCGTCGAAAAAGGTCGAAAAAGAAAAATGGTTGAAAAATAAAAGGTGACGAAAAAAATAAAAGAAACTTATAAAACTTAAAAATACTTTACTAACCTAACCTTATTACTACAACTAACTTAAAATTATAATCGCAAATTGAGATTACTAATTGGAATGATAATTGATACATAGTAAAAGGTCGTCTAAAAATATTAAAGCTTACAAGAAAAACTAAATCCCAAATAAAAGAAACTAAAACTTAAAAAGGCGTCGCAAAATTTTAAAGTACCTAAATCTTAGTCTAAAGAAAAAGCACTTAAGGAATTCTACGGCAAAGCCTAAAAATCTAGGAGTAAAAATGACTATAGCAAAAACTAAGTTTAAAACTAAATATGAGCTAAAAATACAAAAGTTATGCTACAACGATTAAAAAGGGACAAAATATAAAAATATATAAAAAAAGTTGTAAAAAGTACAATTTTTATAAAAATATTATTTTTATATTATTTATTTTATAAAACTATTAATTTTATAATTTAATGAAAACTAAAATAAAACTAAATATAACAAATTAATAATAATAAAAACTAAACTAATAATAAAAACAATAATACCCTAATTAGGGTTTTAATTATATAATAATAATAATAATTTCGTAATTATTGCAGCAGGAAGTCAAATCTGGCGTGTCAGATGGGCTCATGCGATCGCATGAGTCCTCAGTTGCCCAGCCATGCGATCGCATGGGCTAGGGTTTCGGGCCATAGAGTGGGCTGCTACAGTACAGGCCGAAATTTTTTTTTTTTTTTTTTTTTGTTTTAATAAAATTATGTAATATATTTATATAAATTAAATAAAACTTATATTTTTATAAAATAAAGATAAAGAAACTTTTATATAACTTACAAACTCTTTAAAAAATATTTATATTTTTGTTTTTATTTTTATATTTTCGAATATTTAAAACGTATTTCTACAAAACGTACTAAAAATAAAAATCTTTTTTTTTCTTTTTTATGTGTGTGGCGTTTCGCTTCGGCGTTTCCCCGGCAGCGGCGCCAAAAATACTTGATGTTATGCGAGGTGTATACGAAATAGTTTATATTTTACTAGGAAAAACTATTAAATACGATACAATTTTACACAAGATATTTATTTATTTATAGAATGGATATACTTAAACCTTGCTACAACACTTATAGGCAGTGTACCTAATCGTACAGTAGTGTAGTTTTTAGTAAGTCCGGTTCGTTCCACAGGGAAATCTTTAAACAAAGCTCAACGCTATATTAATTTACTTTTATAAAAATATAAACATATATATAAGTAATATTATTATTATAAAGGGGGTTTTTACCGTTTAATGACCGGTTTGTCGATTTTAAAACTTTAGTCGCAGTTAAAACCAAATGTAAAATATTAAAAATAAATACAAGACTTAAATTAAAGCGTAAAGTAAATAATAATAATGAAATTGCGAATAATAAAAGTGCGATAAAATAAACTTGCGAGAATTAAAGAGTACGATAATTAAAAGTGCGATAAAATAAATTAACAATAAAAATGCGATAATTAGAAGTGCAATTAAATATAAAATAAAGGAAATTAAATATGAAATAAAAGAATTATGCTTATTTAAACTTCCGTAATCATGATGTTCGACGTGTTGATTTTAGTTTTATGCCCATGGGTTAATTGTCCTTTGTCCTGGATTATTTAATCTGTCCGTCTGGTTTTTGTCCATAACAGTCCATCAGTCATAAATATAAAGTGCGAGTGTCCTCGTCAAATTATTATTATACCCGAAGTTAAATATTCCAACTAATTGGGGATTCGAATTGTAACAAGGTTTTAATACTTTGTTTAATGAATACACCAGGTTATCGACTGCGTGTAAACCAAGGTTTTACTACTTTGTTAACAATTACACCAATTACCCTTGAATGTAATTTCACCCCTGTTTTAATTATTCTAGTGGCTATTAATCCATTCCCGTGTCCGGTTAAATGAACGATTATTCGTACATATAAATACCCCGCCCATCGTGTCCGATCGAGTGTATATGGTAATTTATAGGGACGCCCAATTGTAAATCTTTATATTAACATTAACAAACTATCATTTAGTTAAACAAATATAAAGCCCATTAATAGCCCATAGTCTAATTTCCACAAGTGTCGTTCTTTTGTCCAAACCCCAATTATGGTACAAAGCCCAATTACCCAATTTTAGTAATTAGCCCAACATCATGATTACTTCGTTTTAAATAAGCATAATAATAACTTAGCTACGAGACATTAATGTAAAAAGGTTGAACATAACTTACAATGATTAAAAATAGCGTAGCGTTACACGGACAGAATTTCGACTTACACCCTTACAACATTCGCTAACATACCCTTATTATTAGAATTATAATTAAAATTAAAATTAAAATATAAATTATATATATATATTTTTCGTATATATGAGAGAAGAGAGATTGATGGATTGGTTTTTTAGTTCACCAAAACTCGATTTTATAGGAGATGTGGCCTGACTTTTCATGCCATGCGATCGCATGGACTTTCTTCTTCCTGGCTATGCGATCGCATGGCCAGCTGGGAGAGCTCACATGTTGCTTGTTTCCTTGTGCCGACGTTTTATAAATAATATAATATATTAAATAATTATAAGAATTATTTAAATATTATATTATATTTATGTGCATAGTTGACTTGTAATTTTTAGTCCGTTGCGTCGAGCATTGAGAGTTGACTCCGGTCCCGGTTCTGGATTTTCGAACGTCCTTGCGTACAATTTAATATCTTGTACTTTGCGTTTTGAATCTTGTACTCTTGTAATTTCGAGACGTTTCTTATCAATAATTGGAACCTCTTTGATTGTCTTTTGTACTTTTGAGCTTTTTGGTCGTTTGCGTCTTCAATTCGTCGAATCTGTCTTTTGTCTTCACCTTTTATTATTTAAACGAATATCACTTGTAAATAGAACAATTGCAACTAAAAGCTTGTCTTTCTTGAGGAATAATGCTATGAAATATATGTTCGTTTTTAGCATTATCAGTAATCCTTTCACAAGGTTATTGTTGGTATGTAGCGCAGCCTGTACTGCGGCTATGTTTGAAGCTAGAAAAGTACAGAATTCCTCTTCATTCATATTCACGGTGTGTCGAGTAGTCGGTGCCATTTCCTTCAAAATAGTCAAATGGAACAAGTTAATCATACAGAATATTAAGAGTAGTTAATAGATTTTCGTAGCATAATATGAACTCATTTATAAAAGCTTTTTCTTCATATTAGCGTTTTATAAGTTTAAATTCGGGTAGTACCTACCCGTTAAGTTCATACTTAGTAGCTAATATAAAATTCAACTACTACAATTCTATATGAAAAACTGATTATAATAATATTTCGCGTTCAAACTTTTACACAATATTTTACAAACTTACAATACCGCTTATTTTACATATAGCATGAAATATAGCACACAATAAATTTGATACAAGATGGTTGTGAAGATAATTCTAGCTAGGACACAAGTCGTTCAACAAAGGCAATAAAGACACGTAATTCATACGTCCAGAAACAAGTCATGCATTCTGGTTTTACTAGGATTACTTCCCATCCTTGGTCTTGTGGAACATAACCGTTATGGCCGTTGATAAGACAGCGTGTTGTAATGTCGTCAAAGGGACGAGGGTTACGTAATGTCCAACAGTCCCGTAACAGTCTAAAAACCTCATTTCTTACCCCAATTACCGACTCCGTCACTTGTGGGAACGTTTTGTTTAATAGTTGTAGCCCGATGTTCTTGTTCTCACTTTGGTGAGAAGCGAACATTACTAATCCGTAAACATAACATGCTTCTTTATGTTGCATGTTAGCCGCTTTTTCTAAATCACGAAGTCCAATATTCGGATATATTGAGTCAAAATAATTTCTTAACTCATTGCGTAAAATAGCATTTGGGTTCCCCGCAATATATGCGTCAAAGTAAACACATCGTAACTTATGGATTTCCCAATGTGATATCCCCCATCTTTCGAACGAAAGCCTTTTATAAACCAAGGCATTCTTGGAACGTTCTTCGAATGTCTTACAAACTGATCTCGCCTTAAATAGTTGTGCCGAAGAATTCTGACCGACTCTAGACAAGATTTCATCAATCATTTCTCCGGGAAGGTCTCTTAAAATATTGGGTTATCTATCCATTTTGTGTTTTTATACTGTAAAATAGACAAGAGTTAGATTCATAAAAAAAATACTTATTAATACAAGCAATTTTTACATATATCATAAAGCATAAGCACACTATATTACATATATTACACCACACGAATACAACTATCTTATTCCGACTCGCTTGTTTCTTCTTCTTCGGTTTTGGTTCGTTTTGCCAAGTTTCTAGGGATATATGATGTTCCCCTAATACGAGCCGTCGTTTTCCACATTGGTTTAGAAAAACCTGGTGGTTTAGAGGTTCCCGGGTCATTGTTACAACTTAAGGACTTCGGGGGTTGACGATACATATAAAGTTCATCGGGGTTGGAATTAGATTTCTCTATTTTTATGCCCTTTCCCTTATTATTTTCTTTTGCCTTTTTAAATTCAGTTGGGGTAATTTCTATAACACCATCGGAATTCTCGTCGGAATCCGATTCATCGGAGAATTGGTAATCCTCCCAATATTTTGCTTCCTTGGCGGAAACACCATTGACCATAATTAACCTTGGTCGGTTGGTTGAGGATTTTCTTTTACTTAACTGTTTTATTATTTCCCCCACCGGTTCTATTTCTTCATCCGGTTCCGATTCTTCTTCCGGTTCCGATTCTTCTTCCGGTTCCGACTCTTCTTCCGGTTCCTCTTCGGGAACTTGTGAATCAGTCCACGAATCATTCCAATTTACATTTGACTCTTCATTATTATTAGGTGAGTCAATGGGACTTGTTCTAGAGGTAGACATCTATCACATAATATCAAACGCGTTAAGAGATTAATATATCACATAATATTCACATGTTAAAAATATATAGTTTCCAACAAAATTTGTTAAGCAATTATTTTTCAAGTAAACACGGTCGAAGTCCAGACTCACTAATGCTGAAGGTTTTCTTATGCCCGAGAGACATATTAAATTAATGTGGCTAATGTGTTGTGATCCAAGTCGGGTCATACCCAATAACAAGCTTACCGACACCTTATATGTATTTAAACTTAACGAATGGATCGTTAAATAAGTACGCGACACTTAGATTTTAGAAAATGGGTTTTCTAAATTATAATCACTTGAGATAAATTATTTGGATAATTTATATATGATATGGATTTAATTATTTATAGGTTTAAATAATTATGTTGTGTTATATTTTATAAAATGGTTTATAAAATGCAAGTAACTTAACAAATACATGGAATTATATAACAAGTTTTATAAAATACAAAACTTATTTTATACTAAACATGGGAGGACGTTTTTGAGGGCTCCAAGAAGTCCATTCCATGCTAGAATCTTGTTACTTTTAATAACACACTTCCATAGGTTGCATGTGAGTTCATATACCAAGCATTTGACTCATTCTCAAGACTTACAAGTTCAAAACACTCTTGCATTCATTTGGGACAGATTCTGGCCGAAATTTAGAGAGCAAATAGAGAGGGTTTCTTGCTTGGTATCTTGCTAATTAAGTGTCCTAAAATCCTAACCACATAAAGGAAGGTGTTGGTGATTGAAAGCTTGGGGTATTACTTGCTTGAGGCTTCAAGTTAGAGGCTTTATTCCATCATCTTTATCATCCATATTGCTGTCCAAATTCAGCTCCTAACTCATCTTGGAGGAGGTATAATCTTCTTCCTTCTTTGTTATATGTAAGCATTATTTCATAACTTGATTACTATATGGAATTCAATTAAAATGGTTTAACACATAAACTTGTTTTATTAATCATCATGCTTCCGCTTACTTTACTATCATAAAATGGATTTGTGATTATGTTGACATTATAAACATGTTGTTATGTTGAATTCCATCAATGGTATCTAGAGCCGAAGTCTATGAAATATGCTTCTTATATATGGTCTTTAAAACCCACCAACTTTGCATTTTATTAACATGCATGAAAGTAGAATGCAAAATTGATGGTTTTGGGTGGGTTCATGTTTTTGGCCGAATTTAGAGGGCTCCAAAGGTGGTTTTGGACTTGCCTTTTGGTTCATATTTGTTGATAAATTATTGTTCACAATCATAGCCATGACCATGTGTTTGAATGAATGCTTGTTTGGTTGATTTATTATTCAATTGATATGGTTGTAATATTCATTCATTTGGTTTGTAAAATTAATTATTCCTTTGGTATGTAATATTAATTTTAGTTATGTAATTTATTTTATATTTGGTATGTAAAATAGATTAGGTTGTATTTTCATTTTTTAGAAAAAATGTATTAGGATATATTTTTGTAAAAATGAAGATGAAAGGATGGAGTCAAAGGAAGAACACAAGAAGAATCTACTTGGATGCAAGAATAAGTGGGAGTGGTAAAATCTCCTATTTTGTGTTATGACCCATTACCCGGTGGCATTTTGTTTTCGGCTAAACAAAATGCTTACCAAAAGGCTTGATTGTGAACAAAATTGTTTTGCATGCATAGTTGTGTTGTTTGATTATGGTTTGTATGTTTGGTTGCTAAAAATTAATCACACAAGTTAACAACAAGCTAAAATGAAATTTAATTGGTTAAATTAGACGTTATTAACGACATGCAAAACGACAATTTAAATGGTTAAATTGAAATGGCTAAAAGGACATTAATAAACGGTTATTAAGAACATGATAAGGATCATATATATAAAATGGTTTATATCAAGTAATTGGTTAAAATTACTAGACTTGAAAATGGATTTCAATTAAACCATACACTAAATGCATGTTGGTGTATGGCATAAATGTTTTCTCAAACTAGAATTAAAGAAAACTTAAAACCCTTTACACTAGGTCAACAAGTTTAAACGCCATCCTATTGTATGACACTTAAAAATATTAGGGAACTTATAATGGGATAAAGGTCACCTAACCGTTATGAGCAAACTAATATGATTAAGGTAAATTTCGCACACTTGTGGGATAAAGGTCACCTAACCACTTGTATGCTAAGTTTACATGTCTATACAAGTAGGATGACTTGATTTGGAAATCATGAACTTAGGGTCACCGAAGCATGATGAACAAATAGGCGTTGATGGGATTAATATGCCATGCAAAAGGATTGCATGATCCCATAAATTAGAAGTTGCAAAAGGATTGCAATTGTCATTATGACTACCTAGCTAAATCAAATGACGGGATAAAGGTCACCTAACCGAAATTTGATTTACCGTTGGATTCTAATATTTAATAAAACAAATTAAAAGGGTATTGTTTATTAAATTTAAATTCAATACTTAAATGAACTTTGTTAAATTTTGTAGATGGCCGCCAATAACAACAACAACATGCAAAATGCACCACTTAACCTTAACAACCTATCATTAAGGTCTCTCTTAGAGAAAGACAAACTCAACCATACCAACTTTATGGATTGGTTCCGCAATCTTCGGATTGTCCTCAAACAAGAGGATAAAGCGTATGTACTTGAGGACCCCATTCCCGATCAACCGGATGAGGATGATGAGGAGGCAATGGCCTTTTACGACAAGTATTGCCACGACTCCCTTCAAGTCTCATGCCTAATGCTTGGGACTATGATTCCCGAACTCCAAAAGGATTTCGAGCATCATAGTGCATACGACATGATAACGCAATTGAAGGAGATGTTCCTTCAACAAGCGCGTGTCGAGCGCTTCGAGACCGTTCGGGCGCTACATGCTTGTCGTATGGACGATACCCAATCGGTTTCATCTTATGTCCTTAAGATGAAAAGCCTTATTGATCGTGCTAACCGTCTTAACCTAAACATATCAAATGAGTTAGCCACCGATCTTATCCTTAACTCCCTATCAAAAAGGTTTGATCAATTTGTAATTAATTACAATATGAATGGGATGGATAAGAGCATAGGTGAGCTTCACGGTATGCTTAGAACGGCGGAAACTAGCATGGGTAAAAGGGCTTTACCCGTGTTAGCAATCGATCAAGGTGGGTCAAAAGGTAACACCTCTAAGCCAAAGGTGGCCAAGAGAAAAGGACCCGCCCATCAAGGCAAAGGGAAAGGGAAGATGGTTACCCCAACCATCAACAAGGCTAAGAAGCAAAAGGTAGCCGAGAAGGCAAACCCCAAAGAAGACCCATGTTTCGGTTGCGGTGAGATGGGTCATTGGAAACGAAACTGTCCGGTCTATCTTAAGGAGTTGAAGGACAAGAGGGATGCAGGGCAAACCTCAGGTAATATGTATATGGTATATATAGAGCTTAGTATTACTTCTTCTAATACATGGGTATTAGACACGGGATGTGGAACTCATATTTGCAATTCTTTGCAGGGGTTCAAAAGAAGTGATCATAAGGCGGGAACATCAAGTCTCTATATGGGCAATGGTGCAAAGGTGCATGTTAAAGCTCAAGGAGATTTTATTTTGAAGCTTCCAAGCGGATTGGAACTTATTTTAGAAAATGTTTTGTATGCTCCGGATTTGTGTAGAAACATTATTTCTATTTCTTGCTTAAGACAATGTGGTTACGTTGTTAATTTTATTGATGATGATATTCATGTTTCTAAAGATAATGTATTCTATTTCAAGGTTTCGCCTTCAAATGGAATTTATGAATTGGTTCATGATGACACATCATCGAGCTCTATATACCATACTAGCACCAAGAAACTCAAAAGGGATTTGAGTGATTCCTACTTATGGCATTGTCGCCTTGGTCACATAAACAAGAACCGAATGCATACACTTCAAAAGAATGGACTCTTGAAATCAAATGAGATGGACTCGTTTGATGTGTGTGAATCTTGTTTACAAGGCAAAATGACTAAAGCACCTTTCAAAGGGACCTATGAAAGGGCTAAGGACTTATTGGGATTAATACATTCGGATGTATGTGGACCCTTTAAGCCCATAGCTAGGAATGGTGAAAGATACTTCGTTACTTTCATTGATGACTTCAGTCGTTTTGGATATGTCTACTTGTTAAGACATAAGGACGAAACTTTTGAAGCATTCAAAGAATATCAAAGCGAAGTACAAAATCAACTCAATAAGACAATCAAGGTACTTCGTACCGATAGAGGAGGTGAATACCTAAGCGATGCTTTCCAAGATCATCTTAGGAGTTGTGGGATTATCTCACAACTTACTCCACCTGGAACACCCCAACTTAATGGAGTTTCCGAAAGGAGGAACCGAACCCTAATGGATATGGTTCGATCTATGATGGCTAGAAGCACGTTACCTCTATCATTTTGGGGTTATTGTCTATGCTCCGCGGCCCGTATTTTAAATATGGCCCCAACCAAGAAAGTGGAACGAACTCCTCATGAGATGTGGTTTGGAAAACCTCCATCTCTATCATACTTAAAGGTATGGGGATGTAAAGCTTATCCTAAGCGTTACGTCCCTAATAAGTTGAATGCTCGATCCACGAAGTGTATCTTCATAGGATATCCCAAGGATGATATGGGATATTATTTCTATGATCCATCCGAGCAAAATGTATTTGTTGCTCGAAAGGCTGAATTCCTTGAAACTAAGTTCCTAATGGAAGGAAATAGTGAAAGGAAGATAGATCTTGAAGAGGTTCAAGATCAAGTAGATGATACACAATTGGTTGACACTAGCACTCAACATGAAAATGTTGAGAGTGATCAAATGGATGATCAAAATACACAAGACGTTCGCAGATCTGGTAGGATTAGTAATCCTCCTGAGAGATATGGGTTTCTCATGGATGGTTGCTATGTGGTTGATTTGGATGAACCAACAAACTACCAAGATGCTTTATCAAGGATTGATAAGGATAAATGGCAGGAAGCCATGAACGCTGAGATGCAATCCATGTATGACAACCAAGTTTGGGAACTTGTTGAACAACCTACTGGCTCAAGGCTAGTTGATTGTAAATGGCTTTTCAAGATGAAAACCGACATACATGGAAACTTGGATACATATAAAGCTAGACTTGTAGCAAAAGGTTTCACTCAAACTCAAGGGGTTGATTATGATGAAACCTTCTCACCAGTGGCAATGCTAAAGTCTATTAGGATATTATTTGCCATAGCTGCTCATTATGACTATGAAATATGGCAAATGGATGTCAAAACCGCTTTCCTAAATGGATATCTTGAGGAAGATGTCTATATGGTACAGCCCGAAGGTTTTGTTGATCCGAAAAATCCTAAAAAGGTATGCAAGTTAAAGAAATCAATCTACGGATTGAAACAAGCATCTAGAATGTGGAATCATCGTTTTAATGAAGAGGCAAAGAAATTTGGCTTCATTAAAAATGGTGATGAAGCTTGTGTATACAAGAAGGCTAGTGGGAGCTCTATAATGTTCCTTGTGCTGTATGTGGATGATATATTATTATTTGGGAATGATATTACCACAATGCAAGAAGTCAAAACTTGGCTAAAGAGTTGCTTCTCCATTAAGGATCTTGGAGAAGCACAATACATATTGGGGATAGGGATCTATAGGAATAGATCCAAGAGATTGATAGGTTTAAGTCAAAGTACATACATTGATAAAATCTTGAAAAGGTTCAAGATGGAAAACTCTAAGAAAGGTTTGGTACCTATTCAAAGAGGAACTGTTCTCAGTTCATCTCAGTGTCCTACCACGAAAGATGAACAAGAGAGAATGAAGAAAGTCCCATACGCATCTGCTATTGGGTCTATCATGTATGCAATGATATGTACTAGACCGGATGTGTCATGCGCTCTAAGCTTGACAAGTAGATACCAGAACAACCCAGGAAACAGTCATTGGATTGCTGTTAAAAGTATATTGAAATACCTTAGGAGAACTAAGGATATGTTTCTAATATATGGGTCTGGTGAGGAGGAACTCGCTGTAAAAGGTTACGTGGACGCGAGTTTCCAAACTGATCGAGATGACTCTCGATCACAATCCGGTTATGTATTCATGTTAAATGGTGGTGCAGTCTCTTGGAAGAGCTCAAAACAGGAAGTTGTTGCGTTATCCACTACAGAGTCGGAGTACATTGCCGCCTCACTGGCAGCTCAGGAAGCTGCATGGATGAAGAAATTCATCGACGACTTAGGAGTGGTCCCTTCCATTCAGGACCCTCTTGAGATCTTTTGTGACAACGAGGGTGCGATTGCTCAAATCAAGGAACCTCGTGCTCATCAAAAGACTCGTCACATTGAGCGGAGATTCAACTACATCAGGGATGAGGTTGAAAAGGGAAAGATATGTATTCACAAAGTTCACACAGATCATAATGTTGCGGATCCACTCACGAAGCTTTTACATGGGCCAAAACATGAGGGACATGTTTGTGCATTAGGGCTTCAATATTCTAGTGATTGGAAATGATCTATTTTCTGTATTGTAACGGAACGAATTAGTTCAAACTCATTAATATAATTATGGTATTAATTCAATTTTGAGTTATGTTCCTATTTTGCATATTTAATCCATGAATAAATATTTATTCTAAATCCCGTAGTTGATCATATTTGTGGGAACAAGTATGAGGTTTAGACTATTATGAACTTGGATTGGTAAACATTCACGGACTGAATGTGGGGCAAGGTTGCTATCAAGGTTCATAGATATTTGTGGGATACAAATATTGGAAGACCCGCTCTCAAGACTTACTGTATGGAGCCTTTGTGGTTGATCACATGTAATCTTGAGTAAAGGCGAATATCATCGTATCCTCTGACCTGAGATACATATTGGGTCCTAATATTCACCGAGTATTATGCCTTGATTCTTTCCTTCGCTATTCTGAAATATGGTAGTACATAAGGAAGAGCTCAGGTATAATACAAAAGTGTGTATCTAGGACGTATGTAGTCAAGATGGAATTTGTTCCTCTTATTCGTTGAGAGTCAGATGTCTAAGGCCTGATAAAGTTAAATCTAAAAGAGAGTGATCACTCTGTATCTCTTGGATTTAACATGACATCTAGGATGAAAGGATAAAATGAAAGATTCACCTAATCATATTCGAGATGGGAACTCGAAAAGGATGATGTTATTGAATGGCACAAAGTCATAACATATTGGGGGTGATGGACGGTCGTTAGGTGGTATCCGTCACTTGCATTAATTTCTTATGTTTCTCGTGCAAGTGGGAGATTGAAGGTTTTCTTATGCCCGAGAGACATATTAAATTAATGTGGCTAATGTGTTGTGATCCAAGTCGGGTCATACCCAATAACAAGCTTACCGACACCTTATATGTATTTAAACTTAACGAATGGATCGTTAAATAAGTACGCGACACTTAGATTTTAGAAAATGGGTTTTCTAAATTATAATCACTTGAGATAAATTATTTGGATAATTTATATATGATATGGATTTAATTATTTATAGGTTTAAATAATTATGTTGTGTTATATTTTATAAAATGGTTTATAAAATGCAAGTAACTTAACAAATACATGGAATTATATAACAAGTTTTATAAAATACAAAACTTATTTTATACTAAACATGGGAGGACGTTTTTGAGGGCTCCAAGAAGTCCATTCCATGCTAGAATCTTGTTACTTTTAATAACACACTTCCATAGGTTGCATGTGAGTTCATATACCAAGCATTTGACTCATTCTCAAGACTTACAAGTTCAAAACACTCTTGCATTCATTTGGGACAGATTCTGGCCGAAATTTAGAGAGCAAATAGAGAGGGTTTCTTGCTTGGTATCTTGCTAATTAAGTGTCCTAAAATCCTAACCACATAAAGGAAGGTGTTGGTGATTGAAAGCTTGGGGTATTACTTGCTTGAGGCTTCAAGTTAGAGGCTTTATTCCATCATCTTTATCATCCATATTGCTGTCCAAATTCAGCTCCTAACTCATCTTGGAGGAGGTATAATCTTCTTCCTTCTTTGTTATATGTAAGCATTATTTCATAACTTGATTACTATATGGAATTCAATTAAAATGGTTTAACACATAAACTTGTTTTATTAATCATCATGCTTCCGCTTACTTTACTATCATAAAATGGATTTGTGATTATGTTGACATTATAAACATGTTGTTATGTTGAATTCCATCAAATGCATCCTAACAAACTCGATAAGACACACTAATGCAAAATTCTGGTTCTCTAAGACCAACGCTTGGATACCAACTGAAATGTTCCGTTCTTATTGATTAAAAACGTTCCATATTAATTGATTTCGTTGCGAGGTTTTGACCTCTATATGAGACGTTTTTCAAAGACTGCATTCATTTTAAAACAAACCATAACCTTTATTTCATCAATAAAGGTTTAAAAAGCTTTACGTAGATTATCAAATAATGATAATCTAAAATATCCTGTTTACACACGACCATTACATAATGGTTTATAATACAAATATTTTACAACAAAATAAGTTTTTTGAATGCAGTTTTTACACAATATCATACAAGCATGGACTCCAAATCTTGTCCTTATTTAAGTATGCGACAGCGGAAGCTCTTAATAATCACCTGAGAATAAACATGCTTAAAACGTCAACAAAAATGTTGGTGAGTTATAGGTTTAACCTATATATATCAAATCATAATAATAGACCACAAGATTTCATATTTCAATACACATCCCATACATAGAGATAAAAATCATTCATATGGTGAACACCTGGTAACCGACATTAACAAGATGCATATATAAGAATATCCCCATCATTCCGGGACACCCTTCGGATATGATATAAATTTCGAAGTACTAAAGCATCCGGTACTTTGGATGAGGTTTGTTAGGCCCAATAGATCTATCTTTAGGATTCGCGTCAATTAGGGTGTCTGTTCCCTAATTCTTAGATTACCAGACTTAATAAAAAGGGGCATATTCGATTTCGATAATTCAACCATAGAATGTAGTTTCACGTACTTGTGTCTATTTTGTAAATCATTTATAAAACCTGCATGTATTCTCATCCCAAAAATATTAGATTTTAAAAGTGGGACTATAACTCACTTTCACAGATTTTTACTTCGTCGGGAAGTAAGACTTGGCCACTAGTTGATTCACGAACCTATAACAATATATACATATATACCAAAGTATATTCAAAATATATTTACAACACTTTTAATATATTTTGATGTTTTAAGTTTATTAAGTCAGCTGTCCTCGTTAGTAACCTACAACTAGTTGTCCACAGTTATATGTACAGAAATAAATCGATAAATATTATCTTGAATCAATCCACGACCCAGTGTATACGTATCTCAGTATTGATCACAACTCAAACTATATATATTTTGGAATCAACCTCAACCCTGTATAGCTAACTCCAACATTCACATATAGAGTGTCTATGGTTGTTCCGAAATATATATAGATGTGTCGACATGATAGGTCGAAACATTGTATACGTGTCTATGGTATCTCAAGATTACATAATATACAATACAAGTTGATTAAGTTATGGTTGGAATAGATTTGTTACCAATTTTCACGTAGCTAAAATGAGAAAAATTATCCAATCTTGTTTTACCCATAACTTCTTCATTTTAAATCCGTTTTGAGTGAATCAAATTGCTATGGTTTCATATTGAACTCTATTTTATGAATCTAAACAGAAAAAGTATAGATTTATAGTCGGAAAAATAAGTTACAAGTCATTTTTATAAAGGTAGTCATTTCAGTCGAAAGAACGACGTCTAGATGACCATTTTAGAAAACATACTTCCACTTTGAGTTTAACCATAATTTTTGGATATAGTTTCATGTTCATAATAAAAATCATTTTCTCATAATAACAACTTTTAAATCAAAGTTTATCATAGTTTTTAATTAACTAACCCAAAACAGCCCGCGGTGTTACTACGACGGCGTAAATCCGGTTTTACGGTGTTTTTCGTGTTTTCAGGTTTTAAATCATTAAGTTAGCATATCATATAGATATAGAACATGTGTTTAGTTGATTTTAAAAGTCAAGTTAGAAGGATTAACTTTTGTTTGCGAACAAGTTTAGAATTAACTAAACTATGTTATAGTGATTACAAGTTTAAACCTTCGAATAAGATAGCTTTATATGTATGAATCGAATGATGTTATGAACATCATTACTACCTTAAGTTCCTTGGATAAACCTACTGGAAAAGATAAAAATGGATCTAGCTTCAACGGATCCTTGGATGGCTCGAAGTTCTTGAAGCAGAATCATGACACGAAAACAAGTTCAAGTAAGATCATCACTTGAAATAAGATTGTTATAGTTATAGAAATTGAACCAAAGTTTGAATATGATTATTACCTTGTATTAGAATGATAACCTACTGTAAGAAAAAAAGATTTCTTGAGGTTGGATGATCACCTTACAAGATTGGAAGTGAGCTAGCAAACTTGAAAGTATTCTTGATTTTATGTAACTAGAACTTGTAGAATATATGAAGAACACTTAGAACTTGAAGATAGAACTTGAGAGAGATCAATTAGATGAAGAAAATTGAAGAATGAAAGTGTTTGTAGGTGTTTTTGGTCGTTGGTGTTTGGATTAGATATAAAGGATATGTAATTTTGTTTTCATGTAAATAAGTCATGAATGATTACTCATATTTTTGTAATTTTATGAGATATTTCATGCTAGTTGCCAAATGATGGTTCCCACATGTGTTAGGTGACTCACATGGGCTGCTAAGAGCTGATCATTGGAGTGTATATACCAATAGTACACACATCTAAAAGCTGTGTATTGTACGAGTACGAATACGGGTGCATACGAGTAGAATTGTTGATGAAACTGAAAGAGGATGTAATTGTAAGCATTTTTGTTAAGTAGAAGTATTTTGATAAGTGTATTGAAGTCTTTCAAAAGTGTATAAATACATATTAAAACACTACATGTATATACATTTTAGCTGAGTCGTTAAGTCATCGTTAGTCGTTACATGTAAGTGTTGTTTTGAAACCTTTAGGTTAACGATCTTGTTAAATGTTGTTAACCCAATGTTTATAATATCAAATGAGATTTTAAATTATTATATTATCATGATATTATCATGTATGAATATCTCTTAATATGATATATATACATTAAATGTCTTTACAACGATAATCGTTACATATATGTCTCGTTTAAAAATCATTAAGTTAGTAGTCTTGTTTTTACATATGTAGTTCATTGTTAATATACTTAATGATATGTTCACTTATCATAGTATCATGTTAACTATATATATATCCATATATATGTCATCATATAGTTTTTACAAGTTTTAACGTTCGTGAATCACCGGTTAACTTGGGTGGTCAATTGTCTATATGAAACATATTTCAATTAATCAAGTCTTAACAAGTTTGATTGCTTAACATGTTGGAAACATTTAATCATTTAAATATCAATCTCAATTAATATATATAAACATGGAAAAGTTCGGGTCACTACAATAGTGGTACTGTTTATGCTGCTGGTGCTGCTGATGCTGTCGGTACTGCTGATGGTGGCGGGGCTGATGTTGATGGTTCTTATGTAATAAGTATATCTTGTAAATCATGCACCATTCGTGTCAGGGTTTATATCCTACCCTCTATCATTTCTATCCACCCACTCATCTGATTCGATAGATCTTGATTATCAATTCGAAGTTCTCTAACTTCTTCTACTATTCCCCTTCGATTGTTATTCAGAAGTAGAGGTTGAATATTTTCTAAGATTGCAGTAATACGACCTTCGAGGCGGAATATTTTGGAAAAAAGGGTGAAAACAGTGTTGCGCATGGGTTCATCGGTGAGTACATCGTTTTCTCCGATATTAGGTGGTAAGTTTGGGTCACGGTAGGGTTCACCTTCTTCATTTCTCCATCAAGTGAGTAAGTCTCAGACCCAGCCCCATTTTCTCCAGAAAGAAAAATAGCTAAACGGTGGAGACACTTCGGGTTCATTGACTTCGGGGTCTACTTCAATACGCATCTCATAATCGCTTCCGAAACTAATAGAATCCAAGCCAGGTGTAGGATCCATCTTTCACGATCAGTAAGAGAATTTTGATATGAAATGATTTTAGGATATCGGATGATATTCTAATTACATAGAATACCTATATATATATAGTACAGAAGATCCCGTGAATTACGGAGGAAATTAAGGAAACGTGTCAGACAAGATTTAATGTGATGGGATATAAATTTGTCTGTACATCGTCTATGCAATAATTGCAATAAGACGTGTCAAGACTAAAAATGATAAGTAGATATTTTTCGACAAATGGTGGTAAGAAAAGACTTTTGACACTACTAGGTCGAAGTCCAGACTCACTAATGCATTTAATCAACTAACAGTTAGACACACTAATGTAAGACCTGGTTCACTAAGACCAACGCTCTGATACCACCTGTAATAACAGTGGGGACGCATCCCACTCAGTGCCTTCCCAGCTAACCGCCTGGTGACCACTGAGCGTACCTCAGACACTGATTTTACGGCCCGCCTCTCGGCAACGTACAGCCAACCCTAATAGGGACCGCGAGGAGTAAGAGCCAATGCTTTGTCATAGGTAACACTGTGAGAACCCCCTCTACAATTAACCCGCTCATAAACGGCATTAAACCAGCTCTGATACCACCTGTAACGACCCGTCCTAATCCATCTGGACGAAGTCATCAACATTTGGTCTCATCGCAAGGTACTGACCTAAATATGCCATGTACGACTCCATATAATATCTTTAAGATGAGCAAATGCACAGCGGAAGATATCTTTCATACCTGAGAATAAACATGCTTAAAAGTGTCAACCAAAAGGTTGGTGAGTTCATAGGTTTATCATAACAATCATTTCAATATATTAATAGACCACAAGATTTCCATTTATAAATATACGAACACTCGCAAGTGTATAAAAGTATTCTATAAGTTGTAGGCACCCGGTAACAAGCCTTAACGTTCATGTTTTACCCTCTGAAGTACACCAGATCAGGTGTGTTTAAAATAACCTCGAAGTACTAAAGCATCTCATAGTCAGGATGGGGTTTGTCAGGCCCAATAGATCTATCTTTAGGATTCGCGCCTACCGTACATAGACAAGTAGTTTAATGTTACCAAGCTAAGGGTATATTTCTGGTTTAAACCCACATAGAATTAGTTTTAGTACTTGTGCCTATTTCGTAAAACATTTATAAAACAGCGCATGTATTCTCAGCCCAAAAATATATATAAAAAGGGAGTAATGAAACTCACCTAATGTATTTTGTAGTAAAAATACATATGATGACATTGAACAATGCAGGGTTGGCCTCGGATTCACGAACCTCAAAAATAATAAGTAGCCTTTAAAAGAAACAAGAATGCCCAAGCCCGGGTTTGAACCCGCGACGTCCCACTAATCCAATAACAACCTAATCCATTCTTTTATTTCTACATTTCTATTTAAATGTCACAGATATATAGGTATAACCCGTATCTATCTGTTTCTTCTTCTTTTCTATTATTCATCATTCAATCGTTTTTCATTATCACCCATAATGGATTTCGACCCAATTTTATTTCAGTCCAACCAATTCACGAACCGGCCCAATAATTTAAAACACCTTTCGTCCCAAAAACTGAATTAAATCAAACCCAACAAAATGACTTTTATGATCTCGATCCCATCTGGTAACATGGAATTCGATTTCTCAGATTCAAAGCCAAAAAGAAACGCATGCCCTCATTATTGCTTCATTATTACCACCTCATTTCATATGAATTCATATATCGTTATCATAATCATTAACTAAATCGTTTTCCTATCATAACCATCATCTTCATTATTTTATGTGTTAACTTTATCATTATTTTAGAAACCTTACTACACCTTCACTGATCAAACATCATTATCATCTATATCTCTTGAATTAAATCACATAACACCAAATCATTCAACATCATATTTATAATTATGCATATAACATAATTATAATTCTTATAATCATGTTTATTATACATCTCGGCTCCACTGTAAACAGAACTTGGCCCAACAGGGCAGCCCAATTAGATTCTATACCAAACCTCGGCCCAACGGTAGATCGGTCCAAGTTATAACCGATGACCTTGTACAGATCGATATACCCTAATATGAAGATATCTGTCGGCCAAATTAGAGGAAGGACATGGAAAAGTCATCCATTAAAACCACAAGGTATTCGCCTAAATAATAGGAATTGTGATCCAATAATCAAATTCATATTGTGGGCACCGAAAGTTGTATTTTTCCCCACAAGCTAATCGATTAAAATGATTCTCCTTACTTATTTTTGCAAGTCGTCAAAACACAAAAGAAATGAAAAGGGTGCAAGTAGTTGTTTGTCTTTGGCCTACCACGACATGAATTGTCCAAAAGCAAGAAAAAGATGTCGGCCATAAAAGAAAATAACATCAAAAGAAAAAGTGATAGCTGTAAAGGTAACGAATGGTGATGGTTCTCGATGGGTAAGGTGATGGTTTATGGTGTTGCAGGTGGCAGTGGATCACTGTTGTACAGGAAACATTCGTGCAGCAGGTTCAGCGACTGTTGGATGGTTTCATGATGATGATCAAGGTGTGATGTGGGTGAGTGAAACTGAACGTAATTGTAGTGTTGGATGATGATGGTTTCATGGTTGAAGTGGTGGTTTTCAAGTGGGTTTGAGGGTGGCGGATATGGGTGATAATAGTTGGCGGTTTCAAACCAAAGAACCACGGGTGGTGCGCAATCGTGATGGGTGTTTGTGTGGTTGTTCATAATATTTTACAAAGGAGAGGGAAAGAGAGAAGAGAGATATGGCTGTAGTCATGATTAAGGTGGTTCATGGTGATTCGTTGGTGGCGTTTGAGCGAGATGATTATGGTGATGGCTCATGAACCGAACAGAAATCAAAATGATGGTGCCACAGAAACATATTTGTGTGGTTGTGTGTTGATGTTGTTGATGGTGTCGTGATGATAGTGGTTTTCAAACTGTGAGGGGTTAGATGGTGTTCTTTTAGTTTGAAAACGAGTAGCAGATTGTAGTAATCATGTTGATGTTGTTGTGGTTATATAAGTGGTGGTTTCGTGATGGTCACCGAAGGGTGTGAAGGATGGTGGCAGCCGTAAATGGGTGTTGATAAGGTTGAAGGTGGGGAACCTAGGACTTCAAGGTTGTAGAAGTAAGATGATTTGGTTGAATGTATCATATATATATATATATATATATATATATATATATATATATATATATATATATATATATATATATATATATATATATATATATATATATATATAAAGAGAAGATAGGTGATCATATTTATATACATATATCCATATTTATTTGGTAAGTAGATGGAAAAGAAAACACTGAACACTAGAAGAAAGTAGTTAGACAAAGTGGGTTAGATGATTGAATCCTTGTTTTATAAAGCGAGCTAATTAATAGTTTTTTTAACTGATTGGCATCCACAGCAATATCACTTGAGTAGACAAGAAATAAAAAAATAAAAAGCTTGATACTGATTAGTAACTGATTTTGTCTATATATTTAGTGCAATCCATCGAATTTCAAAAGGGATAGAGATTGATAATAAATTGTACAAACTGAGTCCGTGATTAACTGCTTTTTCCTTTATTAATAATTATATATTTATTAATAATAATGATAACTATACATATAATAAGAATTTTAATAAATGTAATAATAATTTATAATGATAATAGTAACCATAAAAATAATAATAATACAAGAAATGGTAGCCATATTAATATCTAATAATAATATAACAATTTACATGTACCAAACTTTATATCCATATTTTATTATTTCACATTATTATTCATACGCATATATTTACATTTATATATATATATATATATATATATATATATATATATATATATATATATATATATATATATATATTAACAACAATTGTTCGTGAATCGTCGTGATTAGTCAAAGGTCAAATGTATACATGAACACAGTTCAAAGTTTTTGACATTCAGTTTAACAGACTTTGCTTATCGTGTCGAAATCATAATAAGATTAAGTTTAAATTTGGTCGGAAATCCCCGGGTCGTCACAGGGACTAATGTGTTTTTGTTCATCTTTTTCACCTTCAATTAAAATTAATTCATGTTCATCACCCTAATTTATGAATACTAATTTTGATTTTGATAATGATAAAATCAAAAACAAAAACTAAATCAAAAGACCCAGCCACAAAAAGAAAACATCTGTATGGGAGATAAAAAAATCACCAACACGTACAAAATTTATCAATATCATTTGGAAAGACAATATCAATATATTAGGGAGAAAACCCTTTCAAACACCAGTTACATGAAGCGATGAATCAAAATCCTTTGTATTTGTCACTTGGAACAATATCAATATTAATATAGTAGGGAAAAAGGACAAAAAAATTCGTAACAAATTGAATGGCTGCAAAATGTTGGTACTATTTTATACATTTGCACAACGAAGAATATGAACGGATGTAGTTGCAAACAACCACCACCACCGTACACGAAGCCATAAAATCATAAATCATCTTCTTCGAACACCAGGTACGCGAACACAAGAAAAAGGTTTTCTCCAGGACCCCTGACATCTCCATTTACAACCGTCATCTCCTTCACAGACGACAACCACCACCGCCGAAGCCTTCGCAAACGACGGCCGCCACCACCATCGGCGTCGTTTTTCAGATATGATATTACAGATCTGTTTGTTTCTAAGATCTCTAAAAATTCGATTTGCTTCAGATCTTTAAATATTATCAAATCCTCGTGTTTAAGCACCTGCTTGTGTTCTAATTAGGTTGAGATTATAATTATTAGGTTTGTAAATTGAAGATGAAGATGATTAAATTGATGAAGATATATTAGGGTTTATAATTTTATATCACTGCTCGTTTTCTAATAAGCTTAATTATATCATTAGTCCTTGTTATTTACATCTATCTAAAAGTATACTAGTAGTTTTTTCTTTTTAAAAGTATACTAATAGTCTCCATAGTTTGATACATGCACGACAATGGTCCTTAATTCAACGCCAGTTAATTGTTTTTGTTAACTAATTACATGGCATTAGATTTAAGACCAACGCCATGCATTTATCAAACTACAGGGACTACTGATATAATTTTTAAAAGAAAAGGACTATCTATATAATTTTGAATAGACCACAGGGACCAATGATATAATTAACTCTTCTATTAATTATTAATCACCAGAAAAGAAAAATGAAACTTTCTTATTTGGTTGGCCGTCGGCGTCGTGTAACATACGGATACGGAGTAATTATTATATTGAAATTAAAATTAAAATTTATTTTTAAAATTAAATGGTTAAACTAAAAGAACCTTTATTTCACCAATTATGTATATCTTTATTTCGTTAAGTAATGCAATGCACATTCGTCATTTTTCGGGTCAAAACGTGTAAGTTGGCAGGGACACGCTAACCCTGTGTGCCATAGCACCCACCAATCCCACCCCGAAAGAGACATGTGCCGGCAAAGTACCTCCTCCTAGGTACCACAGTGATGGCAAGGCGATTTTTACCCCAGCTAGCTAGACCCCCGAAACACTTCACAAATTTCCCCCCAGAGGGAGAAATAATTCCATGCGGGGCGCCCAGACTGAGAATCGAACTTGCGCCTTTCTTCGGGTCAAAGCTTCCCCCACTGTGGGCCCAGGGATCAAAGGCATCGGGTACCACTGAGCTATAAGCTCGTTGGTCATTCGTTATTTTTAGGCACAATGGTAACAGATTATAGTATTAGATTTTAACTTTAAAAAAGTAAACAAATTTAGAGTAAAAGTAGAAGAATTTAGACTTAAAATAGAAGTGAGTGTGTTTTTTTTTTTTTCATTTCGAAAAAACTAAAGCTTTTATAACCATGGACTATCGTCAACCGATCAAAGAATTTATCAAACCGATACAATGAAGATAAATCCCGACTAAAAACGAACCTAAACAATCAAACAAAAGCAACTGGATAACGAAAGCAACTGGATAACGAAAGCAACAAACTACAACAAGGACAAAAGAAGATAATTGTCAAAGACAAAACTAAGCAAGAGCAACAAGCATCCGAAACCGACTCAAAGGCAATCAAGATCATCCGCTACAAGAGAGGCATTTATTTTTCTATGAAGCTTAGAGAGGTCCCAACGGTGTATACTTGACCTCCGCCCAGCACTTAGTCCTCGAGGACACTGATGGCAGCACCTAGTCCACACTCTAGCCCAGGTTTAGCCCAGCTTGTACGTCCAGCTCTCGCCCTTTTAAATCATAATTGAGGACGAAAATGAGGTATATATATGTGGTACTTTTTGCTTTTAAACTTGTACATTTAATTAATTAATGGAAAGAAAAAATGTCATTATTGTGAGTGTTTAGTCCTGAGGTTAGTCCTGGGAAGGAAGTGCTAATGTGGCACCCCAGGACATGGATGGAGTAGTTACTCCATTGGGACATCTCTTAGATTATAAGATTCTAAAGCTTAAATCTTTTTTTCTATATATTCTATCATTGTTTATGGATAAAAACTAACTATAATAGTTTTTAAAAATACTATTGAATTTACAAGCTAGTGGTAGTGGAGATACTATTTTTTTTTTTTTTTTTTACTTCACCATTAACCTCTTAGACCATAGATAGATAGTCCCCGCGATGGTAGTTTAGTGGTTGAGGAACATGTAGCATAAAACGGTGGTCATGTGTTCAATACTTCAATCCCTGCCTCATGTCTCTTTAAGCACGGGTTACACGATTTTTCTCTCACATGTTGGCCGTGAGATCGGTCGGTGTAGGACCGCCAGAGGGTCGGTTTTACCCTCTCTTTTTTTAGAACATAGATATAATGGGGTGTTTGTCTCCCCTCCCCTTTTGATGTGGCACTCACAAACGCCCTACTGTAGTGGGGCGTTTGTGGTTAATTTTTTTGAGGCGTTTGTCAATGTAAAACGCTTGAAGTAAGAGACGTTTTTTATTACTTTATTACTTTTTAATATTTTTCCTATCTTTTTCACCATTTTTTAACTTAACCATCAATTATATTTTGCCACATCACCAACTAATTCTCCATTACAACCCCATACTGAGACATAACAAAAAAAACCTATCATCCACTTTACATCTGCATTAACATTATCTGTGATCTTGTAATAAAATGTTAAAATAAAAGTAAATTAGCATAGTTAAAAGTACGGAAAAGTACGATGATCAAAGTACACAAACATATCTTGACACCGACACCGTATGCGTATGTACAGATAAATAAAGATCGTTGGATCATAAACATAAGAGTCGATCAGATCGGATGTTGTTAGTGGGAGCCACTCTGTCTTTAGATCCAGCGGTTAGACTTACACATTTATCCACTTTTGCGCCTTTGACTTTGATTTTGACAAAAACAGTCCTTAAAATTTTGCTTGCTCCTAATGGTGTGTTTGGGTCGTGAGTTTTGAATAGGGAATATCAGAATATGAATAGATATAATTGTAGGTGTTTGTTCAATGGTTTTAGATTTATAATTGTGACAAACCTATAAAACTAGGCAAATCCCAACTGGAATGGTGTTTTATGAAAAACCCATTTCTCATTCCCATATTGAAACTTGTATCAAAACCAAACACCTTCAAAGTACATCCTTAATAATTTAACCAAATGATCGTGTCACTTGTATATCAATCAAGATAAAGACCATGATTATCGTAATAAAGCTAATAATTAAAGTTAAGATTTATTTTTAAATCATAAGTCATCTTACATTCAATATTTTTAAAATTAATATAATAAAACGTTAATGATTTTAGTGAACAATCATTTTAGATACGGAATAATTAGATTTAATTGAAAGCAATAGTTATTTCCCTAATGAGCGATTAGATGGGGCAAGCTCCGATCCAAACGATATGTTACTATATACGTATAGTGAAAAATTACATCCCAATCCCATCAAAATACCAACTAGTATCTTCATGTCAAAATGAAGTGTTACACTCTTTTATTTCAACCGCCGATTATAACAGGATAGATTGCTTTTATAACATTACATACAAAAACATTCACGTTCTCACCAATACTCTAATTTGAATTGTTCTTGCCTACAATCAAATTGATTTCTTGTGTTATCTCAATTGCAATTTCGTTTAACCCAAAGCTTGTCAGGATCAAAATACTTAATTAGAAAAGTGTTTCACGATTCAGAAAAACAATAAGAGATTATCAAATTACAACCCATTTTGTAACATAAACAAAATTGCTTCATTTTTTTATAGTTTATTTAACTTGACAATGAAAATAATACTTGTAACAAATTACATTTATATGTGTGGTTTTAGTGTCATTACAACAGCACATATTGTTCACAATGTAAGTAAATAACACATGTATTTACACTTTTTATTGTTATTGTACTTATATTTATCGTCATTTTAGTTCAAACAAAACTAAATAAACCATCACTCATGTTCTTCTCTGATGTAACATAAATGCTTGTTTTTTTCTCATATTACATCATGTTACAGTATTAAACATATGGTCATTTTATACTGCAGTATATACTCAAGTACGAAAATTAATTTTAAAGAAAACGAAGCACCGAAAAGTGGGGGCCAATGTCATTATTAAAAAGTTGTGTGCATAAATAGAAAGTTTGTAGAAATATTTCAACTTTTATGCCTCAGATGGAAAATCAAATAAATGGAGGTGCACTCAGTTAGATTTTCATAAATTGCAAAATAGGACACCAAGTTGTCGGTGAAGCTCTTAAATTTACATATATCACCCTTAGAGCTATAAATCTTCTGATATGGCCACAGTAAAATACTTTTTACAATTAGTTCAGCTAAATTTGTGGCCGATTATAATTCTAAAATTACGATGATGATACTAAATTACTAATGATGGCACTGGAGAAGAAATCTTCTATGAAGAAATTTATATAGAACTTGTGATACTTATGTATATTATGATTGGTAATAGCTGACACTTTGTCACGCAACTTTTTTATGATTATAAATACGTCTAATACACTCCTTGTTATTTGTACCAATAGTATAAAGTTAGATAACGGTATAAAATTAGATAACCATCACAAGATAGTCAGTGGTTGATGTACTGATTTCCTTTCAAAAATTTTCAGGTTCAAAACTTACTTAAAAACTTATATTGTGTTGATCACGGAAAAGGGTCGAAAACAGTAATAGAATACACGGATAGACAGTGTATGACGTACAGTTGAGTAAAAAATAATCTTCTTTTTCGGTTGGCAAAAATTAAAAAAACCTTATTCGTTTACCTTAATCATTATGTAAAGTTAGATGATCATGATACTTCGACCAATGTTAACTTTTATGGTTTTTGTATTAGTTAGTATTGAAATGAAATTGAAATTGAATTGAATTGAATTGAAACTATGGTGATATCAGTAGATACATCATTATATTCATACTAGCATACATTGATGAACTAGTAGTACAATATAAAGTTTATCAGATAAAGTAATTTAACATTAGACAGGGCCGTCCCATGAAAAATATGGCCCTGTTCAGCAAATAAAAATTGGGCCTTTTGTATCGTAAAATTTTTCATATATATAATAAAAAGTTCTATAAAACTAATAATATCATGAGTACTACCATCTTTCAAAATAGCGATTGCAAAAAACTTAATATCAGACAATTAATGGACTTGTGGTGGATCACTAAATATAATATATGTTGGGTTTTTCTTGAGCCCTTCGGATTATGGGCCCTGTTCTATAGCACACTTAGAACATGCTCAAATCCGCACCTGACATTAGAGCATCCTTGAATAATTATTGAATTGAAAATTGAATGATTGTTTAATAAAATGGTTTGCATAAATGCTTCCACTAATCTTACTTTATATTTTCTTATATATTACGGTAATATAACAAATCAATTTTATCTTTTGAACCTTTTTAGCCACATTGGGTTATTTTAATACCACTCATTTTGATTAGTTACATAATTATTCGTGTGATTGGATTCTAACGTGCCATGCTACCTTCTATTATTTATTTGTTCATGATTCGTAAGAATAATTAGTGTTTGCCCCACACATTTTTTACCTCTCTAATTGAAACAAAGGTTTACAACAAATAGTGTAAACGTGATATGGGAAATTATATTTTGTTGACACATTTTTCACTTTCTCGGATTACGAACTCAATACTACTTATTTTTTATTTTATTTTATTTTTATGAAAAAAAATCAATACAATTTTGACAAAAAACTGCTTGCCCATTGTTATAATTCAGTAGGCTTATAACTACCTTTAGTGGTTTGGTTCGTGTTATAATTCAGTAGGCTTATAACTACCTTTAGTGGTTTGATTCGTGTTATAATTCAGTATGCTTATAACTACCTTTAGTGGGTTTGTTCTTGACTATAGGCTACTAATAAACTTAAAAGAGAGAGTAAATGAATGGTAATATATTAAATATATTCTATGTGTGCATCTTATGCAAATCACATCCTTTGGTATTTATAATACAATAATTTACTATGCAGTTAGGTAGAATAATAATACACCCCTGATTTGATTCAAATTTGTCAACCACATGTTTTCTGTCTTTATCACAACACTCCCCCTTGGATACAAATTGTATTAAAAAGCAACTTAGTACTACCTCGTTAAAAACCTTGCTAAAGAAAACCCATTGGTAAAAACTTTAGCTAAGGGAAAAAGAGTGCAGCATAGAGTTGACTCTCCCTCAAGTAGACATCGTTGATCTTTTACATCTTTTGAACATGTCTCATTCCAATATTGTGAACGTGTGTTCTGAAAATAGCAGTTGGGAGTGCTTTGGTGAAAAGATCAGCAGAGTTTTTGCTGGATTGAACATATCTCATTTCAATCTGGTTGTTCTTAATGAGATCTTGAGTGTATGAGAAGAATCTAGGAGGTATGTGTTTTGTTCGGTCACTTTTGATATACCCTTCTTTCATCTGTGCTATGCAAGCTTCTTTATCTTCATAGATAGTTGTTGGACTTTTATCGCGTTCTAGTCCACAAGAATCAGTAATGAGTTGTGTCATTGATCTCAACCAAAAACATTCCCGAGTAGCTTCATGTAATGCAATCACTTCGGCATGATTTGATGATGTTGCAACAAGTGTTTGTTTTTTAGAACGCCATGATATTGCGATACCTCCATTTAGGAATACATATCCATTTTGAGATTTAGCTTTATGTGGATCAGATAAATAACCTGCATCTGCATAACCAACCAAATCTTGTTTTGATTCGTTAGAATAAAATAATCCTAAATCAGTAGTTCCTCGAAGGTATCGAAATATGTGTTTGATCCCATTCCAGTGTCTTTTGGTAGGAGCTGAGCTGAACCTTGCCAACAAATTAACTGCAAAAGAAATGTCAGGTCTTGTACAATTTGTAAGATACATAAGAGCTCCAATTGCACTAAGATATGGTACTTCTGGTCCCAGGATATCTTCATGATCTTCACAGGGATGAAATAGATCAGTGTCAACATTAAGTGATCTAACAACCATAGGAGTACTTAATGGTTTTGCCTTGTCCATATTGAAACGATTTAAAATCTTTTTCGTATAAGTTGTTTGATGTACAAGTAAACCATTAGGCATATGCTCAATCTGCAAACCAAGGCAATACTTGGTTTTTTCGAGATCTTTCATTTCAAATTCTTTCTTTAGAAGTTGAATGGCTTCATGGATCTCTTTATTTGTATCTATGATGTTAAGATCATCGACATAAACGGCTATGATCACATATTCGGATGTTGTTTTCTTAATGAATACACATGGGTAAATAAGATTATTGGTATACCTTTTGTATATCAAGTAATCATTTAATCGTTTATACCACATGCGACCCGATTGTTTCAACCCATATAAAGACCTTTGTAACTTGATTGAGTACATTTCTTTGAATTTTGCATTGGTTGCTTCTGATACCTTAAATCCTTCAGGTATCTTCATATATATATCACTATCAAGTGATCCATATAGATAAGCAGTCACAACATCCATGAGATGCATTTCTAAATTTTTAGAAACTGCCAGAACCAGTCTTAAGTATCCAAAAGTAATTGCATCCATAACAGGAGAATAAGTTTCCTCATAATCAATTCCTGGTCTTTGAGAAAAACCTTGAGCTACAAGTCTAGCTTTATACCTTGTAACTTCATTTTTCTCATTTATTTTTCGTACAAAAACCCATCTATATCCCACAGGTTTCACATCTTTAGGTGTGAGAATGATAGATCCGAAAACTTTTATTTTATTGAGCAATTCAAATTCAGCTCCTATTGCTCCTTTCCAATGATCCCAATCATGTCTATTTTGACATTCTATGACAGATTTTGGTTCTGGATCATCATCATCATTCATGATGTCATATGCAACATTATATGAAAATATCTCATCAAGATTTTTTATTTCATTTCGGTTCCATAATATTTTTGAATGTGCATAATTGATTGAAAATTCCGTATTGACATCATCAATTTCCTCTGCAGAAGGAGTATTGATTTGTGGTTCTTCTTGAACACTTTCTTTTACCTCATTATCAGCTGATTTTCTTTTTCGAGGATTTTTATCTTTGGAACCAATTGGTCTCCCACGTTTCTGGCGTGGTAAAGACTCAAGAGCGACATTATTGCCAGCTTTTGGAATTTCAATTCGAGCTGGAGCATTTGCTGCTGGTATATATGATTTAGTCACTCTTTTTGTATCTGTAAATGCATCAGGCAATTTATTCGCAAGTTCTTGCATATGCATTATTTTTTGAACTTCGGTCTCGCATTCTTTTGTGCGAGGATCAAGATACATTAATTGAGGTTCACACCATGAAATATCATTTTCTTTATTTTTTATTTATCCCCATAATCTAGGGAATAATGTTTCATTAAAGTGACAATCAGCAAAACGTGCTGTAAAAACATCACCCGTCATGGGTTCAATATATCTTATGATTGAAGATGTTTCATATCCAACATATATTCTCATCCTTCTTTGAGGACCCATTTTAGTGCGTTGTGGTGGTGCGATAGGAACATAAACCGCACAACCAAATGTTCTAAGGTGGGAAATATTTTGCTGATGGCCAAAAGCAAGTTGCAAAGGAGAATATGTATGACTTGCACTTGGTCTAGCTATTAACTGCAATCGTTTGATTAGTGATTCATGTAAAATTGCATTACCCCATACAGATACTGGGAGTTTTGTTCTCATTATCAATGGTCTAGCTATTAACTGCAATCGTTTGATTAGTGATTCGGCTAAACCATTTTGTGTATGCACATGGGCAACAGGATGTTCAACAACAATCCCCATAGACATGCAAAAATCATTAAATGCTTGAGATGTAAACTCACCAGCATTATCCAATCTCACCCTTTTAATAGTATAATCAGGGAAATATGCTCTCAATTTAATAATTTGAGCAAGAAATTTTGCAAATACAACATTTCGACTTGATAATAGACAAACATGAGACCATCTACTAGATACGTCTATTAGGACCATGAAATATCTAAATGGTCCACATGGTGGATGAATTGGTCCACATATATCACCTTGAATTCTTTTAAGAAACATTGGTGATTCTTTTTCAACCTTAAGAGGTGATGGTCTTATTATCAATTTTCCAAGTGAGCATGATGTACATGGGATAATTGCATCATGAGAGATCTTTTGATCAGTCAATGGATGTCCATGTGTATTTTGAATTATTCTTTTCATCATTGTTGATCCTGGGTGGCCTAATCTTTCATGCCACAAATTGATCATTACAGGATCACATGCCTTTTCATTAACTACCATGTGTGCTTCTGGTACATTTATATATGTATAATGTAAACCAGAACTAAGTCTTGGTAGTTTTTCAATCACATGCTTCTTGTCAGTGATACTTAAATATTTATCATTTTCTGTAGTCACTGACTGATAATCATATCCATTTTGGTATATGTCAGAGAAGCTTAACAAATTTCTCTTTGACATAGGAGAAATAAGGCATTTTTTATCAGAAAATTTGTACCATTTGGTAACATGAATTTTACTTTTCCCATTCTTTTTATTAAATCCGCAGGACCTGATATAGTATGTACCGTTCCTTCTGTTGCTTTAAAATCAGTGAAATATTTTTTAGATTTGAGTATAGTGTGTGTGGTTGATAAGGCTAAAAATGAACACATATTTTACAGCATTATTCCCCAAGAAATACAAAATTTTAGTTGATATTGTTCGATTTACAAGCACTATTCGTTTAAATATTAAAAAGTGAAGATAAAAGGCAGATTCGACAAATTGAAGACGGAAAGGTCCAAAAAGCTAAAAAGTACAAGATTCAATCAAAAAGGTTCAAATTATTGATGAGGAACGTCTCAAAATAACAAGAGTACAAGTTACAAGACGCAAAGTACATGATATAAAATAGTACGCGAGGACGTCCGAAAAACCGGAACCGGGACCTGAGCCAAGAAGAAACGCCCGACGCAACGGACCAAAAATATCTAGTCTACTATGCACAAGAATATAATATAATATATATATAATTATATATTATATATTATTATTATATTACGTCGGCAAGAAGAAAACAAAGCAATTTGGCTGGATCCAGGGTGGCCATGCGACTCGCATGGCCAGAGGCACAAAATCCATGCGAGTCGCATGGAGTGAAAATGCTGGTCAGGTCCTATATAAAGCCAGTTTTCTGCCGAGTTTTAAACACACAAAAAATATATCTCTTTCTCTCAATATATCGTATATATTTATATTTATATTTATAATTTATATTTTAATTTCAATTATAATTCTAATAATAAGGGTATGTTAGCGAATGTTGTAAGGGTGTAAGTCGAAATTCTGTCCGTGTAACGCTACGCTATTTTTAATCATTGTAAGTTATGTTCAACCTTTTTATATTAATGTCTCGTAGCTAAGTTATTATTATGCTTATTTAAAACGAAGTAATCATGATGTTGGGCTAATTACTAAAATTGGGTAATTGGGCTTTGTACCATAATTGGGGTTTGGACAAAAGAACGACACTTGTGGAAATTAAACTATGGGCTATTAATGGGCTTTATATTTGTTTAACTAAATGATAGTTTGTTAATGTTAATATAAAGATTTACAATTGGGCGTCCCTATAAATTACCATATACACTCGATCGGACACGATGGGCGGGGTATTTATATGTACGAATAATCGTTCATTTAACCGGACACGGGAATGGATTAATAACCACTAGAATAATTAAAACAGGGGTGAAATTACATTCAAGGGTAATTGGTGTAATTGTTAACAAAGTAGTAAAACCTTGGTTTACACGCAGTCGATAACCTGGTGTATTCATTAAACAAAGTATTAAAACCTTGTTACAATTCGAATCCCCAATTAGTTGGAATATTTAACTTCGGGTATAAGAATAATTTGACGAGGACACTCGCACTTTATATTTATGACTGATGGACTGTTATGGACAAAAACCAGACGGACATATTAAATAATCCAGGACAAGGGACAATTAACCCATGGGCATAAAACTAAAATCAACACGTCAAACATCATGATTACGGAAGTTTAAATAAGCATAATTCTTTTATTTCATATTTAATTTCCTTTATTTTATATTTAATTGCACTTCTAATTATCGCATTTTTATTGTTATTTTATTTAATTGCACTTTTAATTATTGTACTCTTTAATTATCGCAAGTTTATTTTATCGCACTTTTATTATTCGAAATTTCATTATCGTTATTTACTTTACGCTTTAATTTAAGTCTTGTATTTATTTTTAATATTTTACATTAGGTTTTAACTGCGACTAAAGTCTTAAAATCGACAAACCGGTCATTAAACGGTAAAAACCCCCCTTTATAATAATAATATTACTTATATATATATTTGTATTTTTATAAAAGTAAACTAATATAGCGTTGAGCTTTGTTTAAAGATTTCCCTGTAGAACGAACCGGACTTACTAAAAACTACACTACTATACGATTAGGTACACTGCCTATAAGTGTTGTAGCAAGGTTTAAGTATATCCATTCTATAAATAAATAAATATCTTGTGTAAAATTGTATCGTATTTAATAGTTTTTCCTAGTAAAATATAAACTATTTCGTATACCTTAGCTTTGACATCAAGTATTTTTGGCGCCGCTGCCGGGGAACGCCGAAGCGAAACGTCAATATAAAATTTTTTTATTAAGTCTTAATTAGTTTTTATAATAAATATATATTTTTAATAAAAAAAAATATATAAAAATTTAAAATCTATTAAAACCAAAAAAGAAAAAAAAAAGTATTTTAAATATATTTTTAAGTTTTTCTTTTATTTTTACAAAATTATAAAGTATTTTAAGTTTATTATTAGTTTTTAAAATTAAGTTTTATTTTAATTATATATATATTTATCTTTTAAATATAAAACAGAAAATATTAATACAATTAATAAATATTTAAAATATTACGAACTGAACCTGTTGTTTGAACCCCCATTTGAACCGGCTCAGCAGGTCATGCGACTCGCATGACCTTTTCCCCTGAACCCATGCGACTCGCATGATGGTTCTGACAGGCCACAATCTTTGCCCTAATTCTGCATTTAATGCGGAGTAATATATTATTATTATTATAAAACCTAGTTTGTTTTTATTATTATTAATTAAGTTTTTAGTTTAATTATTTTTAATTACTTTTAATTAGTTTTATTATATTTAAAACTTAATACTTTAATATAATTAATATAAAAATAATATTTTAATAAAAATTGTATTTTTTTTATCACTTTTTATTTCTTTTAATATTTTGTACTTTTTAATCGTTTAGCGTAATTTTTATATTTTTATTGTTCGTACTTAGTTTTTAGACATAGTATTTGCCGTAGTAACTTTAGATTTTTAGGCTTTGCCGTAAACTCTCTTAAGTGCTTATTCCTTAGATTAAGTATTAGGTGCTTTAGAATTTTGCGACGCCTTTTTAAGTTTTAGTTTCTTTTTTAAGTTATTTCCATTTGGGATTTAGTTTTTCCTGTAAGCTTTAATATTTTTAGACACCTTTTACTATGTATCAATTATCATTCCAATTAGTAATTTCAATTTGCGATTATAATTTTAAGTTAGTTGTAGTAATAAGGTTAGGTTAGTCAAGTATTTTTAAGTTTTATAAGTTTCTTTTATTTTTCCGTCACCTTTTATTTTTCAACCATTTTTCTTTTTCGACCTTTTTCGACGAGCTCTTTTTCTTTCTTATTTCTCGCTATTCTAGTTTTAGGACATAGATTTTTATTCTACTTCTTATCTAAATTTCTTAAAATTACGAAAATTTATTTTAAGTGGTTAAATTAATAGACATCAAAATTTTCTGGTTTGTAGTAATAGTTGGATTTGTACGTGGACCGGGTTATTGGAGCCAAACAGTCCTCAATTATATTGAGACCAAACGAATCCTGCCCCTCTGCTGCATCTTTTGGCTATTCGAAACGTGGGCAAAATCAGAAAAGTCTATTGATTGGATAACTTATTATAATTTTTCTTTCCTTTTTAAAACTAATAGGATATTCAGTGAATGCACCGAGCAAGACGTTCACCACCTTTTGTACGTTCACCACCTGTAACTAGATCAAGACATTTAGCAAATATAACCGCCGTTGATTTTTCTTTAGAATCGTCATCCAGTCGACCAAGAACTTCAGTTCAAATTTCCAATAATCCATTTTTTGAACCCGACCTCACAATTGAGAATCCGGAGAATATTCAGGAACGGTTAGTAGATCCTGAACCACTAAACTTTCCTCCGGAGCCACCAATCATTCAAACAGAGATTGTTGAGGAACGAACCATTAAATCAGAATCATCTAGTGATACCGATTCAACAAATTCAATTATGGAGAATCTGGAACCTTTAAGTATGGAAGACCGAATGAGAGCTAAACGCACTGGCCAAGGTCACGCAATTACTCATCCAGATATTAATGCGCCAGATTATGAAATCAAAGGACAAATTCTACACATGGTGACTAATCAATGCCAATTTAGTGGTGCGCCGAAGGAAGATCCAAATGAACATCTACGTACCTTTAATAGGATCTGCACACTATTTAAAATCCGAGAAGTTGAGGATGAACAGATATATCTCATGTTATTTCCTTGGACTTTAAAGGGAGAAGCCAAAGATTGGTTGGAATCGTTACCTGAAGGGGCGATTGATACATGGGACGTTTTAGTTGACAAATTTCTTAAACAATTCTTTCCTGCATCTAAAGCCGTAAGACTTCAAGCAGAAATTGTTACGTTCACACAGAAACCAAATGAAACTCTATATAGGGCGTGGACAAGATATGGAAAGTTGTTAAGAGGATGTCCGCAACATGGTTTAGACACCTGTCAAATAGTACAAATATTCTACCAAGGATGCGACATCACTACAAGGAAAGACATAGATATAGCAGCTGGTGGTTCTATTATGAAGAAAACCGAAACTGATGCTTACAAAATTATTGATAACACTGCTTCCCACTCACATGAGTGGCACCAAGAAAAAGATATCATTAGATCATCTAAAGCAGCTAGAGCCGATTCTAGCCATGACTTAGATTCCATTTCCGCAAAGATAGATGCTGTGGATAGACGAATGGAAAAGATAACTAAAGATATTCACTCAATACGAATTAGTTGTGAGCAGTGTGGAGGACCACATTTGACAAAAGATTGTCTCAGTATTAAATTAACAATGGAACAAAGAGAGAATATTTCATACATAAACCAAAGGCCTGGAAATAATTATCAGAATAATTATCAACCGCCAAGACCAATTTACAATCAGAACCAGAATTATAACCGAAATATTCCATACAACAACCAACAAGGTCCTAGCAATCAACAAGTATCCAATAACAATTACAATCAGCAATGACCGAATTTTCAAAACAAACCACCAAAACAAACCGATGATAAAAAGCCGAATTTAGAAGATATGATGACAAAGCTAGTTGAAACTCAAACACAGTTTTTCACATCTCAAAAACAAACTAATGAACAAAATGCTCAAGCATTTAGAAATCAACAAGCTTCTATTCAAAATCTGGAACAAGAAGTAAGTAACCTAGCAAGGTTAATAGGTGAAAGAAAACCGGGAAGTCTACCTAGTGATACAAATGCTAACCCCCGAAATGAAACAGCTAAAGCCATTACCACAAGAAGTGGTACAACACTTAAACCACCTGAAATACCTGTAACTTCTGATGAAACTATTCCTACTCCACAAGAACCACAACCTGATCAAGGTAAGGAAAAAGAACCGGCAGTTGAAAAGGTTAATGAAGATAACATAGTTAAGGATAAACCTTATGTTAAACCATACCAACCACCACTTCCTTACCCGAGTAAAATGAAGAAAGAGAAACTTGAAGCCGAGCAATCCAAATTTTTGGATATGTTTAAACAGATAAATGTAAATCTTCCTTTCATTGATGTAATTTCAGGAATGCCAAGATATGCTAAATTCTTGAAAGATCTAATCTCAAATAGAAAGAAAATGGAAGAACTCTCGGCTGTTACTATGAATGCTAATTGTTCAGCAGTGCTGTTGAATAAGATACCAGAAAAATTATCTGATCCAGGAAGTTTCACAATTCCATATTTTCTGGGTAGTCTTAGTTCAATAGAAGCATTGGCAGACTTAGGTGCTAGTATAAATCTAATGCCGTATTCACTATACGCTAAACTAGACCTTGGAGAATTGAAACCAACAAGAATAAGCGTACAACTAGCAGATAGATCAATAAAATATCCTAGAGGGATAATGGAGAACATGCTAGTTAAAGTTGGTACTTTAGTATTTCCAGTAGATTTTGTTGTTTTGGACATGTAAGAAGATTCTCAAGTTCCTCTCATATTAGGAAGACCATTCTTAAACACGGCTAAAGCAATGATAGACGTGTTCGGTAAGAAACTGACCCTAAGTATAGAGGATGAGAGTGTTACCTTTTCAGTTGATAGAGCAATGCAACAACCACAATCTGCAGATGATACATGTTATTATATTCAAACTATAGATACACATGCAGAATTATTAGAAGAATTTCCAGAATTACAAGGAACAGGAGAATGTTCTTTAGGAGAAGGTAATGAACCAATTGATGAAGCTGAAATGTTAGCTACACTTATAGCTAATGGATATGAACCAACAACAGAAGAAATTCAAATGCTAAAAGAAGAAGACAGATATCGATATAAATCATCGATAGAAGAACCTCCGAAATTAGAGTTAAAGCCACTTCCAAACCATTTGGAATATGCTTATTTACATGGTGAATCTGAATTACCTGTAATAATATCGTCTTCTCTTACTGAAAATGAGAAATCACAACTCATTTCTGTGTTGAAAGCTCATAAACCAGCCATTGCATGGAAGATTCATGATATTAAAGTAATAAGTCCTTCGTATTGCACACATAAAATCCTTATGGAAGAAGGTCATAAAACGTATGTGCAACGCCAACGAAGACTAAATCCTAATATGCAAGATGTAGTTAAGAAAGAGATTATTAAACTGTTAGATGCAGGTTTAATTTATCCAATCTCTGATAGTCCATGGGTAAGCCCAGTTCAATGCGTGCCTAAGAAGGGTGGCATGACTGTCATTACAAATGAGAAAAATGAGCTTATTCCTACTAGGACTGTAACAGGATGGCGTGTATGTATTGATTATAGAAAATTAAATGACGCCACCAGAAAAGATCACTTTCCCTTACCTTTCATAGATCAAATGTTGAAAAGATTAGCCGAAAATAGTTACTATTGTTTTCTAGATGGATTTTCCGGATATTTTCAAATTCCAATAGCACCCGAAGATCAAGAGAAAACCACATTCACGTGCCCTTATGGTACTTTTGCTTACAAACGCATGCCATTTGGACTTTGCAACGCCCCTGCAACCTTTCAAAGGTGCATGATGGCGATTTTTCACGACATGATAGAAGAATGCATGGAAGTATTCATGGATGACTTTTCAGTCTTTGGTGATACATTTAAATCATGTCTAGTTAATCTGGAATGAATGCTAATTAGATGCGAAAAATCAAATCTAGTACTTAATTGGGAGAAATGCCATTTCATGGTTAAAGAAGGCATCGTTCTTGGACATAAAATTTCAAAAGAAGGAATTGAAGTGGATAGAGCTAAAGTAGATGTAATTGCTAAACTTTCACATCCCACCAATGTTAGAGGAGTTAGGAGTTTTCTAGGGCATGCCGGTTTTTACCGACGTTTCATAAAAGATTTTTCTAAAATTGCCACTCCTATGAATAAACTCCTAGAAAAAGATGCGCCATTCATCTTTTCAGATGAGTGTATCAAATCTTTTAATATTCTTAAAGAAAAACTCACTAATGCGCCGATCATGATAACACCAAATTGGAATCTACCATTTGAACTAATGTGCGATGCAAGTGATTTTACAATGGGAGCCGTTTTAGGACAAAGGATTGAAAAACGATTTCAACCTATATATTATGCTAGTAAGACGTTACAAGGAGCACAAACAAACTATACAACTACTGAAAAAGAACTCCTTGCTATTGTCTTTGCTTTTGACAAATTTCGATCATATCTCGTTCTAGCAAAAACGGTGGTCTATACCGACCATTCTGCTCTTAGATACCTATTTTCAAAACAAGATGCTAAACCAAGATTAATACGTTGGATCTTACTCTTACAAGAGTTTGATATTGAAATCCGAGATAAAAGAGGAGCAGAAAATCTCGCCGCTGATCATCTTTCTCGTCTTGAAAATCCCGAATTTGAAGTTCTAAATGAATCAGCCATACAAGACAACTTTCCTGATGAATATCTATTGAAGATAGATTATAAAGAAATCCCATGGTTTGCAGACTATGCAAACTACTTAGTTTGTGGATTCCTTGAAAAAGGATTATCGTACCAAAGACGAAAGAAATTCTTCAGTGATATAAAACACTATTTCTGGGAAGATCCACATCTGTTTAAAAGTTGTCCCGATGGAATAATACGCCGATGTGTATTTGGAGATGAAGCTAGTAAAATATTAAACCATTGTCACACAGGACCAACAGGAGGGCATTATGGGCCTCAACTAACAGCAAGAAAAATTTATGAAGCTGGATTCTATTGGCCTACAATTTACAAAGACGCACACCTTCTTTGCAAATCCTGTGATGCATGTCAAAGGGCCGGAAAAATAAGTCAACGTGATGAAATGCCACAAAATGTCATCCAAGTATGTGAAGTATTTGACATTTGGGGTATTGACTTTATGGGTCCATTTCCAAAATCTCATAATAATCTATATATACTCGTAGCCATTGATTATGTATCTAAATGGGCGGAAGCACAAGCTCTCCCAACTAACGATGCACGAGTTGTAGTCAACTTTTTAAAACGTCTTTTTGCAAGGTTTGGAACACCGAAAGCTTTAATAAGTGATCGGGGTACTCATTTCTGTAATAATCAACTTGAGAAAGTTCTTAAAAGATATGGAGTAACTCATAAAATCTCCACCGCATATCATCCACAAACAAGTGGACAAGTTGAAAATACCAACCGAGCTTTAAAACGTATTCTAGAGAAAACCGTAGGATCAAATCCGAATGAATGGTCCATTAAATTGGAGGATGCACTCTGGGCTTTTAGAACAGCCTACAAAACTCCAATTGGAACCACACCTTTTAGACTTGTTTATGGAAAAGCATGTCATCTTCCAGTAGAAATTGAACACAAAGCATTTTGGGCTTTGAAGACATGTAATCTTGATTTACATGAAGCCGGACGTCTACGATTAAGTCAACTAAATGAATTAGAAGAATTAAGACATGAAGCATACGAAAATTCGTTAATCTATAAAGAAAGAACGAAGAAATGGCATGATAAAAGAATCAGAAGTTCAAAAGAATTTAAAGAAGGAGACAGAGTTCTTCTTTTCAATTCACGATTCAAGCTATTTCCTGGAAAATTGAAATCAAGATGGTCTGGACCATTCATAGTCAAAAGAGTTTTCCCATACGGAATGATAGAATTAATAAATTCAAATGGGATTGAATTTAAAGTTAATGGTCACAGAGTTAAACATTACATACATGGTCCGATGGAAGTCGACAACGAAGTTAATCACAATTTCAACACCACAGCTAACTAAGTGTGGGGAGAATCAAGTCTTTAAAGGATAATATGTATTTCTGTTAGAGTTAGATTGTCTGTTTTCGTGTAGTTCTCGAAAATGGAACCCGAATGGTCTTTCCCTAGCAGACCCTAAAGAACTAGTCTTCTCCCCCCATTCTGAATTTTTATTTTTTTTTAGGTTTTTACAAAATGAAGACTGCCTGTGAACTAAACCATGGTCTAATGCTACACGCTTTGATCACTAAACGTAATAATGACATACTACCAAGTGAAATAGTATCAGTAATCCGAGAAAGAATGGACGGAGTTAGAAAAGAATCCAGATGCGAAGATAATAAGTTACAATTTGGTAAAGGAAAATCAAAATCCGCAGCGAAAAGAAGAGCACGACACCTAGAAAGATGTCACAAATGCGGAAAATGGTCACATGGAGGTAAATGTTCAAATAATCAAACCTATTCAAATACCGAATTTGATACTTTATGCAGAGACGGACCGTTCATATGTTTAGAAGAAAAGACACTGAATGCTCGAGGTTACGCCTATGTAGCCATGGAAAATCAATTAAACCGACTATCTTATGAATGGGATAGATCATATAACTAAGAAATGTATTTCACAGGTATGTCTGTACAGTTTTTATTTTTATTTTTATTTTTAACCTTTTGATAATAAACGCTAATTTGTTCGCTAAAAAGTATTAAATTGGTATTGAATAAAATTAGGTTTGGCGACCGAAATTATTGATATCATTCAAAAATTTATTACATCACTGCGAAATTTAACGTTTATTCTTAAGGTATAAATATCTTTAAACAATCAACCCAAAATATTTCAAAAATTCGTCATGAGTTAAATTTGGTCTTGGAACCGAAATAACTTTACCGAAAAGAGGGGCGCATATTTTTGATAATATTTGATTGATTAAAGTGGGATAAAAGACCAAAAAGATTTTTAATTTTATTTTTACTTTGTTTTAAAACTAATATATATATATATATCTTATGATATAATATCTTTAAGTTTTTAAATATTTTAAATCAATATTCAATTTAAGTTTATAAAAATTAATATAAGTTTAAAAATATCAACAATATATTGCATTTTTAATTTTTAATATGAATTTTTAATTTTATGCATTTCAAATTAAGTTGTGTGAATTTTTTTTTAAAAAAAAAAAAAAAAATTTACTTTATCTCATTAAGTTAAAAATATGATTTTTAAAATTCGTCGTGAGTTGAAAACTAGACCGTTGAGTCGAAATTGCTTTACCCGAGGGCGGGACGAGAATTTTTATTATCATTATTTTTAAGCTTCTTGATTTAAAGTATGCCAAAAAAATTGAAAAATCCAAAAATCTAAGCTTTTAAAACAATCGCTTGAAAATGACAAAATTTTAAAATTTTGTCGAGGGACGGACTAGGGCATCGTCCCGAAACGACCTCGTCCTAAAAAGAAACAAAATTTTTAAAATTTTATTTAATTCAATGTTTTAAAAGTATAAGGTTTTATAAAAAAAAAATAAAAAATAAAAAAAAAAAAAAAAACCTGGATTTCAACCCCATGCGACTCGCATGGGGGAAGGGCAAATAACATGCGAGTCGCATGGCTGATAAAAACTGGCCACATACAAAACTTCTCAGTTTCGCTGATTCTGTCACAATACACACACATATACACGAACTTGCACCCAAACTCTCTCAAAAATCCGTCATTTTTTTTGAAATTTCTTGCAAAACTTCACAATAATCATGCGTAGGTTCAGTAGGCTCAACCCCTTCAGGCACACGGTAAAGATTTCACCCCTAATCTCTTTAAATTCGAATTATGTGTGTTCTTGAGCCATTTTACCTAATTTAATTTTTGTTAATTTTTAGTGAAATTAGTGTTAAATTGATGTTATATTATGCATGTATATCCTAGATAGAAGCTATTTAACATGAATTGAAGCTAAAAACTTCAAATTTTTAAGAATCTAGGGTTTGTGTTCTTGAGCAATTTAGGGCTTTTTGATATAAACAGGTTATGGCCGATTTTTGTCATGAATTGTTGCTAAATTAAGTAGTGTAACATGTTTAGGTAGTTAATTGATCCAAACTTTAAGCCTAAACATGTTTTTGAGAATTAAAGTAGACTTTTTAAGTCTAAAAAATTCATAAACTAGGTTAAATTGATATAAAGGCCATTTTAAACTTGTTTAATTGCTAGTAGTGATTAGTTTGGCATGTTATTTAAGATGAATGTTTAAAAACTTGATGAATATTTTCATATGTACTTATTTGAAAAAAATGTAGGATTGACAAAAATATGAAAATGAGCACTAGTTTGATATGAATGCCATGTAACAAGTGTTTAATTGTTATAATAATTATTGTTGACATGTTTAAGAGTTTAAATGTGATAAAACATTGTACACATTTTCGTATGTAAAAGTATAGAATTGTTATTTTTAGGAAAATATGTATAAAATGTGTTATGAACTGAACATGTCATCATAATTGTTTCAAGTTATTATTTTGCTAACACTAATGCATATTTGGATGCACAATTTTTGTGTTTAATGTGTTTTGCAGAGAAATACAGATACGGACGGTGCATCATCGTCCAGACAACCAGAGCCCGAACCGGAAATATTTAATGAACAAGAACAACAAGTGCAAGAAGAAGAAGAACAACATGAGGATCAACATATTCCATATCACGATCAAGATCAATTATTCATGAATCAGTTTCGTCAATTCGCTCCACATCAAATGATTCTGAGCTTAGACATTAATGAAGATCAGTTACACCCAAATCTGAGATTTGATCGATGTTGGATAGAGTATCCAGATTATCAAAAGAACATGCACATTCTCTACTTTAAGGTTGTTGAAATGCCAAGGGAAATTGACTGGGTACCTTTGGAAACAGTTGACCTTGCCGAACCGATTCGGGAATTATTGGTGCAAAGGTATGGTAATTCTCAGTTTAACGATTGGATGCGCCTATTTTCCATTCGTAGAACCATATATAGGGAATGGTGTATAGAATTACTTAGTACTATTAAGTTAAACAGCGATGTTAGGAGGATAGATGATAGAAGCTTTATTAGATTTCTGTTAGGTGGACGCATGTACAGAATGTCCATGATAGATTTAGCCAGGGCCTTACAGATTTACACCCCTGCTGAACTTTTGAGCCCCGACTGTAATAGCCTGATTGCCCAAGGAGAAAGGGTAGATAGGGAATTTAATGTTAACGCCGTCTGGAGGCGTATGTCCCATTTTAATGAGTTTCAAGCTGGTGGGGGACATACATACTTAGATATTAATAGAGCTGAACTCCGGGTGATACATCGATTCTTAGCAAACACAATTACACAAAGGGGTAAAAATAAGGAGAAATTGACTTTAAATGATTTATTCTACCTTAAGTGTATTAGAGACCCGAGGAGTTTCGTTAACATTCCCTATTGTGTAGGTTATTATCTATCTAATGTAGTTGGGGGGATGAAATCGGGGAGTATTATAGGTGGTGGTATTTTCATTACTCTCATTGGAGAGTATTTAGGTGTTGACAAGAATCGAGGGGGTCTAATGGTAGAAATAGAGGACGAAGGTGAAACTATAAGTTCACACGTCTATCAGGGTGCAAAAGTTTTATTGATGAGACGTAATCGGGTATATCGATATGAGGGACCTCAGCGACAGGTAGAAAGAGGTTCGGATGACGAAATGGAGGAGGCGAACAACATTATGGAAGTTGTTCGGGAGACTGCTCTTGATTTAGGCGTTCGTATGGAGGAAGAATACATGACGAACGATGATAGGCATATGCAGTACGAGGCGTGGCAACGCCGGAATGATTACGAGCATTCCCGGCAACGAGAGCATCACCGATGGGATTATCATCAGCGCCAAATCATAAGCCGGCTGCAGCCTAATGAGATTTATTATCCGACCCGACCCGCATTCTATCCTGCACACCAGCCAGAAATGAGACCGCCCTATGACATATATGATTATGACGCAGCATACCAGTTCACCTATCAACAGCCATGGAACACTGATCCGAACATGAATTGGGATCCCTATCCTAATTATCCTCATAACCCAGCTCCTGATCAGTAGAGATAAGTTGGTAATTTATATTTTTATTATTTTAAACACTTAACATTTTAATTACATTTATGTAATGTTTGATATTTCTATTATTATTGTGTACTAATATTTTTCTTATAGTTTGAAAGTGGGATGCCAAAGTTCCATTTTAAATTGCATGTATGATTATATTTGTATTGTATGTATTTTATGTTATGCACAAAACAGGATAAAACAACGCGTTTTCAAAGACTGGCATTAAGTTCAGCAAAAGCAAGTAATTTTGACGACAAGATGCAAATATATGTGAAATAACAACAAGACGGAATGAACAAATGACGTGCACCATTTATCATTCAACAATCAAACGACAATATGTTTGAAACTTTGGTAAAATTTAATCATTTTTCTACGCTAATAACCCTCAATAATTTAAATAGTTTCTGATTTCTTGCAAATGAGGGCATTGCAAGATCTTAAGTGTGGGAAGGGGTTAAATTCTTTCGGATTTTAAAATTTTTATTTTATACACTTGGTTACCATTAAAAATACTAGTAAAGCAGTAGTTGTATTAGAATCTAGTGCTCTCCGATAACAAGGAACAGCCCTAGTCTTATATACTAACTACCCACTTCTAGTAAATTTTTCAAAATTTTTAACAAAATGAATTCAAAATCATGTTTATACATATTTATGAACGATGAAAACTAGGTCATTGAGCCGAAATTATCGTTACCTCGGAAAGGACATAAATTGAGAAACAACCAAAATGTTAGAATTCATTTAATAAGAATGGAATAGAAGAGAAAAAGGCAAAGAAAAACATAAATAAAAGCCAAGTGTGGGAAAAGTTTACCAAGTCATTCAAAACATATATCACATATTTTTGTACAAACAATTGAAAATACTTTTGTTTTGAACGATAATCAACTGTTTTATCCAATGAAACTATCAAAGAGAGATGGATCTACACGATGAATCAATTCCATCATTAAAAGGAAGTAAAGTCTTCCGAAAAAGACACGCGCTTCTTGATTTAGGTCATGAAGTTGTCGTCCAGACCAGCTGTAGGTTGACGAAAAATCTAGAAAAGTCATCACTAAAATCAGTAGGAAATCCACGGACCTCAGCATTAAACAGGGTCGCCAAGTGGTCAGATTTATCCTAACCATGAGAAGGATTTATCTCGTACAATGGGGAGGCACCGTGCAAATTAGCTTGATAAGACTAATGAATCAGATCCCCAGAAAGGATAATCTCCTTAAAGATTAAAAATCAGCTTTTAAGCCTGATATTACTCAATCCTTGAGATTGACCTTAAAGATTGAGAATTCAAACTCATGGAATTCAATGATATCTAAACTCGAGCTTGAACGAGAAAATATTTTGATCAAAATTACAAACCAATTTGTTTTTTGAAATCCATTTTCAATGCGTTCATTACCATTGAACGTAAAATCCTAGGAATTCACCTGGAATTCATTAGGTCACCTGAACCAAATCGGGTGTCAACCGTAAGAACGGTGGTTGCATAGCATGGTCGGAGACAGGACCTTGTGCCAGACCGAAAAATTAAAGGATGATCTTTACTATTGCTCCTACCAAGGATAGTTCTAGCATCCGACACGTTAAAAAGACCATAATCATCTGCATGTCACTGGACATTGCCTTAACAGTTTCTTGTTCATCGCTTTCCTTTACAACCGGACGGTAGTTTGCCGAAAGGTAATATACGGAACAAGTAAACTGGATGTGTGCTTTCCGATACAGGGATAGCAGTGGATTACACGAGCCTAAAAGTTTTAGCCAAAATATTGATCCACAGATATATTTTGCAACACCGATGATGGATCAAATCAGAAAACTTGTCTAGGGTAAAATCCAGCTTGAATTTTCAAAAGATCAAATGTTTTCATAAAGATCCAATTTCCTTAAGGATCTAAATTTTTATAGTCATGTGGGACTGTAAACCACCTTTCAAATGTGCACTTTGCTTTGGAAACCGAAAGTAAATCGGCTATTTGATTGCAAGTGTCGTTGACCTAAACCCGAGGCAACGATAAAAGACACACCCACCTTTAAACCACATCGTTACTATCATTGTTTATACCGCTGTATTGAAGTCACTTATGTACAAAGTGTGAAGAATAAAGAAGTGATTCAAGTGTTTCAAGACTATATTGCTTGAGGACAAGCAACGCTTAAGTGTGGGAATATTGATAAGGCTAAAAATGAACACATATTTTACAGCATTATTCCCCAAGAAAGACAAAATTTTAGTTGATATTGTTCGATTTACAAGCACTATTCGTTTAAATATTAAAAAGTGAAGATAAAAGGCAGATTCGACAAATTGAAGACGGAAAGGTCCAAAAAGCTAAAAAGTACAAGATTCAATCAAAAAGGTTCAAATTATTGATGAGGAACGTCTCAAAATAACAAGAGTACAAGTTACAAGACGCAAAGTACACGATATAAAATAGTACGCGAGGACGTCCGAAAATCCGGAACCGGGACCTGAGCCAAGAAGAAACGCCCGACGCAACGGACCAAAAATATCTAGTCTACTATGCACAAGAATATAATATAATATATATATAATTATATATAATTATATATTATATATTATTATTATATTACGTCGGCAAGAAGAAAACAAAGCAATTTGGCTGGATCCAGGGTGGCCATGCGACTCGCATGGCCAGAGGCACAAAATCCATGCGAGTCGCATGGAGTGAAAATGCTGGTCAGGTCCTATATAAAGCCAGTTTTCTGCCGAGTTTTAAACACACAAAAAATATATCTCTTTCTCTCAATATATCGTATATATTTATATTTATATTTATAATTTATATTTTAATTTCAATTATAATTCTAATAATAAGGGTATGTTAGCGAATGTTGTAAGGGTGTAAGTCAAAATTCTGTCCGTGTAACGCTACGCTATTTTTAATCATTGTAAGTTATGTTCAACCTTTTTATATTAATGTCTCGTAGCTAAGTTATTATTATGCTTATTTAAAACGAAGTAATCATGATGTTGGGCTAATTACTAAAATTGGGTAACTGGGCTTTGTACCATAATTGGGGTTTGGACAAAAGAACGACACTTGTGGAAATTAAACTATGGGCTATTAATGGGCTTTATATTTGTTTAACTAAATGATAGTTTGTTAATGTTAATATAAAGATTTACAATTGGGCGTCCCTATAAATTACCATATACACTCGATCGGACACGATGGGCGGGGTATTTATATGTACGAATAATCGTTCATTTAACCGGACACGGGAATGGATTAATAACCACTAGAATAATTAAAACAAAGGTGAAATTACATTCAAGGGTAATTGGTGTAATTGTTAACAAAGTAGTAAAATCTTGGTTTACACGCAGTCGATAACCTGGTGTATTCATTAAACAAAGTATTAAAACCTTGTTACAATTCGAATCCCCAATTAGTTGGAATATTTAACTTCGGGTATAAGAATAATTTGACGAGGACACTCGCACTTTATATTTATGACTGATGGACTGTTATGGACAAAAACCAGACGGACATATTAAATAATCCAGGACAAGGGACAATTAACCCATGGGCATAAAACTAAAATCAACACGTCAAACATCATGATTACGGAAGTTTAAATAAGCATAATTCTTTTATTTCATATTTAATTTCCTTTATTTTATATTTAATTGCACTTCTAATTATCGCATTTTTATTGTTATTTTATTTAATTGCACTTTTAATTATTGTACTCTTTAATTATCGCAAGTTTATTTTATCGCACTTTTATTATTCGAAATTTCATTATCGTTATTTACTTTACGCTTTAATTTAAGTCTTGTATTTATTTTTAATATTTTACATTAGGTTTTAACTGCGACTAAAGTCTTAAAATCGACAAACCGGTCATTAAACGGTAAAAACCCCCCTTTATAATAATAATATTACTTATATATATATTTGTATTTTTATAAAAGTAAACTAATATAGCGTTGAGCTTTGTTTAAAGATTTCCCTGTGGAACGAACCGGACTTACTAAAAACTACACTACTATACGATTAGGTACACTGCCTATAAGTGTTGTAGCAAGGTTTAAGTATATCCATTCTATAAATAAATAAATATCTTGTGTAAAATTGTATCGTATTTAATAGTTTTTCCTAGTAAAATATAAACTATTTCGTATACCTTAGCTTTGACATCAGTGGTACCACTATCTGCAATACAAAGATCCCCACCATTTGACTGATTTTGCACTCCAGTAGCGTACATCATGAACTTGAAAATATGAGAAACAAATAATGAGTACATAATTCATCAATATAATACATTCAAAAATATGTTATAAACAAAAGTACATAATAAGGAAACATATAGTAAAGTGTGATGACCCGAAAATTTCAGATCAAATTTAAACCAAATCTTTATACGAAATCGACACGATAAGCAAAGTTTATATTGTTGAGTTTAAAAATATGAAATTTATTTCATATATGCAATTACCCTTTGACTATTCCCGACGATTCACGAACCATTGTTTGTAAATAAATATATATATATATATATATATATATATATATATATATATATATATATATATATATATATATATATATATATATAATTGATATATATATATATATATAATTGATATATATATATATATATCAATTATTTATATATATATATATATATATATATATATATATATATATATATATATATATATATATATATATATATATATAAATGTAAATGTATAAATAATAATTGAAAGAAATAAAATATAATAAGATCAAATATGTAAAATAAGATACAAATAATTAAGTGTAGTTTAAAGTGAATCTATATATAAATATATATGATTTCATAATCATTACATGTATATTATAATTTATAAATAATAATTAATCAATAAAAGTTATGATATAATATTATATGATTAATAAATATTACAAGTTAAAATATAGTTGTTATGGAAATATTATTATTATTTTCATTAATATCAAAATTAGTTATATTATTATAAACAATATGTGGATATGAAATTTAATGCATTTAATTTATTATTTTTACTAATATTATTATTACTCTCATTACTATTATTAGAATAAATGTTTAATATAAATATCAATGTGATTATTATTATTATGTAAACTACTTAAATATGAAATGTGATACAATTGATTTGTTATATTATTATGATTATTATTAATATTATTATTCATGTCATAATCAGTAGTAAGATTACAATTGTAATTATTATTAATGATTATTTATTATTATTACCTTTATCAATATTATTATTATTAATATCATTATTATTATTATGATAATTAATAGTAAAAACATAATTATTATGATTAATATTATCATCATTATTTTTACAAGCATAATTACTAAAAATTGTTAGTTTGATTATAGTTATCATTATAATACAAATTATTATTTTCATAGTATTGTCATTACTTTTATTATTATTTGTAACGACCCTGGAATTTCCAACATTATTTTATTAATAATTATTATTATTAATACGCGTGTTTAAATGAATGTATGTTATTACATTTACATGTTGCTATGATTGCCCGAACTTGACTTTAATGGCCCGAAACGTCTTTGTGACACCCGAAACTTGCACGAATAATATTACTAGATATTATTTGCATTCATGATTAGTTTTATTAATCATTTTAATTAACTATATTGATTAGTTAGTTACTTGGGCTTTATTTGGGTTTATTTGTTAATTATTTGAACTTGGGCTTTGTTAGTGTAATGGACTTATGACTTTGGACTTTAAAAGCCCACCCTACATTATTAATGGACCTAACTAGCCCATGTTACACATGTAAGTATCACTTTGAGGATTAACTAGTTAGTTATTTCATTAAGAATCTAGTTGCTTGTTCTTTCCCATAAACAACCATTCTTTATCCATCTTTTGTAAGCTTTTCAACCAAGTAACCATTGAACTTCTCCCTCCATCCTTTTTTCAGCTGCAGTCGTGATCTATAGGGTGCCAAGAGGGTTCAAAATCTTTTTCTTTCATTACTACTTCATCACTTGTTACTCTCTCAAACACACACACAAAAATACTTCCAAGTTTTCTCTCTTTTCTCTCTAGTTGTAGTAAGTAACAAGCTTTAATTTCTCTTCTTTTTCTTTAACTAAAACTGAATTTATACACACTTAATCATCATCATCATCATCTTTTGTTACTTGCTTGTTTGATTTCTTGTTAGTTGTTGTTACTTGTTTCATCTTGTTGTTGTAGTTACTTACTAGCTTTCAAGAACCTAACTTTCTAGTTTTGGTTCTTCTATTATCTTGTAAGTTCAAGAACACAAGAACATAAACTCACTAGTTTATGATTCTACTTCAATTGTTTCAAAAGTTACAAGTTCCGTGTGTTGATTAAAGACATACTTGAAGCTCATGAAGTAAACTTTAAAGTTTACTTTCTAAAGATCAAACTTTGGTTTGAATCTTTAAAGTATGAACAACCATGAACCTTTTCTTGTTTATTTAAGTTTACTACTTCATTTATGCACTTTAATTTCATGTAGTTAGTTTATATGGTCAAGTACTACAAGTTAGTCTTGATCTCATATCTCTTGAACAAATTAAGTTAACCTTGGAAGTTCAAGAACACACAAACAAGTTTTCTTTAAATATAACTTTGGATCTAGACTTTTGAGTCTTGGATCTTCAAGATCAAACTAAGAACTATGTTCTACTACTTATGATCTTGATTAGTTAGTTAACTTTCAAGTTTATGGTTCAATATTTCTTTTAAAGTTCATGTAAGTGTCAAACCTAAGACTTTGATGTAACTTTGGTTCATCAAACTACATGCAACTCTTAAGTGAGTTGTGCTTCATGTCTTAGACTTGCACTAGGGTTATGATGGTCAAGACTTGGTTAAGATGATGTAGATACATCAATGAGTTGTACACTTGAAGCTATATGCATCAAGGATGAGAACCATGATGAACATCAAGCACCAAGACCACCGGAACCCTATTAAACTCACAGTTCTGTCCAAAAGCTACTGGTCTGGTGATTCTGTAACAGACCAGTAGACCCGGGCTGTTCTAACCTTGATTTTTAGATAGAACTTTTTGAGTAGATAACTTTTCATATAGGACTCGTCTTAATCCGAGTTACGGTTTAGGATTTATGGCCCTCCGATCGTTACTATGTCCTTTAACGTTGTGCAGAAATTTCTGACCTACTCGCACTTAGACCATCGCCACGGTCAAACCAAGACGAGTTTGCTTCTGTAAATTTTACCACACTTAAGGGACTCATAGACGGAGCCATGACCACTGGTCTCACCTTAATGCAGTAAGGGTAAAGGCCGTGGTGACTAACTGAAGTCAGACTTTGTTGAAAACTACTTTCATAAACGAAACTTACTTTACGCCTTTTGTTTGATGATGAATGATGATGACCCTTAAGACCTTATTTACATACTTTTAAACCTATTAAGACGATTTACTGACTTAGTACTATTTGCCTTAGGTTGAGGACCTTCGGACCGATTACTTGCATACCTTTTCCGAACCGACTTTACGACTACATATCATTGTGAGTTATAGCATTCCCTTTTTACTTTAACTTATTTTAGGAACTGAGAATACATGCGGATTTTATGTTTTACATACTAGGCACAAGTACTTAAACTTATATATGTGTGGGTTATACAACGTCATAAACATTCCCTTTAGCTCGGTAACGTTTAATCATTGGTTTTTGAACCGTGAACGCGAATCTTAGATATGGATCCATAGGGTTTGACATCCCCACTTGGGCTAGTAGCGCTAGCATTTAATGAGTGTTTAATACTTTGTAAACATACGCACTTGCCAAGTGTACTTTCAGGGGGTATAAACGTTAAGTTAGTTACCAAGTACCCACGGTTAACATATACTTTATCATACTGTTTTGAAACGCTCTTTGTAGCACTGAAATCTCGTGGCCTACCTTACATACTGTTATACTTAAACTATAGCTTACCAACCTTTGTGTTGACGTTTTTAAGCATGTATTTCTCAGGTGCTTGAGGTTGCTTCCGCTGTCTTACTTGTTGTGCTGTAGACACCCGCTGCTTAGAGTTATCCACGCATGAACTACTTTACTTTGCATTCAAACATTCATACTTTTGAATTATGACTTGTAACGACCATTTGGGGTCACGTACACTTATTATTTGCTTCTACTTAGTGAAGCATGCTTTTGAAATGTAAAACATTTGATGTCGGTTATGACATCACCTTTTTATCGTGAATGCAACTTCTTTAATTACAGCATATAGTACTTAACCTTGTAATGATCCTGTTGTTGATGATTCGTACACGATGGTTTTGTACGGGGCATCACATTTGGTATCAGAGCATTGGTTGTAGGGAATTAGGATGCATTAGTGAGTCTAAGACCGACCCGAGTAGGATTCACTAATAGGACTAATCTACAACTTGCTAGTTTACGTGTTTCTGCTGAACTTACTGCATGCTGCTGCTTACTGTTACTGCTATATGCCGTATGCTACTACATGATTTCACTACTGCATGCTATTACTTGCTTTCGATTGCATGCTAGTTTTGTACGATTACTGTTATTGCCATGCTACTTATTGTTATACATGATTTAAACTGTTGGCCTATTATTTGCTTGCTTTATGACATACTGACATGGAAAATTTATTTTTCCTTGTTCAGATGTCGGATGTTCCACCTGCTGGCATTTCGGGCAGTACAGACTCAGACCCCGTCGCCCTACCTACTGCTACACCTGCTGCTGCTACTACCGATACACCGGCCCCGACACCCACTAGTGATCCCGGTGCTTCTACTTCCGGAGCTGGTACTAGTGCACCTGCCCCAGTGTCTGCTCCCGGACCCTCGAGGTCACAGCCCCGCATTGGTGGTATTGAGATCCCCGCGGAGTTCGGGGAAGGGCCGTTTCGTAACCACATGCGCACGCCTTGCCGACGCACTCCCGACGGACGTTAGTTCGTGATTCTGCCAGGCAGACACAGACAGATGTTGGCCGCCTTCGGATGCTTCGGATTACCGGCTCAGCCACCAGTGCCACCACCACACGATTCGGATGACTCATCATCCGCCGATTCTTCATCATCAGACGACTCCAGCGATGATGAGGATCCTGCTGATAGACCTATTCAGGCACCCTCCACCCCGCCGAAGAAGCGGTACCGTTTCGACAGCACCGTCATTCCAGGGGTGAATAGAGGTCGTGCTTTTACTGACGCATTTGGCCATCGTCGTAGGGTTACTGCTCGTAAACGAGTTGTGCCATACCCTGCCGACCCTCAGATACGTAAGGTTCCCCGTTACGTATTGACTATTCCTGGAACCGTACCACCTAGATTTAGATACGGACCACTTACATCTAGGGACGTACCATCTACATCCGGAGCCGGACCATCTACACCAGCACCACCCGCACCACCCTCCCCACCTGCACCGCCTGCCCCACCAGCTCCCTCTAATGAGGAACTGACGAGGGAGATTGAGACTCTCCGAGCTCGAGTCACTGAGCTCGAGGAGCAGTTGGCTCGAGGAGCAGTTCACCCGCCTTCACCGTAGGACCTTGTATTTAGATTTCATGATGTAATCTAGTTGTAGCATCTTGTATCATTTATGTATTGTACGGACTTATCCAGATGTATGAAACTTATTATTATTAATGAATGGAACTTTGTGTTATTTAAATTCTTGCACGATGTTCTATTTACATTACTGTACGATGACTCTGTGGTATTTGTACCTAGATGCGTTATTTAATAACATGTGATGTTTTGATTCCATGTTGGTTAATATATACTATATTATTACATATTGAATGCTGGATTTTGACTTAAGTCAAAACTTTTGTTTAGAATACCATGGCCAACGGAAGAACCACACCTACCGCAGCCCAGATTGAGGACATGATCAGCGAACGGGTCGCTGCAGCCCTAGCAGAAAGAAATCTCGAAGCTCCACCGCCACCACCGGTTATTCCACCCGTTCAAAATGGGTGTACATACAAGGAATTCCAGAGCTGCAAACCGCATAACTTCAGCGGCACCGAGGGACCAGTTGGTCTCACCAGATGGTTCGAGAAACTTGAATCAGTATTCTGAGTTAGCAACTGTTCGGAGGTCAATAAGACCAAGTTTGCATCTTGCACGCTATCTGACGGCATGCTAACGTGGTGGAACACGTTAGCTCAAGCGAAAGGTATCGATGAGGCGTATGCTACGCCATGGGAGGAATTCAAGGCGGCTATGATTGATGAGTATTGTCCGAGAACCGAAATTCAAAAGATGGAAATTGAATTCATGCAATTAAAGGCCGTAGGGAACGACCTTAACAGTTACAATCGTAGGTTTTTTGGAGTTGGCTCTTATGTGTCCGACCATGGTCTCCCCCGAATTCAAGCGCATGGAGAAATACTTCTCGGGACTCCCTAAGTCCATCAAAGGAAATGTCACCTCATCCAAACCACCGAATGTTCCCGAAGCAATGCACATGGCGCATACTCTCATGAATCAAATTCTTGTTGATGAGCCGGAGAAGGCTAAGTTTGAAGCTGGTAGTAGCGAAAAGAGGAAATGGGACAACAACCACAACAACAACAACAACAACAATAACAGGGGGAGAAACTACGATCAGACCCCCGCCAAGAGGCACAACAACGGTGGAAACCCTAATCCCAAAAACAACACCAACACCAACCCGAACTACAAAGGAACCTTACCACAATGCAAACGGTGCTACAAGCACCATACTGGATATTGCAATGTTGTCTGTGAGAAGTGCCAACGGGCTGGGCATATCGGAAAGGACTGCAAGGTCACCACTTTGAATGGGAAGCCGAACACCAATGGACCGAAGAAGTGCTACGAATGTGGGCAGACGGGCCATTTCAGAAACGCGTGCCCAAATAAGCAAAAAGACGGAGGACCACCCCGAGGTAGAGCCTTCAATGTTAATGCAAGGGATGCACGCGATAACCCCGACTTGGTGATAGGTATATTCACAATCAACAATCTTTTAGCTTCTGTCTTGTTTGATACTGGTGCGGATAGAAGTTATGTATGTAGACATTTTTGTGATAAGATTAATTGGTCATTAGTCCCGTTAAAAGAAAGTATGCTTGTCGAGGTCGCAAATGGAAAACTTGAAACGGTTGACCATATTAGTCGTGGAGCTGTTATTAACATAGCTGGTGCAGATTTCGAAATTAATTTGATACCTATCAAACTGGGAAGCTTTGACGTGATCGTTGGTATGGATTGGTTGAGCAAGATAAAGGCCGATATTATCTGTGGAGATAAAGCCCTTCGCATACCACAAGGAGATGGCGAACCACTGGTTATCTATGGAGAGAGATGTACCTCGAAGTTGAACCTCATTAGTTGCGTGAAAACGCAAAAGATTATGAAGAAGGGAGGCTTTGCTGTCCTAGCACATGTGAAAGCGGTAGAAACTGAGGTGAAGAGCGTGAACGACGTTCGAATTGTGAACGAATTTTCCGATGTCTTCCCAGAGGAATTGCCTGGATTGCCGCCGCAGAGAGCTGTAGAGTTTCAGATTGATTTAGTGCCAGGAGCTGCACCTGTAGCTCGCGCACCTTATAGACTCGCACCTTTCGAGATGCAAGAATTACAGAGTCAACTACAAGAGCTGTTAGACCGTGGATTTATCCAACCAAGCTTCTCGCCTTGGGGCGCACCTGTGTTGTTTGTGAAGAAGAAGGATGGATCCTTCCGTATGTGTATCGACTACCGTGAACTCAACAAATTGACTATCAAGAATCGGTATCCTCTTCCACGAATTGACGATCTTTTTGATCAACTACAAGGATCGAGCGTTTATTCAAAGATCGATTTGTGATTCGGATATCACCAGCTGAGGGTGAAGGAAAGTGACGTGATGAAAACTGCATTCAGGACCCGTTATGGTCATTATGAGTTTCTCGTGATGCCATTTAGTTTGACAAATGCACCTGCTGTGTTCATGGACCTCATGAATCGTGTCTGCAAGCCTTACTTGGACAAGTTTGTTATCGTCTTCATAGATGATATCCTCATCTACTCTAAGAGCGAAGAAGAACATGAGCAACACCCCCGATTAGTGCTTGAACTCTTAAGACAAGAGCAACTTTACGCCAAATTCTCCAAGTGCGAATTTTGGTTGAAGGAAGTACAGTTTTTGGGTCATGTTGTGAGCGACCAGGGTATCAAAGTTGATCCCGCCAAGATTGAAGCCATCAGCAAGTGGGAGACCCCCACTACTCCAACGCATATTCGCCAATTCCTAGGTCTCGCCGGTTATTATCGAAGGTTTATCGAAGGTTTCTCTCTGATTGCGCGTCCTTTGACCGCGCTGACTCACAAGGGCAAGAAGTTCATTTGGGAACCCGCGCACGAATCAGCATTTCAAACTTTGAAGAAGAAGTTAACCTCCGCACCTATCCTATCACTTCCTAAGGGCAGTGACGACTTTGTTGTTTATTGTGATGCATCGAAGAGTGGTTTTGGTTGTGTACTGATGCAACGATCAAAGGTTATTGCCTATGCCTCCCGCCAATTGAAGATTCACGAGCGGAACTACACTACACATGATCTTGAACTTGGAGCCGTTGTCTTTGCGCTTAAATTGTGGAGACACTATTTGTATGGAACTAAGAGCACTGTCTTCACCGATCACAAGAGTCTCCAGCACATCTTTGATAAGAAGCAACTGAATATGAGATAGCGTCGATGGATCGAGATGCTCAACGACTATGATTGTGAACTCCGTTATCACCCTGGCAAGGCCAATGTTGTAGCTGACGCTTTAAGCCGAAAGGCGAGGACGTCACCTCTTCGTGTTAGGGCTCTGAACATCACCATCCATTCGAACCTCAACAGCCAGATCAGAGTAGCCCAAGATGAGGCTCTCAAGGAGGAGAACATATCTCATGAACATTTGAACATACTTGTCTCTCAATTCGAGGTTAGGGAGTCTGGACTTCGATGTTATGCCGGGAGAATTTGGGTACCTTATTATGGAGATCTACGAAACCTTATACTTGATGAAGCACACAAATCAAGATATTTGATTCATCCTGGAGTGAGCAAAATGTACCACGATCTTAAAGAACAGTATTGGTGGCCGAATCTTAAGAAAGACGTCGCAACTTATGTTGGTAAGTGTTTGACTTGCTCGAAGGTTAAAGCCGAGCATCAGAGACCTTCTGGTTTACTTCAACAGCCGGAGATCCCACAGTGGAAGTGGGAAAGGATCACAATGGATTTCATCACCAAGCTACCAAAGACGGTGGGCGGATACGATACTATTTGGGTTATTGTTGACCGCCTTACTAAATCTGCACACTTTCTAGCGATGAAGGAAATGGATACAATGGAAAGACTTGCTCAACTTTACATTAAGGAGGTTGTATCACGACACGGTGTACCTTTATCGATCATCTCCGATCGCGATCCCCGTTTTGCTTCTAGATTTTGGCGTTCTTTGCAAGAAGCCATGGGAACTCGTCTCGACATGAGTACTGCTTATCATCCTCAGACTGATGGGCAAAGTGAACGAACGATTCAGACGTTGGAATACATGTTGCGTGCATGTGTCATTGATTTTGGAAAGGCCTGGGAAAGGCATTTGCCACTAGCCGAATTCTCGTACAACAACAGTTATCACTCTAGCATTAATGCTGCACCTTTTGAAGCATTGTATGGCCGTAAGTGCCGATCCCCTATTTGTTGGGCCGAAGTAGGCGAAAAGTAAATCACCGGACCCGAGGTAGTCCACGAAACCACGGAGAAGATTGCTCAGATTCAAGCTAGACTTAAGACTGCCCGTGATCGTCAAAAGAGTTATGCCGATCTTAAACGTAAGGACTTTGAATTCAACGTTGGTGATTGATGTTTCGCGAGGTGTATATAAAATAGCTTTTAATTTTAGCAGGAAATACTATTAAATACGATACATTTTTACACAAGATATCTATTTATTCATAGAATGGATATACTTAAACCTTGCTACAACACTTATAGGCAGTGTACCTAATCGTACAGTAGTGTAGTTTTTAGTAAGTCCGGTTCGTTCTACATCAGCACCACCCGCACCACCCTCCCAACCTGCACCGCCTACCCCACCAGCTCCCTCTAATGAGGAACTGACGAGGGAGATTGAGACTCTCCGAGCTCGAGTCACTGAGCTCGAGGAGCAGTTGGCTCGAGGAGCAGTTCACCCGCCTTCACCGTAGGACCTTGTATTTAGATTTCATGATGTAATCTAGTTGTAGCATCTTGTATCATTTATGTATTGTACGGACTTATCCAGATGTATGAAACTTATTATTATTAATGAATGGAACTTTGTGTTATTTAAATTCTTGCACGATGTTCTATTTACATTACTGTACGATGACTCTGTGGTATTTGTACCTAGATGCGTTATTTAATAACATGTGATGTTTTGATTCCATGTTGGTTAATATATACTATATTATTACATATTGAATGCTGGATTTTGACTTAAGTCAAAACTTTTATTTAGAATACCATGGCCAACGGAAGAACCACACCTACCGCAGCCCAGATTGAGGACATGATCAGCGAACGGGTCGCTGCAGCCCTAGCAGAAAGAAATCTCGAAGCTCCACCGCCACCACCGGTTATTCCACCCGTTCGAAATGGGTGTACATACAAGGAATTCCAGAGCTGCAAACCGCATAACTTCAGCAGCACCGAGGGACCAGTTGGTCTCACCAGATGGTTCGAGAAACTTGAATCAGTATTCCGAGTTAGCAACTGTTCGGAGGACAATAAGACCAAGTTTTCATCTTGCACGCTATCTGACGGCGCGCTAACGTGGTGGAACACGTTAGCTCAAGCGAAAGGTATCGATGAGGCGTATGCTACGCCATGGGAGGAATTCAAGGCGGCTATGATTGATGAGTATTGTCCGAGAACCGAAATTCAAAAGATGGAAATTGAATTCATGCAATTAAAGGCCGTAGGGAACGACCTTAACAGTTACAATCATAGGTTTTTGGAGTTGGCTCTTATGTGTCCGACCATGGTCACCCCCGAATTCAAGCGCATGGAGAAATACTTCTCGGGACTCCCTAAGTCCATCAAAGGAAATGTCACCTCATCCAAACCACCGAATGTTCCCGAAGCAATGCGCATGGCGCATACTCTCATGAATCAGATTCTTGTTGATGAGCCGGAGAAGGCTAAGTTTGAAGCTGGTAGTAGCGAAAAGAGGAAATGGGACAACAACCACAACAACAACAACAACAACAATAACAGGGGGAGAAACTACGATCAGACCCCCGCCAAGAGGCACAACAACGGTGGAAACCCTAATCCCAAAAACAACACCAACACCAACCCGAACTACAAAGGAACCTTACCATAATGCAAGCGGTGCTACAAGCACCATACTGGATATTGCAATGTTGTCTGTGAGAAGTGCCAACGGGCTGGGCATATCGGAAAGGACTGCAAGGTCACCACTTTGAATGGGAAGCTGAACACCAATGGACCGAAGAAGTGCTACGAATGTGGGCAGACGGGCCATTTCAGAAACGCGTGCCCAAACAAGCGAAAAGACGGAGGACCACCCCCAGGTAGAGCCTTCAATGTTAATGCAAGGGATGCACGCGATAACCCCGACTTGGTGACAGGTATATTCACAATCAACAATCTTTTAGCTTCTGTCTTGTGTGATACTGGTCCGGATAGAAGTTATGTATGTAGACATTTTTGCGATAAGATTAATTGGTCATTAGTCCCGTTAAAAGAAAGTATGCTTGTCGAGGTCGCAAATGGAAAACTTGAAAAGGTTGACCATATTAGTCGTGGAGCTGTTATCAACATAGCTGGTGCAGATTTCGAAATTAATTTGATACCTATCAAACTGGGAAGCTTTGACGTGATCGTTGGTATGGATTGGTTGAGCAAGATAAAGGCCGATATTATCTGTGGAGATAAAGCCCTTCGCATACCACAAGGAGATGGCGAACCACTGGTTATCTATGGAGAGAGATGTACCTCGAAGTTGAACCTCGTTAGTTGCGTGAAAACGCAAAAGATTATGAAGAAGGGACGCTTTGCTATCCTAGCACATGTGAAAGCGGTAGAAACTGAGGTGAAGAGCGTGAACGACGTTCGAATTGTGAACGAATTTTCCGATGTCTTCCCAGAGGAATTGCCTGGATTGCCGCCACAGAGAGCTGTAGAGTTTCAGATTGATTTAGTGCCAGGAGCTGCACCTGTAGCTCGCGCACCTTATAGACTCGCACCTTCCGAGATGCAAGAATTACAGAGTCAACTACAAGAGCTGTTAGACCGTGGATTTATCCAACCAAGCTTCTCGCCTTAGGGCGCACCTGTGTTGTTTGTGAAGAAGAAGGATGGATCCTTCCGTATGTGTATCGACTACCGTGAACTCAACAAATTGACTATCAAGAATCGGTATCCTCTTCCACGAATTGACGATCTTTTTGATCAACTACAAGGATCGAGCGTTTATTCAAAGATCGATTTGTGATTCGGATATCACCAGCTGAGGGTGAAGGAAAGTGACGTGATGAAAACTGCATTCAGGACCCGTTATGGTCATTATGAGTTTCTCGTGACGCCATTTAGTTTGACAAATGCACCTGCCGTGTTCATGGACCTCATGAATCGTGTCTGCAAGCCTTACTTGGACAAGTTTGTTATCGTCTTCATAGATGATATCCTCATCTACTCTAAGAGCGAAGAAGAACATGAGCAACACCTTCGATTAGTGCTTGAACTCTTAAGACAAGAGCAACTTTACGCCAAATTCTCCAAGTGCGAATTTTGGTTGAAGGAAGTACAGTTTTTGGGTCATGTTGTGAGCGACCAGGGTATCAAAGTTGATCCCACCAAGATTGAAGCCATCAGCAAGTGGGAGACCCCCACTACTCCAACGCATATTCACCAATTCCTAGGTCTCGCCGATTATTATCGAAGGTTTATCGAAGGTTTCTCTCTGATTGCGCGTCCTTTGACCGCGCTGACTCACAAGGGCAAGAAGTTCATTTGGGAACCCGCGCACGAATCAGCATTTCAAACTTTGAAGAATAAGTTAACCTCCGCACCTATCCTATCACTGACGACTTTATTGTTTATTGTGATGCATCGAAGAGTGGTTTTGGTTGTGTACTGATGCAACGATCAAAGGTTATTGCCTATGCCTCCCGCCAATTGAAGATTCACGAGCGTAACTACACTACACATGATCTTGAACTTGGAGCCGTTGTCTTTGCGCTTAAATTGTGGAGACACTATTTGTATGGAACTAAGAGCACTATCTTCACCGATCACAAGAGTCACCAGCACATCTTTGATAAGAAGCAACTGAATATAAGATAGCGTCGATGGATCGAGACGCTCAACGACTATGATTGTGAACTCCGTTATCACCCTGGCAAGGCCAATGTTGTAGCTGACGCTTTAAGCCGAAAGGCGAGGACGTCACCTCTTCGTGTTAGGGCTCTGAACATCACCATCCATTCGAACCTCAACAGCCAGATCAGAGTAGCCCAAGATGAGGCTCTCAAGGAGGAGAACATATCACATGAACATTTGAACATACTTGTCTCTCAATTCGAGGTTAGGGAGTCTGGACTTCGATGTTATACCGGGAGAATTTAGGTACCTTATTATGGAGATCTACGAAACCTTATACTTGATGAAGCACACAAATCGAGATATTCGATTCATCCTGGAGTGAGCAAAATGTACCACGATCTTAAAGAACAGTATTGGTGGCCGAATCTTAAGAAAGACGTCGCAACTTATGTTGGTAAGTGTTTGACTTGCTCGAAGGTTAAAGCCGAGCATCAGAGACCTTCTGGTTTACTTCAACAGCCGGAGATCCCACAGTGGAAGTGGGAAAGGATCACAATGGATTTCATCACCAAGCTACCAAAGACGGTGGGCGGATACGATACTATTTGGGTTATTGTTGACCGCCTTACTAAATCTGCACACTTTCTAGCGATGAAGGAAACAGATACAATGGAAAGACTTGCTCAACTTTACATTAAGGAGGTTCTATCACGACACGGTGTACCTTTATCGATCATCTCCGATCGCGATCCCCGTTTTGCTTCTAGATTTTGGCGTTCTTTGCAAGAAGCCATGGGAACTCGTCTCGACATGAGTACTGCTTATCATCCTCAGACTGATGGGCAAAGTGAACGAACGATTCAGACGTTGGAATACATGTTGCGTGCATGTGTCATTGATTTTGGAAAGGCCTGGGAAAGGCATTTGCCACTAGCCGAATTCTCGTACAACAACAGTTATCACTCTAGCATTAATGCTGCACCTTTTGAAGCATTGTATGGCCGTAAGTGCCGATCCCCTATTTGTTGGGCCGAAGTAGGCGAAAAGTAAATCACCGGACCCGAGGTAGTCCACGAAACCACGGAGAAGATTGCTCAGATTCAAGCTAGACTTAAGACTGCCCGTGATCGTCAAAAGAGTTATGCCGATCTTAAATGTAAGGACTTTGAATTCAACGTTGGTGATTGATGTTTCGCGAGGTGTATATAAAATAGCTTTTAATTTTAGCAGGAAATACTATTAAATACGATACATTTTTACACAAGATATTTATTTATTCATAGAATGGATATACTTAAACCTTGCTACAACACTTATAGGCAGTGTACCTAATCGTACAGTAGTGTAGTTTTTAGTAAGTCCGGTTCGTTCCACAGGGAATCTTTTTAAACAAAGCTTAACGCTATATTAGTTTACTTTTATAAAAATACAAATATATATATAAGTAATATTATTATTATAAAGGGGGATTTTTACCGTTTAATGACCGGTTTGTCGATTTTAAAACTTTAGTCGCAGTTAAAACCAAATGTAAAATATTAAAAATAAATACAAGACTTAAATTAAAGCGTAAAGTAAATAACGATAATGAAATTGTGAATAATAAAAGTGCGATAAAATAAACTTGCGATAATTAAAAAGTACGATAATTAAAAGTGCAATTAAATACAATAACAATAAAAATGCGATAATTAGAAGTGCAATTAAATATAAAATAAAGGAAATTAAATATGAAATAAAAGAATTATGCTTATTTAAACTTCCGTAATCATGATGTTTGACGTGTTGATTTTAGTTTTATGCCCAAGGGTTAATTGTCCTTTATCCTGGATTACTTAATATGTCCGTCTGGTTTTTGTCCATAACAGTCCATCAGTCATAAATATAAAGTGCGAGTATCCTCGTCAAATTATTCTTATACCCGAAGTTAAATATTCCAACTAACTGGGGACTTAAACTGTAACAAAATTTTAATACTTTGTTTAATAATTACACCAGGATGTCGACTGAGTGTAACCCAAGGTTTTAATATTTTGTTATCAATTATACCAAGTGTCCTTGTACATAATTTCACCCCTGTTTTAATTATTCTAGTGGCTATTAATCCATTCCCGTGTCCGGTTAAATGAACGATTATTCGTACATATAAATACCCCGCCCATCGTGTCCGATCGAGTGTATATGGTAATTTATAGGGACGCCCAATTGTAAATCTTTATATTAACATTAACAAACTATCATTTAGTTAAACAAATATAAAGCCCATTAATAGCCCATAGTCTAATTTCCACAAGTGTCGTTCTTTTGTCCAAACCCCAATTATGGTACAAAGCCCAATTACCCAATTTTAGTAATTAGCCCAACATCATGATTACTTCGTTTTAAATAAGCATAATAATAACTTAGCTACGAGACATTAAATTAAAAAGGTTGAACATAACTTACAATGATTAAAAATAGCGTAGCGTTACACGGACAGAATTTCGACTTACACCCTTACAATATTCGCTAACATACCCTTATTATTAGGATTAAAATTAAAATTAAAATTAAAATTAAAATATAAATTATATATATATATTTTACGTATATAGATAGAGAGATGGATATATGTTATGAAAAATGATCAGAATTCGGTTGGCTTTATAGGGAGTTTCAAACTTTGGGTCTCCGCGACTCGCGGCATTTTTTGCCTTCAAATTCCGCGAGTCGCGGAGTTTGTAAATACAGCTCACCAGCTTTTGGCTCTTTGTTTGCCGACGATTTATTTTATAAATATAATATATATATAATTAATATAATTAATTATATATTATATTATATTTATATATATAATTAACTTGTAATTTTTAGTCCGTTGCGTCGAGCGTTGAGAGTTGACTCTGGTCCCGGTTCCGGATTTTCGAACGTCCTTGCGTACAATTTAATATCTTGTACTTTGAGTTTTGAATCTTGTACTCTTGTAATTTCGAGACGTTTCTTATCAATAATTGAAACCTCTTTGATTGTCTTTTGTACTTTTGAACTTTTTGGTCGTTTGCGTCTTCAATTCGTCGAATCTGTCTTTTGTCTTCACCTTTTATTATTTAAACGAATATCACTTGTAAATAGAACAATTGCAACTAAAAGCTTGTCTTTCTTGAGGAATACTGCTATGAAATATATGTTCGTTTTTAGCATTATCAAATATTCCCACACTTGAGCGTTGCTTGTCCTCAAGCAATATCGTCTTGAAATACTAGAATCACTTCTTTATTCTTCACACTTTGTACATCAGTGATTTCTATACGGTGGTATAAACAATGGTAGTAACGATATGGTTTACAGTCCCACATGACTATAAAAATTTAGATCCATTAAGGAAATTGGATCTTTATGAAAACATTTGATCTTTTGAAAATTAAATCTAGTTTTTACCCTAGATAAGTTTTCCGGAATAACCCTTTACCGGTGTTTGCAAAATATTTTTGTGGGTTTGGTGGGTTTCAGATTTGAAAATTTTAGCTCAAAACTTGCGGTTTTGTGTCACCCACTTGCTAACCTTGTATTTGGAAAGCAACACGTCCAGTTTACTTGTCCTGTATATTACCTTTCGGTAAACTACCGTCCGGTTGTAAAGGAAAGCGTTGAACAAGCAACTGTTAAGGCAATGTCTCCTGACATGCTTTTAATTATGGTCTATAACGTGTCGGACGCAATTACTATCCTGGGTAGGAGCAATAGTAAAGCTCACCCTTATAATTTTTCGGTCTGGCACAAGGTCCTGTCTTTGACCACTATGCAACCACCGTTCTTACGGTTGACACCCGGTTTAGTTCAGGTGACCTAATGAATTCCAGGTGAATTCCTAGGATTTCACGTTCAATGGTAATGAACGCATTGAAAATAGGGTTTTCAGAAAACAAATCGGTTTGTAATTTTGATCAAAATATTTTCTCGTTTAAGCTCGAGTTTAGATATCATTGAATTCCATGAGTTTGAATTCTCAATCTTTAAGGTCAATCTCAAGGATTGAGTATTATCAGTCTTAAAAGCTGATTTTTAATCTTTAAGGAGATTATCCTTTCTGGGGATCTGATTCATTAGTCTTATCCAGCTAATTTGCATGGTGCCCCCCCATTTTACGAGATAAATCCTTCTCATGGTTAGGATAAATCTGACCACTTGGCGACCCTGTTTAATGCTGAGGTCCGTGGATTTCCTGCTGATTTTAGTGATGACTTTTCTAGATTTTTCGTCAACCTACAGCTGGTCTGGACGACAACTTCATGACCTAAATCAAGAAGCGCGTGTCTTTTTTCGGAAGACTTTACTTCCTTTTAATGATGGAATTGATTCATCGTGTAGATCCATCTTTCTTACAGTAAATCAGGTAAAACTTTTTAGTTTAGTCCAAAGCAAAAGTATTTTCAGTTATTTGTACAAAAATATGTGATATATGTTTTGAATAACTTGGAGAATTTTCCCACACTTGGCTTTTATTTTCCTTTTTATTGTCCTCTATTCCATTTTAAATGAATTTTAACATTTTGGTTTGTTTCTCAATTTATGTCCTTTCTGAGGTAACAATAATTTCGGTGTTAAAACCTAGTTTTATCGTTCATAAATATGTATAAACATGATTTTGAGTTCATTTAATTGAAAATTTTGAAAATTTTTACTAGAATTGGGTAGTCAGTATATAAGACTAGGGCTGTTCTTTATTATCAGAGAGCACTAGATTCTAATACAACTACTACTTTACTAGTATTTCTAATGGTAACCAAGTGTATAAAGTAAAAATTTTAAAAATCCGAAAGAATTTAACCCCTTCCCACACTTAAGATCTTGCAATGCCCTCATTTGCAAGAAATCAGTAACAAATTAAATTATTGAGAGTGATTTGTGTGAAAATGATTAAATTTTACTAAAGTTTCCAAATATATTGGCGTTTGTTTGCTGAATGATAAATGGTACACATCATTTGTTCATTCCGTCTTGTTGTTATTTCACATATATTTTGCATCTTGTCGTCAAAATTAGTTGCTTTTGCTGAACTTAATGCCAGTCTTTGAAAATGCGTTGTTTTACCCTGTTGTGTACATAAGATAAACTGCAAACATATACACATATTTTTGAAGTTTGGTATATTACCCCACATTCAAAAATTATTAAAATCTAAGAATAAAAGTTAGAAAATTATAAAAACTATTACAATATTAACATAAGTATTAAACGTATCAATATTACAAATTACAAAATAAATAAAACTAAGTAGACTAGAGATGATACTGGTACCAATAGGGGTTCCAAGCATAACCATAGGTGCTATAAAATGCTTCGGCAGGGTTATACGTAGGATACGGTGGTTGCATCTCTATAGACCAGGGAGGGAATATGGGTTTCGGAGTAGGAATATAGTTTCTACCTATATGTTGGCAATGAGCTATGATTTGGTTTTGATGAACTTGCCAATCTTCAAATGCTCTCTGTCTAGCAATTTCGTACTCCTGTAAAGCTATAAACCTTTGCATTTCTTGCATTTCATTTCCCCCTCCTACATTACCTTGCTGTTAGTTTCTCTCAACCTGTGGATGTCTACCATGGTATTGGACTGCGGCGTTATTTCGCCTCTTCAAAACTTTCGCACCATGGTATACATTTAAACCTATAGTATCGCGGGGTTCTGGTTCTTCGACTAATAATCCCCCCAGACTTATATCCACACCGAGATATTCAGCAATCAAAGTAATAAAAATACCACCTCCTATTATGCTATGCGGTCTCATCCCCCTAACCATAGCTGATAAATAATAACCCACACAATAAGGTATACTTACAGTGCTTTGTGGGTCTCGAATACACATATGGTAAAACAAATCCTGTTCATTTACCTTTTCCTTGTTCTTACCTCTTTGTGTAATCGAATTAGCTAAAAACCTATGAATCACTCTTAATTCAGCTCTATCTATATCCAAATAAGAGTAATTTCCCCCTTTGAATCGGTGATGGCTTGTCATTTGACTCCATACACCGTGTGTATCAAAATTTTCATCTATCTTTCTACCATTTAGTATCAACCCTCTACAATCGGCAGATGCTAACTCCTCAGGCGTATATATACGTAAAGCCTGAGCCATGTCTAGTAAAGACATGTGGCGCATCGAACCTCCTAACAAAAATTTAATAAAAGATCGATCGGTTAAACTAGCTACCCGATCATTTAATTCTATACTACACAACAATTCTTCACACCATACTTTATATACAGGTCTACGCATGGTGAATAAACGTACCCAGTCGTTAAAAGTAGAATTACCATACCTCTGTGCAAGTAATTCCCTAATTGGCTCGGCCAATTCTACAACTTCTAATGGTCCCTATTCTATGACCCTCGGTACCTCAACAACTTTAGAATGAAGAGTATGCAAACCCCTTTGGTATTTTGGATAATCTATCCAAAGTCTGTCAAATCTCAGGTTCGGATGCAAATCTTCCAAGTGCATATCAGAAAATCTCATGACTGGATGAGGTATATCTTGCTTGTAGTAGCTATCCACCTCCTGTTGTTCCGCATTCTCAGCAGGAGCATTGCGAGCTTGGGATGAAGATTCACCCCTTTCAGTCTGCAAAACACATCAAACACAATTTTTGTGCATCCAAATATACATTAGTGTCAGCAAAATCATCAATCAAAATAATTACAATGACATGATCAATTTATATCAAACTTAAGCTTATTTTCACATTTTTATCAAATTTACACTTTTTCAAATAAGCATATACGAAAATGTTCGCCAAGTTCATAAGCATTCAACTCAAATAACATGTCAAAATAATCATTACTAGCAATTAAACAAGTTTCAAATGGCATTATCTCTCAAAAATCAAGTTCATGAATTTTTAGACTTGAAAAAGTCCACTTTAATTCTCAAAATCATGTTTAGGCTCAAAGTTTGGATCATTTAACTACCTAAACATGTTACACTACTTAATTTAGCAACAATTCATGAAAAAAATCGGCCATAACCTGTTTATATCAAAAAGCCCCAAATTTGCTCAAGAACACAAACCCTAGATTACTCAAAATTTGAAGTTTAAGGCTTCTAATCATGTTAAACAGCATCAATCTAGGTTATACAAGCATAATACATAAACAATTTAAGCCTAATTACGCTAAAAAGCATCAAAATCAAATTGGGGAAAAAATTGCTCAAGAACACTAATTTTCGGATTAAATGGTGTTTAGGTGTAGAAATTTACCGTTTTTCTTGAGTAATTCCTTGATAGCATCCTTCTCAACATGATTTTAGTAAAAGATTTGATGATTAACGGTTAAAAATTGTGATTTTGGGGGTGTATTTTCGTGTTTTTTCGGCAGTTATTTTCGCAGTGTTTTCTTTTTGTGGTGTGTGGTTTGAGACTGATCAGTTCGATCAGCTTTTATTTTTTTTTTTCTGTAATTTGGTCCCTCCGCGACTCGCGGTGTTTGGACCCTTCAAACTCCGCGACTCGCGGAGTTCGTTTTTTTTTTTTTTTATAACATCTTATACTAATTAAAACAATTAAGTAATTAATTTTAAAATTTTGTTTCCCTTGTTATTTAGGACGAGGTCGTTTCGGATCGATGTCCTAGTCCGTCCTTCGACAAAATTTTAAAATTTGTCTTTTTGTAGCGATTGTTTTAAAAGCTAAGATTTTTGGGTTTTTTAATGTTTTTGGCATACTTTAATTCAATAAGAAAAAAAAAATAATGATAATAAAAGTTCTCGTCCCTCCCTCTGGTAAAGCAATTTCGGTTCAACGACCTAGTCTTCAACTTACGACGAATTTTAAAAATCATATTTTTAACTTAATGAGATAAAGTAAATTTTTGTTTTTAAATTCACACAATTTAAATATAAAATTCAAAATTAATATTAAAAATTCACACCAAACTTTAAAATTTGAAATGCATAAAATTAAAAATTCATATTTTAAAAATTAAAAATTCACACCAAACTTAATTTAAAAATTCATATTATAAATTCACACCAAACTTATATTAATTTTTTAATTATTTACAATTTTAAATATATTGTTTTTACAAAGTTTACAATATTAATTTAAGATTTATATATTAATTTTAAAAACATGGTAAAAATAAAATTAAAAATCTTTTTGGCTTTTTATCCCACTTTAATCAATCAAATATTATCAAAAATATGCGCCCATCTTTTCGGTAAAGTAATTTCGGTTCCAAGACCTAATTTAACTCATGACGAATTTTTGAAATATTTTGGGTTGATTGATTAAAGATATTTATACCTTAAGAATAAACGTTAAATTTCGCAGTGATGTAATAAATTTTTGAATGATATCAATAATTTCGGTCGCCAAACCTAATTTTATTCAATACCAATTTAATACTTTATAGCGAATAAATTAGCGTTTATTATCAAAAGGTTAAAAATAAAAAAACAAAAAAAAAACTGTACAAACTTACCTGTGAAATAGATTTCTTAGTTATATGATCTATCCCATTCATAAGATAGTCGGTTTAATTAGTTTTCCATAGCTACATAGGCATAACCTCGAGCATTCAGTGTCTTTTCTTCTAAACATATGAACGGTCCGTCTCTGCATAAAGTAACAAATTCGGTATTTGAATAGGTTTGATTATTTGAACATTTACCTCCATGTGACCATTTTCCGCATTTGTGACATCTTTCTAGGTGTCGTGCTCTTCTTTTTGCTGCGGATTTTGATTTTCCTTTACCAAATTGTAACTTATTATCTTCGCATCTGGATTCTTTTCTAACTCCGTCCATTCTTTCTCTGATTACTGATACTATTTCACTCAGAATTGTGTCATTATTACGTTTAGTGATCAAAGCGTGTAGCATTAGACCATGGTTTAGTTCACAGGCAGTCTTCATTTCCTAAAAAAAATAAAAATTCAGAATGGGGGGAGAAGACTAGTTCTTTAGGGTCTGCTAGGGAAAGACCATTTGGGTTCCATTTTCGAGAACTACACGAAAACAGACAATCTAACTCTAACAGAAATATATATTATCCTTTAAAGACTTGATTCTCCCCACACTTAGTTAGCTGTGGTGTCGAAATTGTGATAAACTTCGTTGTCGACTTCCATCGGACTATCTATGTAGTGTTTAACTCTGTGACCATTAACTTTAAATTCAATCCCATTTGAATTTATCAATTCTACTGTTCCGTATGGGAAAACTCTTTTGACTATGAATGGTCCAGACCATCTTGATTTCAATTTTCCAGGAAATAGCTTGAATCGTGAATTGAAAAGAAGAACTCTGTCTCCTTCCTTAAATTCTTTTGAACTTCTGATTCTTTTATCAAGCCATTTCTTCGTTCTTTCTTTATAGATTAACGAATTTTCGTATGCTTCATGTCTTAATTCTTCTAATTCATTTAGTTGACTTAATCGTAGACGTCCGGCTTCATGTAAATCAAGATTACATGTCTTCAAAGCCCAAAATGCTTTGTGTTCAATTTCTACTGGAAGATGACATGCTTTTCCATAAACAAGTCTAAAAGGTGTGGTTCCAACTGGAGTTTTGTAGGCTGTTCTAAAAGCCCAGAGTGCATCCTCCAATTTAATGGACCATTCCTTCGGATTTGATCCTACGGTTTTCTCTAGAATACGTTTTAAAGCTCGGTTGGTATTTTCAACTTGTCCACTTGTTTGTGGATGATATGCGGTGGAGATTTTATGAGTTACTCCATATCTTTTAAGAACTTTCTCAAGTTGATTATTACAGAAATGAGTACCCCGATCACTTATTAAAGCTTTCGGTGTTCCAAACCTTGCAAAAAGACGTTTTAAAAAGTTGACTACAACTCGTGCATCGTTAGTTGGGAGAGCTTGTGCTTCTGCCCATTTAGATACATAATCAATGGCTACGAGTATATATAGATTATTATGAGATTTTGGAAATGGACCCATAAATTCAATACCCCAAATGTCAAATACTTCACATACTTGGATGACATTTTGTGGCATTTCATCACGTTGACTTATTTTTCCGACCCTTTGACAAGCATCACAGGATTTGCAAAGAAGGTGTGCGTCTTTGTAAATTGTAGGCCAATAGAATCCAGCCACATAAACTTTTCTTGCTGTTAGTTGAGGCCCATAATGCCCTCCTGTTGGTCCTGTGTGACATTGGTTTAAAATTTTACTAGCTTCATCTCCAAATACACATCGGCGTATTATTCCATTGGGACAACTTTTAAACAGATGTGGATCTTCCCAAAAATAGTGTTTTATATCACTGAAGAATTTCTTTCGTTTTTGGTACGATAATCCTTTTTCAAGGAATCCACAAACTAAGTAGTTTGCATAGTCTGCAAACCATGGGATTTCATTATAATCTATCTTCAATAGATATTCATTAGGAAAGTTGTCTTGTATGGCCGATTCATTTAGAACTTCTAATTCGGGATTTTCAAGACGAGAAAGATGATCAGCGGCGAGATTTTCTGCTCCTCTTTTATCTCGGATTTCAATATCAAACTCTTGTAAGAGTAAGATCCAACGGATTAATCTTGGTTTAGCATCTTGTTTTGAAAATAGGTATCTAAGAGCAGAATGGTCGGTATAGACCACCATTTTTGCTAGAACGAGATATGATCGAAATTTGTCAAAAGCAAAGACAATAGCAAGGAGTTTTTTTTCAGTAGTTGTATAGTTCGTTTGTGCTCCTTGTAACGTCTTACTAGCATAATATATAGGTTGAAATCGTTTTTCAATCCTTTGTCCTAAAACGGCTCCCATTGCAAAATCACTTGCATCGCACATTAGTTCAAATGGTAGATTCCAATTTGGTGTTATCATGATCGGTGCATTAGTTAGTTTCTCTTTAAGAATATTAAAAGATTTGATACACTCATCTGAAAAGATGAATGGAGCATCCTTTTCTAGGAGTTTATTCATAGGAGTGGCAATTTTAGAAAAATCTTTTATGAAACGTCGGTAAAAACCGGCATGCCCTAGAAAACTCCTAACTCCTCTAACATTGGTGGGATGTGGAAGTTTAGCAATTACATCTACTTTAGCTCTATCCACTTCAATTCCTTCTTTTGAAATTTTATGTCCAAGAACGATGCCTTCTTTAACCATGAAATGGCATTTCTCCCAATTAAGTACTAGATTTGATTGTTCGCATCTAATAAGCATTCGTTCAAGATTAGCTAGACATGTTTCAAATGTATCACCGAAGACTGAAAAGTCATCCATGAAAACTTCCATGCATTCTTCTATCATGTCATGAAAAATCGCCATCATACACCTTTGAAAGGTTGCAGGGGCGTTGCAAAGTCCAAATGGCATGCGTTTGTAAGCAAAAGTACCATAAGGGCACGTGAATGTGGTTTTCTCTTGGTCTTCGGGTGCTATTGGAATTTGAAAATATCCGGAAAATCCATCTAGAAAACAATAGTAACTATTTCCGGCTAATCTTTCCAATATTTGATCTATGAAAGGTAAGGGAAAGTGATCTTTTCTGGTGGCGTCATTTAATTTTCTATAATCAATACATACACGCCATCCTGTTACAGTCCTAGTAGGAATAAGCTCATTTTTCTCATTTGTAATGACAGTCATGCCACCCTTCTTAGGCACGCATTGAACTGGGCTTACCCATGGACTATCAGAGATTGGATAAATTAGACCTGCGTCTAGCAGTTTAATAATCTCTTTCTTAACTACATCTTGCATATTAGGATTTAGTCTTCGTTGGCGTTGCACATACGTTTTATGACCTTCTTCCATAAGGATTTTATGTGTGCAATACGAAGGACTTATTCCTTTAATATCATGAATCTTCCATGCAATGGCTGGTTTATGAGCTTTCAACACAGAAATGAGTTGTGATTTCTCATTTTCAGTAAGAGAAGACGATATTATTACAGGTAATTTAGATTCACCATGTAAATAAGCGTATTCCAAATGGTTTGGAAGTGGCTTTAACTTTAATTTCGGAGGTTCTTCTATCGATGATTTGTATCGATATCTGTCTTCTTCTTTTAGCATTTGGATTTCTTCTGTTGTTGGTTCATATCCATTAGCTATAAGTGTAGCTAACATTTCAGCTTCATCAATTGGTTCATTACCTTCTCCTAAAGAACATTCTCCTGTTCCTTGTAATTCTGGAAATTCTTCTAATAATTTTGCATGTGCATCTATAGTTTGAATATAATAACATGTATCATCTGCAGATTGTGGTTGTTGCATTGCTCTATCAACTGAAAAGGTAACACTCTCATCCTCTATACTTAGGGTCAATTTCTTACCGAACACGTATATCATTGCTTTAGCCGTGTTTAAGAATGGTCTTCCTAATATGAGTGGAACTTGAGAATCTTCTTCCATGTCCAGAACAACAAAATCTACTGGAAATACTAAAGTACCAACTTTAACTAGCATGTTCTCCATTATCCCTCTAGGATATTTTATTGATCTATCGGCTAGTTGTATGCTTATTCTGGTTGGTTTCAATTCTCCAAGGTCTAGTTTAGCGTATAGTGAATACGGCATTAGATTTATACTAGCACCTAAGTCTGCCAATGCTTCTATTGAACTAAGACTACCCAGAAAACATGGAATTGCGAAACTTCCTGGATCAGATAATTTTTCTGGTATCTTATTCAACAGCACTGCTGAACAATTAGCATTCATGGTAACAGCCGAGAGTTCTTCCATTTTCTTTCTATTTGAGATTAGATCTTTCAAGAATTTAGCATATCTAGGCATTCCTGAAATTACATCAATGAAAGGAAGATTTACATTTATCTGTTTAAACATATCCAAGAATTTGGATTGCTCGGCTTCAAGTTTCTCTTTCTTCATTTTACTCGGGTAAGGAAGTGGTGGTTGGTATGGTTTAACATAAGGTTTAGCCTTAACTGTGTTATCTTCATTAACCTTTTCAACTACCGGTTCTTTTTCCTTATCTTGATCAGGTTGTGGTTCTTGTGGAGTAGGAATAGCTTCATCAGAAGTTACAGGTATTTCAGGTGGTTTAAGTGTTGTACCACTTCTTGTGATAATGGCTTTAGCTGTTTCATTCCGAGGGTTAGCATTTGTATCACTAGGTAGACTTCCCAGTTTTCTTTCACCTATTAACCTTGCTAGGTTACTTACTTCTTGTTCCAGATTTTGAATAGAAGCTTGTTGATTTCTAAATGCTTGAGCATTTTGTTCATTAGTTTGTTTCTGAGATGTGAAAAACTGCGTTTGAGTTTCAACTAGCTTCGTCATCATGTCTTCTAAATTCGGCTTTTTATCATCGGTTTGTTGTGGTGGTTTGTTTTGAAAATTAGGTCTTTGCTGATTGTAATTATTATTGAATACTTGTTGATTGCTAGGACCTTGTTGGTTGTTGTATGGAATATTTCGGTTATAATTCTGGTTTTGATTGTAAATCGGTCTTGGCGGTTGATAATTATTCTGATAATTATTTCCAGGCCTTTGGTTTATGTATGAAATATTCTCTCTTTGTTCCATTGTTAATTCAATACTGAGACAATCTTTTGTCAAATGTGGTCCTCCACACTGCTCACAACTAATTCGTATTGAGTGAATATCTTTAGTCATCTTTTCCATTCGTCTCTCCACAGCATCTATCTTTGCGGAAATGGAATCTAAGTCATGGCTAGAATCGGCTCTAGCTGCTTTAGATGATCTAACGATATCTTTTTCTTGGTGCCACTCATGTGAGTGGGAAGCAGTGTTATCAATAATTTTGTAAGCATCAGTTTCGGTTTTCTTCATAATAGAACCACCAGCTGCTATATCTATGTCTTTTCTTGTAGTGATGTCACATCCTTGGTAGAATATTTGTACTATTTGACATGTGTCTAAACCATGTTGCGGACATCCTCTTAACAACATTTCAAATCTAGTCCACGCCTCATATAGAGTTTCATTTGGTTTCTGTGTGAACGTAACAATTTCTCCTTGAAGTCTTACGGCTTTAGATGCAGGAAAGAATTGTTTAAGAAATTTTTCAACTAAAACGTCCCATGTATCAATCGCCCCTTCAGGTAACGATTCCAACCAATCTTTGGCTTCTCCCTTTAAAGTCCAAGGAAATAACATGAGATATATCTGTTCATCCTCCACTTCTCGGATTTTAAATAGTGTGCAGATCCTATTAAAGGTACGTAAATGTTCATTTGGATCTTCCTTCGGCGCACCACTAAATTGGCATTGATTAGTCACCATGTGTAGAATTTGTCCTTTGATTTCATAATCTGGCGCATTAATGTCTGGATGAGTAATTGCGTGACCTTGGCCAGTGCGTTTAGCTCTCATTCGGTCTTCCATACTTAAAGGTTCCATATTCTCCATAATTGAACTTGTTGAATCGGAATCACTAGAGGATTCTGATTTAATGGTTCGTTCCTCAACAATCTCTGTTTAAATGATTAGTGGTTCCGGAGGAAAGTTTAGTGGTTCAGGATCTACGAATCGTTCCTGAATATTCTCCGGATTCTCAATTGTGAGGTCGGGTTCAAAAAATGGATTATCGGAAATTTGAACTGGAGTACTTGGTCGACTGGATGACGATTCTAAAGAAAAATCAACGGTGGTAATATTTTCTAAATGTCTTGATCTAGTTACAGGTGGTGAACGTACAAAAGGTGGTGAACGTCTTGCTCGATGCATTCACTGAATATCCTATTAGTTTTTAAAAGGAAAGAAAAATTATAATAAGTTATCCAATCAATAGACTTTTCTGATTTTGCCCACGTTTCGAATAGCCAAAAGATGCAGCAGAGGGGCAGGATTCGTTTGGTCTCAATATAATTGAGGACTGTTTGGCTCCAATAACCCGGTCCACGTACAAATCCAACTATTACTACGAACCAGAAAATTTTGATGTCTATCAATTTAACCACTTAAAATAAATTTTCGTAATTTTAAGAAATTTAGATAAGAAGTAGAATAAAAATCTATGTCCTAAAACTAGAATAGCGAGAAATAAGAAAGAAAAAGAGCGTGTCGGAAAAAGGTCGAAAAAGAAAAATGGTTGAAAAATAAAAGGTGACGGAAAAATAAAAGAAACTTATAAAACTTAAAAATACTTGACTAACCTAACCTTATTACTACAACTAACTTAAAATTATAATCGCAAATTGAGATTACTAATTGGAATGATAATTGATTCATAGGAAAAAGTCGTCTAAAAATATTAAAGCTTACAGGAAAAACTAAATCCCAAATTGAAATATCTTAAAAAGAAACTAAAACTTAAAAAGGCGTCGCAAAATTCTAAAGCACCTAAATCTTAGTCTAAAGAAAAAGCACTTAAGGAATTCTACGGCAAAGCCTAAAAATCTAGAAGTAAAAATAACTATGGCAAAAACTAAGTTTAAAACTAAATATGAGCTAAAAATACAAATATTACGCTAAAACGATTAAAAAAAGACAAAATATAAAAATATACAAAAAGTTGTAAAAAGTACAATTTTTATAAAAATATTATTTTTATATTATTTATTTATTAAAACTATTAATTTTACAATTTAATTAAACTAATTAAACAAAATATTAATAAAAACTAAAATAAATATTTAATTAAAACCTAATTAGGGTTTTATAATAATAATTATAATAATTACTCGTAATTAATGCCTGATTAGGGTTCTGTCGGCGTGTCAGGTTAGCTCCGCGAGTTGCGGTATTCCAAGAAGAAAACTCCGCGAGTCAAGAGGATCCAGAATTCAATTCAGGTACAGTTTTTTATTTGACGCGTTTTTTTTTTTCTGTTTTAAAATCTAAATATTTGTATATAAAAAAAACTTATATTTAAAAACTAAAATAAAAATAGAATTACTTTATAATTTTATAAATAAAAATCATAAAGCTAGATTTATATATATATATATATATATATATATATATATATATATATATATATATATATATATATATTTTCGGTTTTTTATATTTATAAAATATATTTATAAAATAAATTAAATAAAACTTATATTTTTACAAACTAAAGAAACTTTATACAACTTAAATATTTATCAAACTCCTAAAAATATTTATATTTTTGTTTTTCTTTTTATATTTTCGAATATTTAAAACGTATTTTTATAAAAACGAATTTTAATAAAAGTAAACTAAATTTTTTTTTTTTTATATTAGCATTGCGCTTCCGGCTTTTAAGAGTTCCCCGGCAGCGGCGCCAAAAATATACTTGATGTTTCGCGAGGTGTATATAAAATAGCTTTTAATTTTAGCAGGAAATACTATTAAATACGATACATTTTTACACAAGATATTTATTTATTCATAGAATGGATATACTTAAACCTTGCTACAACACTTATAGGCAGTGTACCTAATCGTACAGTAGTGTAGTTTTTAGTAAGTCCGGTTCGTTCCACAGGGAATCTTTTTAAACAAAGCTTAACGCTATATTAGTTTACTTTTATAAAAATACAAATATATATATATAAGTAATATTATTATTATAAAGGGGGGTTTTTACCGTTTAATAACCGGTTTGTCGATTTTAAAACTTTAGTCGCAGTTAAAAGCAAATGTAAAATATTAAAAATAAATACAAGACTTAAATTAAAGCGTAAAGTAAATAACGATAATGAAATTGCGAATAATAAAAGTGCGATAAAATAAACTTGCGATAATTAAAAAGTACGATAATTAAAAGTGCAATTAAATACAATAACAATAAAAATGCGATAATTATAAGTGCAATTAAATATAAAATAAAGGAAATTAAATATGAAATAAAAGAATTATGCTTATTTAAACTTCCGTAATCATGATGTTTGACGTGTTGATTTTAGTTTTATGCCCATGGGTTAATTGTCCTTTGTCCTGGATTATTTAATATGTCCGTCTGGTTTTTGTCCATAACAGTCCATCAGTCATAAATATAAAGTGCGAGTATCCTCGTCAAATTATCCTTATACCCGAAGTTAAATATTCCAACTAATTGGGGACTTAAACTGTAACAAGATTTTAATACTTTGTTTAATAATTACACCAGGATGTCGACTGAGTGTAACCCAAGGTTTTAATATTTTGTTATCAATTATACCAAATGTCCTTGTACATAATTTCACCCCTGTTTTAATTATTCTAGTGGCTATTAATCCATTCCCGTGTCCGGTTAAATGAACGATTATTCGTACATATAAATACCCCGCCCATCGTGTCCGATTGAGTGTATATGGTAATTTATAGGGACGCCCAATTGTAAATCTTTATATTAACATTAACAAACTATCATTTAGTTAAACAAATATAAATCCCATTAATAGCCCATAGTCTAATTTCCACAAGTGTCGTTCTTTTGTCCAAACCCCAATTATGGTACAAAGCCCAATTACCCAATTTTAGTAATTAGCCCAACATCATGATTACTTCGTTTTAAATAAGCATAATAATAACTTAGCTACGAGACATTAAATTAAAAAGGTTGAACATAACTTACAATGATTAAAAATAGCGTAGCGTTACACGGATAGAATTTCGACTTACACCCTTACAATATTCGCTAACATACCCTTATTATTAGGATTAAAATTAAAATTAAAATATAAATATAAATTATATATATATATATTTTACGTATATAGATAGAGAGATGGATATATGTTATGAAAAATGATCAGAATTCGGTTGGCTTTATAGGGAGTTTCAAACTTTGGGTCTCCGTGACTCGCGACATTTTTTGCCTTCAAACTCCGCGAGTCGCGGAGTTTGTAAATACAGCTCACCAGCTTTTGGCTCTTTGTTTGCCGACGATTTATTTTATAAATATAATATATATATAATTAATATAATTAATTATATATTATATTATATTTATATATATAATTAACTTGTAATTTTTAGTCCGTTGCGTCGAGCGTTGAGAGTTGACTCTGGTCCCGGTTATGGATTTTCGAACGTCCTTGCGTACAATTTAATATCTTGTACTTTACGTTTTGAATCTTGTACTCTTGTAATTTCGAGACGTTTCTTATCAATAATTGGAACCTCTTTGATTGTCTTTTGTACTTTTGAGCTTTTTGGTCGTTTGCGTCTTCAATTCGTCGAATCTGTCTTTTGTCTTCACCTTTTATTATTTAAACGAATATCACTTGTAAATAGAACAATTGCAACTAAAAGCTTGTCTTTCTTGAGGAATACTGCTATGAAATATATGTTCGTTTTTAGCATTATCAGTGATCGTGTAATGTTGTAGGTTGCACCTTGGAAAGGTGTGATCCGTTTTGGAAAACGTGGAAAGTTGAACCCACGATACATTGGTCCTTTTGAAATCTTGGAACGTGTTGGACCCGTTGCATACCGTTTGGATCTACCAGCACAATTGAGCTCAGTTCATCCTACCTTCCACGTGTCGAACTTGAAGAAGTGTCTTGCTGCACCTGAACTTATCATACCAATGGAAGAACTTACAATTGACGACAAACTCCACTTTGTGGAAGAACCTGTTGAAATTATGGATCATGAGATCAAAACTTTGAAACGCAACAAGATTCCGATTGTACGAGTACGATGGAATGCCAAACGAGGACCTGAGTTTACTTGGGAGCGAGAGGATCAAATGATGCGGAATTATCCTCACCTTTTCCCGACTCCTCCATCTACCTCATCTTAAATTTCGGAACGAAATTTTCTTTAACAGGTGGGTAATGTAACGACCCTGGAATTTCCAACATTATTTTATTAATAATTATTATTATTAATACGCGTGTTTAAACGAATGTATGTTATTACATTTACATGTTGCTATGATTGCCCGAACTTGACTTTAATGGCCCGAAACGTCTTTGTGACACCCGGAACTTGCACGAATAATATTTCTAGATATTATTTGCATTCATGATTAGTTTTATTAATCATTTTAATTAACTATGTTGATTAGTTAGTTACTTGGGCTTTATTTGGGTTTATTTGTTAATTATTTGAACTTGGGCTTTGTTAGTGTAATGGACTTATGACTTTGGACTTTAGAAGCCCACCCTACATTATTAATGGACCTAACTAGCCCATGTTACACATGTAAGTATCACTTTGAGGATTAACTAGTTAGTTATTTCATTAAGAATCTAGTTGCTTGTTCTTTCCTATAAACAACCATTCTTTATCCATCTTTTGTAAGCTTTTCAACCAAGTAACCATTGAACTTCTCCCTCCATCCTTTTTTCAGCTGCAGTCGTGATCTATAGGGTGCCAATAGGGTTCAAAATCTTTTTCTTTCATTACTACTTCATCACTTGTTACTCTCTCAAACACACACACAAAAATACTTCCAAGTTTTCTCTCTTTTCTCTCTAGTTGTAGTAAGTAACAAGCTTTAATTTCTCTTCTTTTTCTTTAACCAAAACTGAATTTATACACACTTAATCATCATCATCATCTTTTGTTACTTGCTTGTTTGATTTCTTGTTAGTTGTTGTTACTTGTTTCATCTTGTTGTTGTAGTTACTTACTAGCTTTCAAGAACCTAACTTTCTAGTTTTGGTTCTTCTATTATCTTGTAAGTTCAAGAACACAAGAACATAAACTCACTAGTTTATGATTCTACTTCAATTGTTTCAAAAGTTACAAGTTCCATGTGTTGATTAAAGACATACTTGAAGCTCATGAAGTAAACTTTAAAGTTTACTTTCTAAAGATCAAACTTTGGTTTGAATCTTTAAAGTATGAACAACCATGAACCTTTTCTTGTTTATTTAAGTTTACTACTTCATTTATGAACTTTAATTTCATGTAGTTAGTTTATATGGTCAAGTACTACAAGTTAGTCTTGATCTCATATCTCTTGAACAAATTAAGTTAACCTTGGAAGTTCAAGAACACACAAATAAGTTTTCTTTAAATATAACTTTGGATCTAGACTTTTGAGTCTTGGCTCTTCAAGATCAAACTAAGAACTATGTTCTACTACTTATGATCTTGATTAGTTAGTTAACTTTCAAGTTTATCGTTCAATATTTATTTTAAAGTTCATGTAAGTGTCAAACCTAAGACTTTGATGTAACTTTGGTTCATCAAACTACATGCAACTCTTAAGTGAGTTGTGCTTCATGTCTTAGACTTGCACTAGGGTTATTGTGACGATCGCTCCAAATCCATATGGACGAACACGTCATTCATTGATTTCATTGCGAGGTATTTGACCTCTATGTGATACGTTTTGTAACATTGCATTCGTTTGAAAAGGTATTTCATAAATGAATATATAAATTCCAGGTTTTTTTACATCTGATGATTCCTACGTATAGACAATCACCATTTAAATGGTTTACAATAATACATCTGTTGACAATACAGTCAAAATAAGATACATGGTAATGGTTTGATGAATGCAAGTTTCTTGTATATAGCATGTATGACTCCAAGCACATAACTTGTATCACGTATGAGCAAACAGCGGAAGACTTCTAGAAACCTGAGAATAAACATGCTTCAAGTGTCAACACAAAGGTTGGTGAGTTCATAGTTTTAATATTACACATAATCCGTATATCAATGTGGATTACAAAAGTTCAGTTGTTTCATTCAAAACGTTTATCATTATGTTTTAAATAAAAGGTGGACCACAAGATTTCAGTTGTTTCATCCGAAACGTTTATCAATCGGTTCTACAAAATTGAGCACCCTGGTAACTAAACTTTAACGTTTATATAATTTGTACCCTCTGTATAATCATCTTAATAATACACGCAAACCAACGTGTACGCTTCTCAAATAGCATACGTCCGTTAAAAGGCTAGCGCTCTAGCTCGAACGGGGATGTCAAGCCCTATGGATCCATATACTACTACTCGCGCCCACCAGTTCTTATAACTGGCAGTTACTAGTTACCAAAGTTAAGGGATTTTCGGTTCAAACTCAGTGTAGAATTTAGTATGTACTTGTATCCATTGCGTTTAAAATAAAGTGCATGTATTCTCAGCCCAAAAATATATTGCAAAAGCAATTAAAAAGGGATCAATGAAACTCACGCATATAAATATTGTATATCGGTTAATAAAGCATTTGCATGTATTCTCAGCCCAAAAATGTAGAGAGTAAAAGGGATCTTATGAAACTCACGCATATAAATATTGTATATCGGTTAATAAAGCATTTGCATGTATTCGCAGTTAAAAATATATTTCAAAAGCATTTAATAAAGCAGTTGTAAAAATAGCGCATGTATTCTCAGTCCCAAAAATATAAAGAGTAAAAGGGAATCAAATGAACTCACTGTTTAATATTGATATACAATATTGCAGGAAAGCACGTAGACGCATCGGAGATGATAAACACGAGGTTTGATTCAGAAAAAAAATACCCCCGAACATTACCCATAACCTCCTTGGCAATAACCCATAATTTCCTTAGCTCTAGCTTGCTCGAAAACTCATTTTGAAAATTACTTGGACAGCACTCCGTCGTAATATTTGATGTACATTATTATTTTTGTATCGCAAAAATAATAATACTAATAATAAGATTAATAAGATTAATAATAATCTTAATAATAATAATAATAATAATAATAATAATAATAATAATAATAATAATAATAATAATAATAATAATAATAATAATAATAAATATTATACGGAGTAATATATATTTGTGTATGTGTGTATGATTTTTCATTCGAGCAAAACACCTGAATTTATAGTACCTGGCCTGGAATCTGGAGTCATGCGACTCGCATGGAAATGGCCTTCTGGACATGCGACTCGCATGAGGACCAGGGACAGCTCACATTGTTTTGGCTCCTAGCTTGTCGACATAATATAAATATATAAATAATTAATATAATTATTTATATATTATATTTTATTCTTGTGCATAGTAGACTAGATATTTTTGGTCCGATAAGTCGTACGTCATCACTCGACTTATGTCCCGGTTCCGGTTTCTCGAACGCATTTTCGTACGCTTAGAAAACTTGCATTTTACATTTCGTGACACGTACCTTTGTCAAAATATAGCCTTAAATTATCCCTTAATTATATCACTCAAAGTGTATCTTAAACTTTCGAGTGTTTTGGTCATTTACTTCTATAAATCATCGTCTCGCTATTTGTTAAAACACATTTTTATAATAGTGTTTTACTGTAGCAAAGTTACTGTAACAAATTAGTGTTTCACTGTAGCAAATAGTGATTTTCGAAAACACTGTAGCATTTTGAGTAATGTGGCAATTTGAAAACACTGTAACAAATTAGTGTTTAACTGGTTCATCTTAAACGCTTTAGTTAACTTAACTAAATATCAATTGAATCAATAAACGAATGTTACTATCGTTTATTATATATATGTATATATCTTTTTAATATACATAAATCAGTTTTTAAATACACATTGGAAGTTATTTATAAATAAATTTTAATAATAAATATTTCAACTTATCATATACATTCGAATAGATATTTAAACCAATAAGTTTAATGTACGGTATCAAACAATTAATACATTGTTACCTTTTCATGTTATAGTATATATGTATCTATTTACATATAATTGTTCGCGAATCGTCGAAAACAACCGAAGGGTATTTAAATATATAAAAGTAATTCAAAAATTTTGAGATTCAGTTTTACAGACTTTGCTTATCGTGTCGGAAATGTTAATCATACAAAGATTAAGTTTAAATTTAGTCAAAATTTCTGGGTCATCACAGTTATGATGGTCAAGACTTGGTTAAGATGATGTAGATACATCAATGAGTTGTACACTTGAAGCTATATGCATCAAGGATGAGAACCATGATGAACATCAAGCACCAAGACCACCGGAACCCTTTTAAACTCACTGTTCTGTCCAAAAGCTACTGGTCTGGTGATTCTGTAACATACCAGTAGACCTGGGCTGTTCTAACCTTGATTTTTAGATAGAACTTTTCGAGTAGATAACTTTTCATATAGGACTCGTCTTAATCCGAGTTACGGTTTAGGATTTATGGCCCTCCGATCGTTACTATGTCCTTTAACGTTGTGCAGAAATTTCTGACCTACTCGCACTTAGACCGTCGCCACGGTCAAACCAAGACGAGTTTGCTTCTGTAAATTTTAGCACACTTAAGGGACTCATAGACGGAGCCATGGCCACTGGTCTCACCTTAATTCAGTAAGGGTAGAGGCCGTGGTGACTGACTGAAGTCAGACTTTGTTGAAAACTACTTTCATAAACGAAACTTACTTTACGCCTTTTGTTTGATGATGAATGATGATGACCCTTAAGACCTTATTTACATACTTTTAAACCTATTAAGACAATTTACTAACTTAATACTATTTGCCTTAGGTTGAGGACCTTCGGACCGATTACTTGCATACCTTTTCCGAACCGACTTTACGACTACATATCATTGTGAGTTATAGCATTCCCTTTTTACTTTAACTTATTTTGGGAACTGAGAATACATGCGGATTTTATGTTTTACATACTAGGCACGAGTACTTAAACTTATATATGTGTGGGTTATACAATGGCATAAACATTCCCTTTAGCTCGGTAATGTTTAATCATTGGTTTTTGAACCGTGAACGCGAGTCTTAGATATGGATCCATAGGGTTTGACATCCCCACTCGGGCTAGTAGCGCTAGCATTTAATGAGTGTTTAATACTTCGTAAACATACGCACTTTCCAAGTGTACTTTCAGGGGGTATAAACGTTAAGTTAGTTACCAAGTGCCCACGGTTAACATATACTTTATCATACTGTTTTGAAACGCTCTTTGTAGCACTGAAATCTCGTGGCCTACCTTACATACTGTTATACTTAAACTATAGCTCACCAACCTTTGAGTTGACGTTTTCAAGCATGTATTTCTCAGGTGCTTGAGGTTGCTTCCGCTGTCTTACTTGTTGTGCTGTAGACACCCGCTGCTTAGAGTTGTCCACGCATGAACTACTTTACTTTGCATTCAAACGTTCGTACTTTTGAATTATGACTTGTAACGACCGTTTGGGGTCACGTACACTTATTATTTGCTTCTACTTAGTGAAGCATGCTTTTGAAATGTAAAACATTTGATGTCGGTTATGACATCACCTTTTTATCGTGAATGCAACTTCTTTAATTACAGCATATAGTACTTAACCTTGTAATGATCCTGTTGTTGATGATTCATACACGATGGTTTTGTACGGGGCATCACATTATTAATATGGTTATTATTAATATAATTATTATTAATATTAATATGATTATTATTAATATATTTAATAATATTAATTGAATACATATACTCTGATGAATCTAAATTTGCTTTACATCACTTTCATATCTTTATTTCCTGTTTTCAATCTCGTTACCAGCCAAATTCTGTTTGCAATACAACCAAGAATTTGTTAAACATCATTATCTACTTTAATTATTTTTATTTTCTTCTTCATTGGATTGATACTTCCTGTTGAGATATTAGGACTACAAAACAAATGTTAATTGAGTCGTTGTGGTTGTAATAATATCACTTCCCTCTGTATAATCCTTTACCAATGTACATTCGAAGAAAAACAGAAAAATAAAACAGAAATTTGGAAGGAACCCGTCGGTACACCCTGTTCTTGATTAGATTTTCAAACAACTCAATTTTTTTAACGAATTTCAAAAATTAGATATGCAGAGTTATTAGGAATTCCATGTTAAAACTTTCTGAAAAGTCCCAAATCCCAATTCGTAATATCAAATGCGAATTCTTGAGTCAAACCTTCAAACTCAAAAAGTCAACTTATGTTCTTCAATTAAATTCGAATTTTATGTTATGTTTCAAGTTAAATTGAGGTTTGCAAAAGTTTCTATGATGGATTTAAAACTTATTTCGTGTTATAAACTTTATCTAAAACAATCTATAAATCAAAAATGGGATTTAAGTTCATTATTTTTTTTTATCGAACATCGACCAGCTTTCTTTTCTGTTTTCATTTTTTTTTGTGACTGATAAATAAAAATCACGAGTATTAGGTGTTTTATGTTTCAATTTTATAACCTAAAACGATTGCTTTGGTGATTGATTATTCTCTGGATCGATCAGTGTAATGGGGAAGAAGAACAAGTATTATACGGTTTAATAAAATATAAAAGGGGTAATAAATCAGAAAAGTAAAGAGCAGCAGGATGGTTTGTGAGGGTGTGAGGGTGACGAGTGTGACCACCCGGAAATTTCTGACCAAATTTAAACTTAATCTTTATATGGTATCGACACGATAAGCAAAGTCTGTAATGTTAAGTCTCAGAATTTTTGTACTATTTATACGGATTCATTTACCCTTTCGACTACTCCCGAGGATTCACGAACAATTGTGTAAATAAATATGTAAATATAAAGGTAAGTATATATATATTAAAAATTGGAAAGAATAAAATATAAATATTAAAGTTAAATATGTAAAATAAGATATAAAATAATTAAACTGAATATATATATATATATATATATATATATATATATATATATATATATATATATATAACTTATATACATAATTGATATTATATGTATATTGTAATAAATATAAAATATATAAATATTAACAATTCAAATATTTACATAATTAATAATATAAAAGATTAACATATAAAATGTAATCACAAGTTAAAATATAATTATTATATTAATATTGTTATTATTACTTTCACTATCATTATTAAGATAAATATTAATATTAATGTTAATATTTATATCATTATTATGAATATTATTGTTTTAACAATAACATATAGATATAAAATTTAATATAATTAATTTGTTATATTAATATTACTAATACTATGGTTTTCATTATTAATATCATTTTTTTATAACTATTATTATTATTATCATTATTATTATTATTATAAATACTTTTAAAGTTATCCTTTTTAAAATATAATTATTATTATAAATTTTTACTATTATCATAATTGATAAATTGTTAATTGTTATTATTAATATATATAATTATTATTAATCTATTTATTTAATAAATAATACTGATTAATTACAAAATTATAGAATCTGATATATAATTGGAATCGATTTCATGTATCTATCTTACTGTTAATGAATTTGTTTATATCTCTTAACTTATTAGACAAGAAGAATAAATCGTACCAAAGTGTTGAATTTACAATTCGATTTTCTATTTTATATTACAGAGTGAATATTTTCCTGTCGACTAAATGGCAAATTCTGTTATGTATCAACATCTTATTCAATCATACAACAAATACCATCACCTTCTTTAATTACTTCCTCCCTACTATTAAACTAGTTTTGATTTTAGTTCATGAGGTTAGCCAAAAACATAATCAACATAAATCATGAACCATTAACATCATCTTGAAACCACCTCTCTTTCTCATCATCTCCCTCCTTCTTCTTGTTATCTTCTTCGTGAACCCAAGATCAAACCCCAAAACGAAAACCAAACCAAACCTATTTAATTTATTGTAGCTCGACCAAATACATCATAAACTTTATTGCTTCCTGCCTTCTATTTCGGTTACAAAACAAAACCCACTTGAATTGGCCAAGATTCAACTACTACTCGAAACCATCTTCCGGTCACAGCTAGCATAGAACCTTTTCTTCTACTACCAAGCTAATCATCTTCTACTTCTACTCATATTTCGCACACCCTCATCTCTAGTTCCCTACAACATTTATTCCAATGTTTACGTACGTGTGTTGTTGTTTCTGTTCAGCCAACATAAACCACCATCGAGCAACATTAATCAACACTTTATCACCTTCTTCCACCACCATCAATGGCTCCATATATATGTTGCTCACTTGAACGGTTCACCAAATCAAAGGACACCACCACGAACCACCATATCGTCAACGCCTTCTTGCAGTCATCCTTCTTATTCAAGTGATTTATTCTGCAGTTACTACAGTAATAGGTTATACTTATTTCTGTTTTACGAAATAAAGAACATGCAATATATATAGATAATAATACGGTGATGACAAAAGAAGATATTGGCTAATGAATAAACAATGGGTAGTGGGATATTAAAGTAATGGGGTTAGTTAAAAAGCTGGGACGTTTTATTCCTTGGATCCAAATCGCTCTATACACGTTTCTTTTTCTATCTCCTTTATGATCGACATTTGCTGTTGGGTTGTTACTCATATATATTTTTTTTAGAATTGATGGGGACTACCACTATTTTTTTTTTCTCTTCTGGTTATATTTCTAACGAGACCTTTTTGTGCCGAGTAAATCTTCATCAACACACCGTATCAATAAACTATATCTTGCAAATATTTCAGTAGTTTGGATTAAGAGCTGGGCCACCGCATTTTTTAAAAACTTTTGGGCTTTAAACTTGAATAGATGATGATGATGGAAATCGGGAATGCTTAATGATGATGATGGTTATGATATTAATATGATCGAAAATAATGATGGTATGTAATAGTTGATGATGATGCCCTTAAGGATAGATAAAGGGCGATGATATATCTGTGAAAGGGTTAAATGGGTTTAGTATAATAGGAAGATGACAGGCGAATTAAAAGAAGTTTGGCAGATAACTAAAACAGAAAAGGAGTAGTAGAGCATTGGTTTAAGTGGGTGTCTATTGTCTATTGATCAAGAGGTCCTGAGTTCGAATCTAGGGGACTGTAAACATATTTTTTTTCTAACTGGGCTACTGCTATTGATGGGCCGAATTCTGGGTTAGCGGGTTAGAAATAGGAACAGAAAACAAAACTGGTTATATAAATTTAACAGTTAAATTAGAACATAAAGACAAGCGGTAGTGTAATGGTTGAGAGGGTTTGGTTTAAGCAAGAGGTCGCGTGTTCAAGCCCGGTCTTTGACGTATTTTTGGAGATTATTACTTTAAAGGTAGTTTCTATTATTTTTATTATTATTATTATTATTATTATTATTATTATTATTATTGTTATTATTATTATTATTATTATTATTATTATTATTATTATTATTATTATTAATCTATGTATTTAAATATAACATTTTTTTTATTAGTATTATCATTATTATTAACATTATAAGTATTTTTGTTTACAATATTATTATCTCTAACATTTTTTATTAAGATTATCATTGGGATTAGTATTATTATTATCAATGTTATTATTATTATTACCATTATTATATTACTATCATTCATATCATCACCAGTATTACAGATAAATATTTTTATATATAAAGATACAATACAATAATATTAATACTACACCTCACTATATTTTATTAGTAAAAAGATAATTAATTAAGCTATTAATAAAACACATGAATTAAAATAACAATTAAAATCAATAATAATATATAAATTTGTTCAATTATCATTACATGTGTTAATATACATAATTGATTATAGGTTCGTGAATCCAAGGCCAACCCTAAACTTGTTCAATATCGTAATATGTATTTTTACTACAAAATACAATATGGTGAGTTCATTTGATTCCGTTTTACTCTTTACATTTTTGGAACTGAGAATACATGCGCTACTTTTACAACTGCTTATTTAAATGCTTTTGAAATACATTTTGAACTGCGAATACATGAAATGCTTTTATAACTGTTTGACGAGATAGACACAAGCAAAACATTCCTCGAATGAATTATGTGAACGTGATAATTGCCACCATTAAATTATGTGGACGTAATAATTGCCACAATTGATATGAATATTTTTTCCCTGATTATTATTGCTTGGTAACCTAAGAATTAGGGAACATCACTAATTTTGAGAATTAGTGCATGCCTAATTGACGCGAATCCTAAAGGTAGCTACCGGGTTTAACACCCCCATCCAGAATGTTCACTAGACGGAAGAGCTAGTGGGCGTGGTGTTTAGTACTTCGAGGTTTATATATTTATACAGACGAGATGTTCTGTTTTGGGGATATTATTAATGCGCATTATATGTTAAGGTCGGTTACCAAGCCAAGCTATGAAAGAAATAAAAAGTGAATGTTATGTATCGAGAGAATGATTTTATACACAGGTTATGTGTATGTTATTTTTGTGCATGAGATATGTGTACGGTTACTAAGATTTATGAAAGATGATTTCGTACACGAGAAAGGTGTACTGTATTTAAAAGATATCGCATGTACATTACAGGTGGGTATAGGATTCGGGCCCATTTGTACCATGCAGCATTTAAATCTTGTGGTCTATCAAAATGTTGAATTTTATTATTTTATGATTAACCTATGAACTCACCAACCTTTTGGTTGACACTTGAAAGCATGTTTATTCTCAGGTATGAAAGAAATCTTTCGCTGTGCATTTGCTCATTTTAAGGACATTACTTGGAGTCGATCATCGCTCTGGGATCAAATGTTGATGACTTCGTCCAGATGGATTAGGACGGGGCATTTCAACGAGAGGACCCAGGTTTGATTCCAGGCTGGGTCAGGATTTTTTTTTTTGATCCTTTCTAAGGTAGTTTTTCATTTTTATTATTATTATTATTATTATTATTATTATTATTATTATTATTATTATTATTATTATTATTATTAATGTTATTACCATGATTATTATTATTGTTATTGATATTATTTTTATTATTAGTATTATAATATTTATTAGTATTATTATCATAATTATAAGTCTAAAAACCATTTTTATTATTATTAACATTACTAATGTATTTATTATTATAAATTTTGTCATGCAAGTATTAGTTATCATTATTATTATTATTAGTAACATAAGTAGTATAAATATTATCATTATTATTATTAACATAATCATTAGTACTATTATTATTAAACTTATTATCATTATTATCATTCTTAGAAAATTAATATTTTGTTATCACTAAAACTATCAATATTATCATAAAAAGATACTTTTATATAAAAATACATTACGTTATACTTTTATTACTAAAAAGATATTAGCTAAGCTATATAAATTAATATATAAATATATACTAAACCTTAATATATACTACTAGTTTTTATTATTAATCACAAGTAATAATTATATAAAACATATAAACTAAATATATTAAAATTATCTAAATAGCATATAGTATAACAAGTATACTATTACTAACAAAATATATATTTATATAATTGATCAATTACGATTACGTGTATTAATATATCCACAAATGATATAGGTTCGTGAATCCGAGGCCAACCCTGCATTGTTCAATATCGTCATATGTATTTTTACTACAAAATACATTATTGTGAGTTTCATTACTCCTTTTTTAAATGTTTTTGCAATATATATTTTTGGGACTGAGAATACATGCGCTACTTTTATAAATGTTTTACGAAATAGACACAAGTAATCGAAACTACATTATATGGTTGAATGATCGAAGCCAAATATGCCCCTTTTGCTTGGTAACCTAAGAATTAGTAAACCGATCTACTAATTGACGCGAATCCTAAAGATAGATCTATTGGGCCTAACGAACCCCATCCAAAGTACCGGATGCTTTAGTACTTCGAAATCGTTTTTATCATGTCCGAAGGATTTCCCGGAATGATAGGGGATATTCTTATATGCATCTTGTTAATGTCGGTTACCAGATGTTCACCATATGAATGTTTATTTTTGTCTCTATGCATGGGACGTATATTTATGAGAACTGGAAATCTTGTGGTCTATTAAAATGATGGAAATGAATGATTATGATAAACTAATGAACTCACCAACCTTTTGGTTGACACTTTAAAGCATGTTTATTCTCAGGTACGAAAGAAATCTTCCGCTGTGCAATTGCTCATTTTAAAGATATTACTTGGAGTCATTCATGGCATATTTCAAAAGACGTTGCATTCGAGTTGTTTAATTCATCAAGATTATTATTAAGTCAATTTTAGTTGGATGTATTAGGAAATGGTATGCATGTCGTCAACTTTCGAAGTAATGAAAGTTTGTCTTTTAAAAACGAATGCAATGTTTGTAAAATGTATCATATAGAGGTCAAGTACCTCGCGATGTAACCAACTATTGTGAATCATTTGTAATCGATATGGACTTCGTCTAGATGGATTAGGACGGGTCGCTTCAGTTGGTATCAGAGCGGTGGTCTTAGCGAACCAGGTCTTGCATGAGTGTATCTAACTGATAGTTGTTTAGATGCATTAGTGGGTCTGGACTTCGACCGTGTCTTCATGTCAAAAGTTTTGCTTATCATTCGTGTCGAAAATTACCTACTTATCATCCTTAGGAAATTACCTGCTTATCATCCTTAAAGTCTAGACACGTCTTACTACCTCTATTGCATAGACTGTGTATAGATAAATTCATATCTTAGCGTATCTGTTATTGTTACCTTTGCCTGACAGCTTCCGTAGATTCCTCCGAAACTTATGGGATTTTTGTATTATATATGCATATGTAAATTATGTATTGCAGGGTACTAGTCTACATCCTATAATCTATTTCTTATCGAAAATCCTTCATCTGCTCGTACGAGATGAATCCCTCAACCAGTTCAAGTTCCTCGAATTCCGACAACTATTCCGATATGGAAACACACTTGAGCTTCGAAAGCAGTATAACCGGAATGGATCAACAAATCAGTCATCACCAATTCTGGAAGAATTGGCGATGGGTTCGTAGTCGACTTAATCAATGGAGATGAGAAGAAGGTGATCCCTTCCATCCACCACATTCCCCTCTTGGTAAAGAACCTGGAGCACTTACCGGCGAACCTATCTGAAACACCATTTTCAGCCTCATTTCCAGGGTAGCTCGTCACGATTGTATTATATCCACAATTCCAAACCTTATTCATCCGCTCATTCCGACCGACAATTATCCCGGAATAATAGAAGAAGTCAACGAACTTCGCGCTCGAGTAATCAATTTGGAGAATATGGTGCAAAACTTTCCAGCTTCAGCAACATCACCAGCACCAACAGTACCATCAATAACAGCACCAGTACCATCAAAAATTCATGCCTCAACATCTCATTCTGTACCTCGAGTATAATCATCGTTCTACATGACGTTCTACATTATTTATCTTCGTTCGACATGGCGATTATGTAATCTCTAATGTTTTAGAGATTATATATTCTTGTTCTAACGGTAAATCAAATGAGTTTAATATCATATTGACTCATTAAATCCATGATTACATCAGAAGAAAATATATGTGTATATATATTTTTTCATAAAGACTGTAATTAAAAATTCTTTCGTACAAACTGTTAATGGTGAAAATATTTTAACGGGTAGGTAATACCCGAGGAATATTTAGATTTCACATTAATAAGTACATTGTACATTCTTTCAAATCTAATTCAATAGTCATTTACTATCCTATTTATAACCACCGATATACGTATCCGTTCACCGCAGAATATCCCTTTTCATTCAATTTCATATTTTGATTTTGATCTATCAGAATCCAACAAGTGGCATAATGAAGAAAATATTGGACAAAAATAAAATTTGTTAGAAACAAACAATTAACCATGAGAAAATTTTGTTAAGAATCCACGCTAACAAAATCTTAGCTAACTGTTCCTAGCTAACTGATTACATTTTATTTATCGCAGTTTATTTATCCCAATTTAATTATCGCAATTTTAATTATCGTCATTTAATTTCTGTTATTTACTTTACGCATTTTATTTATCGTCATTTAATTTCTGTTATTTACTTTACGCATTTTATTTATCGTCATTTAATTTCTGTTATTTATTTTACGCACTTTAAATATCGGGACACGTGTACAAGGTTTTGACATATCATATCGACACATCTATATATATTATTTGGAATAACCATAGACACTCTATATGCAGTAATGATCGAGTTCACTATACAGGGTTGAGGTTGATTCTTAAATAATATATACACTTTGAGTTGTGATCGAGTCTGAGACATGTACACAGGTCACGATACGTATTAATTAATTCGAATATTATATATTAAACTATATATGAATTATTGAATTGCTAACTGTAGACTATCAACTGAGGACTACCAACATTGGATAAATTAAAATGAATTAAAATATTGATTATAACATATGAAACTAAACAATTCTTCAAGTTTGCCACTTGATTTCATCTTAAACCTCATTTGTATCTTGACGATTACAATCTGCGTTCACACCTTTCATGATTCTTGAAAACACCTCAATCGAGAGGATGATCCAACCACCCGATATCTATGAAAAGAAGATTTATGCATATAGTTATGCACCTGAAAACACTCGAAACCTGAGTAAACGTTTAACACGTATCTGCACTAGTTTCTTTGGCGTTGTTATTACAGAAAATAACATTTCAATTCTTTTTCACAATAGTCAGTTTTGTCACAGCTCCAGCAAGTCAACTTCGACTTTTTGTTCAAAACAACCTTATTATAACCTTGATATATACATTGTCTTTTCGCCTTCGTTACCGGGGAACTGTTTATATCACACCACATTAACAGTAAACGTACCAGCAAACGTACCAGCAACTTCATTACTCTTTGGCGTAAGTCACTTCGATAAATCACTATATTTATTCATTGATACCCTATCATATACTCATCCGCATCTTGTAACAAGAATTGCCATACCAATTACCGGGAATCAGCAATCAGTACTTTGAAAACTCACAACATATCTACATCAACAGTTATATGTATAACATTTATCTCTTAGAATTATGATCTTTCATTCTGAAATTCTGAAAAGCACTCAGTCTACAAATCAATACTCTGAATGTTGAAAAAGCTGAATGAAGCAACAGAAACCGTAGACAACCGTAAACGACCTTAATCATCGGAAGTTTGATGATAAAGAATAGTATGTTGGAAAAGCTCAGAAAAATTGGAACTGGAAAACGGATTGAGCTAACCACAAAGGAGACCAAGGACAAATACAAGGACCATACCTTATATTCAAAGAATCCAGGTAATTCTGGATCTGTTGAAATCTTTAGAGAATATCTTGCTCCGAAGCCATGT